>NC_080599.1:46444169-46784023 GCF_027887145.1 Ammospiza caudacuta | reverse complement strand
ACTCCCAGGAAGTTCTAGAGCAGTATTTGGCCACCAGACACTGCAGGGATTGAAGCAAAACAAGGACTTTGAAAGCCACTTGTTCCACCTGAGAGATGTTCCATTTTCTCTTGCAGAAAATCCTAATTAAGTCCCAATTTCATCTGTCAGTTTCCTGACTCAGTTACACTGAGCTCATGACAGCATTTTACACCATTTCACACGCAGGTTATAGAATTATTTCCCTTCTTCCCTCCTCCACCTACAGCCCTTCCCACTCTTCCCCAGGAGTAAAACACTGGGCAATAGAGGCAGTGGAGACCAGAAAAACTCAAATTTTCTGTTCTCCTGCAGCACTGAATCCTTGGAATGGCTCTGAACCCACCACAGGCTGGTGGGGAGGGAAATCAAGGACCTTGGTTTCAAACAATTTAACTTTTTGTTGTATTTTATTTTTTAACTGCATAAGGTATACCAGGAAACCCCCAAAACAGAAGAGAAAGCTCCCAAAGCCAGGGACTGAGATAAAATACAATCTTTGTCCTCAAAACAACACTTCCCACCTCTGTTTTAGCAGCTCTGCAGTGCCAGGACACTGAAGAAGGAACTGGGTTGGGTTCAGAAATCAAACAACGGATCAGTGATTTTCATGTGCTGCCCCAAGATCAGGTTTAATCTCACATGAATTAGAAACTCTCTAAAACATCATTTTTTATCTGTCCTCTTTGAGCACACATTCAGGCCAAGTCTTTCCAAAGCCAGGCCAGCATGGCACAAATCCATTGTCACAACACTGTCAGCTCCTTCCTCACAGCCCTCAGGCTCAAAGAAATCCCTCTAAGCCACTTAAAGTGTCCTTCTGATTAGAGCTAAATGGGAATTTTTCGATTAAACCTGTTCTAAAGAGCAAAGCCCAGCTCCTGAGCACTGGAATGCTTCACCAAAACGCAGTGGTTTGGCCCCAAGTGCTGCTGCAAGCTTTTAGCAGCTCCACCAGGGATTTTGGGGCTGGCTTCAAAAGGGCTGTTACCTGGAATGACCACATGAAATATGGGAAAAGCAGATTTCAGACTGCTCTGAAGCACTGCCAGCATCTCCCTCCTCTCTGCTGGCTCAGGGGCTCTGCAGTTTTCATTTTCTGACACAAATGCTTGATGGCCTCAGCAAAAATAAAATCAAAATCTGCTTTTATTAATAAATAACAAAATATTTCTTAAAGTTAAAAAATTAAAAAATATTTATTAATAAATAAAATATTTGTTAAATAAAATAATAAAATATTATTAATTAATAACAAAAGCTCAGAATGTTTAATAAAATCCAATAGTTTTGTTTCCAAGCAGGCTTTTAGGGTCAGCCTTAATGTGGAGTTTAGGAACACAGATCCCCTGTGCTGGGGGCTGAATTCCAACCCAGACAAAAAGGGTGACACCCAGGAAAAAGGCATTAATGGTTGTTGTGTTTGAACCTTTTTTGTTATGATTAAATGTGTGAGATGGTAGGTTTTGTTTGGATTTAGATGTTTATTAGGTTTTATTTATATTACAGTTTTATAAACTGTGAGTTTTATAGTATTTGATGTCAATAAAGTAAAAAATTGAGTTGTATTTTTATAAGGCTTTTTTAAGGATAAACTGTTTAATTAAGAAATTATACTTAAATTATTTTTATTTTTAACTTAATAACTAATTGCTTATGGTTTGTAATGTGGACTTTTTAATTTAAATAACAATACTACTTAAACTTATGAAGAAGGATTAGCTTCTGTTATAAAGTTTTCATTTTGTTTTATATACATTATTATATTTTAAAACTTTACATTTTCTACTATGTGATATTCTATACTTCTATTTAAACACCACACTTTTAATTTTAGTTTTATTATTTAATTTTGGAAGCTTTCTTTAGAGTTTTAGGTTAAATGTAGCGTTAGCGTGTGTCAGTATAGAAAGTCTAAAATTCTCAGCAATCAGGGTTCCAACAAATAGGAACAATATTCGCAGGTTGGGCTGTCTGGTTTGGCTTTATTATTGGTCAGACCCAGACTGCCAACTGGGTTTAATGATATTTAATATTTTTTACAACAGTTGAAGAATATCTCCATGAACACAACACCCTGCAGGAAATGATCAGCAGAAATAATGCAACTTTCCAGCCTTTCCTGATTTACTTTTTTGCCTTTCTGTTGTCAAAAACTTCAAAATGATCCTCGCTTTTCTCCTTTTTAAATAAATCAGGGAGACAGGCAGAGAGTCTGTATTTCAGGGTCAAATTATGTCATCACAGGATTTCTTTAATGTTGAGGAAAGACTGATAACTGAGATATCCAATTAGAGAGAGGGAAGTTTATCCTATATCTGTGCTTTGCTTATCAGTCCCCTTGGAATCATAGATTTATAAAGGTTGGGAAAAATCATTGAGTCCAATAAAAAACCAGGAGGGATTTGAGAGTTTCCTGGATCCAGGGTTAAAAAAGGCAATAAGGTCTTGATATATATATATAAATATGAATAAAGTCTGATATATAAATAAAGGCAATAAAGATAGAATGACAGCACAAATGCCTCTTTCAGTGTTATCCTCACTCTCAGCTCCCCCAGTCCCCAGGATCTGGCCACAAATCCCACATGCCAGGCCAGGGAATCCTTTCCTGATGGAAATGGAAACCCCAAACCCTCAAACCCTGACTGGAGCACCCCACAGGGGCCACCTCCACCCCTTTATTCCCATTTATTCCCATCTGCGGCCGCTCTGGGGACCCTGCACAGAGGGAAAACCAAACATTAATGGCACATTGTCTGCCCTTTGTGCTCCCCATGCCCAATCCTAATGCACCTCACTCCCTGCCTAAAAAAATATTGACACCTCTGCAATTAATTTGTTTTCAGATAATGCAGCTCTGTCTCCCTGTGCCACGTGTGGGCAGGAGGGGATTTTGTTTGCACTGCCCGCAGATAAGGGAGCACTCCAGCTGGCATCTGCAGAAATGCTTATCTGACACCCTTTTAAAAGCCAAAAGCACTTTCTAAGGTCAGTCTTTCACCAAACTCTAGGCCAATTTCTTTTCTGTGGGTTTGCCACAGCATGACAAAACACAGTTTAAGGCTTTTCCTGGCAAAGAACTCGGCTGTTTGCAGCACTGCTCACATGAACATCAGTGGGTGATGAACAGCAGAGAGGATCAGCTGGATTTTGGGAAGGAATTCCTGCCTGGGAGGGTGGGGAGGGCTGGGATTCCCAGATTTGCTGTGGCTGCCCCTGGATCCCTGCAGTGCCAAGGCCAGGCTGGACACCCTGGGACAGTGGGAGGTGTCCCTGCCATGGCTGGGTGGAACTGGGTGGGATTTAAGGTCCTCTCCAGCCCAGCCCACCCTGTGATTCCGCTCCCTTTTGTGTCCCTGTGATCCCTTTCCTGTCCCAGGCCACTCCTGCAATAGTTTAAGCTGATCCCTCACACAGGCCCCTCTTAACACACCTTAAACCTGGCTTTGGCTCAGCTCCACACATGTCTGGGAGATAAGGGGAGGTGGAGAGGCAAAGGAGCCTGGGACTCCCAGATAAGGTGCATATTTAGCTACCTAAGTACCCTGAGGTGATAAAACAGCCTGGAATAGGCTCTGCAGCCAATGCACTTCATACAAGACCTGACTGCGGCTTCCCAAATTCTGTGTTACATTTACCCAGAGGCTTTCAGTTCTTTTTGCTCGCTCAGGAAAATCCAAGAGCACAAATCCCGAAAGCCTGAGCACCCTCAGCAGCCACTCCATTGTCCCCAGTGCCAGAGCAGAACAATCCAGAAGAAAGGTGAGACAGTGGTGGTGCCTTGTGCAGGCTGCCCTGGAGCAGAGGCTGGGCAGAGTTCCAGAATAAAGCAGGGATTTATTCAAAGGATCTCCTCCATGGATCCACCTTGGGCAGCACAAGAACCCGTCGCCATTATATTGCAAATATCACACGTTGTTGTCTCCTTATTGCAAGAATTTCATACCTGCTTGATGTTTCTTGCAGGCAGCTCCTCAGAGCACTGATTTTTCTTTCTTCTCCCAGCAGCCAATTGACTCCAGTTCCCCTCTCAACCAGGTAATTCACTATTTTATAACACTCCTCTCACTGGCTACAGCTGTGGCCAGGTAAAGTCAGGCCTGTTCCTAATCTCTAATAATTGGCTCAGCTGCAACTCCTTAGGGGTAAGATTACTTTCTATACTACCTTTATTTACTTATATTCTATCCCCCTGCAAGAGCCCAGCCAGGGCTGCACCCAAGATGAACCAAAATGGCCCCAAAATGCACGGCCGGGCACGGGCTCTGTCCCTGGGATCAGCTCTGCTCCATTTGCACCTTGCAGTTCATTGTCCCATTGCAGCTTTAGCCCCTGCAGTCCCACCCTGCTTGTTTTTCTCTCTCCAGCCCACGGGGTTTGTGCTCTGGGGCTGAGATTTGGGTCATTTGTCCTTGGTGCCCAGCTGGAGCAGGAATTGTTTTGTCTCCCTGCTCTGTGCACAGAGCTCAGCATCCCCTGAATGTGAACCCAGCCCCACACACTAAAGCAGCACAGGGTGTGAAAATAGAAAAGCCAAACCTGAGGCATCAGTGGCACGAGAGAGATAAGTGTGCAGCAGATCAAAGAGCCCATGAGGGGACAAGGGCAGCTCTCCCTGGGAACATTCCCCCTGCAGCCCTGGCAGATAACCTGCCTGGCAAACTGAGGGGGGATTATTTGCCCTGGGATGAAGTCATGCAGCAGGATGAACATGGTTTGTGTCAGCATCAGCCACTCAGGCTCCAGCCTCGCTCCACGTGGGGCTTTTTCCCCCCCAAAATGTATTTATGTTGGCCTGTGCACGGAATATCCCACCTCAGGGCTGAGTCTCACATCCCACAGGGCTCTAGGAACGAGTGCTGCACCAGCACACAGTGGGACTGTAAAAGATCCCACAGAAAAACACCTGGGAATTGTGTCCAGCCCTCACTCAAAATTTCCGTCACAGAACAGCAGGAGGGAGTTTCTGTGCCAGCCACAAAAAGTGGGACGGGCTGGAATTCCAGGATTCCAGGAGCCAAACCTGGCACCAGTGTGCAGGGACATCACTCCCAGGATGCTGCTGAGCAGTGAAAATCTTCTGGCCAAAAAAATTGGCATTTTTTCTTCTCTAAATTTTACCTTCTGTGGCCAAAAGAGGAAAGTATCTGTGCTCCTCTTTGAAATCCACAATCACACACACAGTTGGCCAAGCCTCACCTGGATGCTGGCCAGTGCTTACACATTTTCTTGTTGCTGGCACACACAGCCACCTTACAAACAGATCTGTTTTACTGAAAAACCCAGATGTGTTTAGCTGAAAGTTAAAAAAAGAAAAATTATAAAAAAAATAAATCTCAATGACTGAAAAAGATGGGAAAATCCAGGGGGGGTTGTGGTTTCTCAAGCTTTGCAAGCTATTTATTTCTGGGAATCACAAACCTCGTTTCATTTTATGAATCAGATGCTCCTTAAAGTTACAGCCCTCTTGTCTCCTCTTTTCCCCTCTCCTCGTTCCCAGTGGTTAAATAAAGAACAAAACAATGCCATATTTAGGGTATTTATATATAGAAGAGGCTCCATGAAGAACAAAAGGACTGTTCCAGAGGAATATTGGCACCAGCATGCACATATTCCACTTGGGAATATACCCCTGCCATACACATCCAGGTTAAACCTCTTCAGAACATGCTCACAACACAATAAACAATAAACAATTAACAATAAATAATAAATAATAAATAATAGTACATAATAAAAACAGAGCATTTTCCTGCACTCTTCCTATTGGATTCCACTCAAGCAGGGTTTTTCCAGCTCATTTTTACACCAGCCCGTGCAAACTGGCATTTTCCTTTTCTCCCTCACTGCAGCTCTTGTGGAAGTTCTTGCCCCAAATTTCAGTGATTTGTGCCCAGGATTTCTCCTGCAGTGTCAAAGCTTGGGGTAAGCACAAAGCCAAGGCTCAGGGGAAGGGGAACAATGGAGAATGAGACAAGAAGAACACAAAGATTGGGCACAGAACATTCCCAGCCCACAGGATCTCTGTGGTGACATTAAACCCTCTCATCCCAGGACTCTGCTGTGCCCTGACCCCATTCTGTTCTGGTTCTGATCTCTGGCTCTGATCCCCGAGGTGAAAACACATTTCTGCGTCCTGCAGGGACCAACCTTGCCATGCATGATGGATAAAAGTGACTTTCAAAGGGATGTGCAGCACAGGAACATCAAAAATAACGTTAAAAATCTGGGTTTGAGGGGAAATTTTGAGAAGCAATGGCTACAGTGCAAATTCCTGGTTTAGAGGAAGGTGTCCGTGGCAGGGGCTGGAATTAGGGGATCTCTGGGGTCCCTTCCAAACCAAACCCTCCTGGGATTCTGGGATAAATTTGTGTGCAATGCACAGACACAGAGCAATGCACAAATACACCAGTGAACCACCAAAATGCTGCCTTTGATCTCCCTAAAAATAAACTAAAAGTATTAAATCAACCCGATTTTTGTTTGAATTCAGAAGTTCATGAAGAAAAGGACATATATCAGCTGAGGGTGATGAATCCAGCTTTTCCAGCCACAGCTCCCTGACCTCTCTGTCCCTCCCAGGCTGCTCTGAGGTGCCCTTGACTCCATCCACACTGGGGAAAGGATTCCAGCAGTGGAGAGCCTGAGCTGCCTCCTGGGGACACATCCAGCTGTGGGACATGGGCATCCACAGCCTCCTGTCACCTGCCTGAAGCTGGCCCTGCAGCTGCAGCACCCAGAGATATAACATTTTATATTATAATTATTATTATTATTTTAAATGTATATAATACAATATATATTATATTATACAATACTATATTATTATGTATTATATATTATATATTTCTATTATATTTCAAAATATTCTTTTCAATTTTATATTAAAAATCATGTGTGTATATAATATTTCTACATTATAAATACAATATTATATATTAATAGAATAGAAATTATATATGTTTATATTATATTTCTATATTATATATTATTTCTGTAATATAGAAATATAATATACTAGTATGTATTTATATAATCTTTACTATATTTTATATTATTTTATAAATTTTTATTTTTATTATATTTTATATTAAATATTTTCTATTATTTTAATAATATTTATATTTTATATTTTATTTTATTAGCAATATTTTATATATTTATATAATATTTTTATTCTTATATAATATAAATAATTATTTCTTTCTAAAGCACAAGTAGGGCTTGTTGGGCTTTTTTTTTTAAATAAAAAAGCTAAGTGAGAGCAGCAGAGCAGGACCATGGAATGTGATCCCAGGGCAGAGTTAAAGGAAGGATGCTCAGGGCAGGCAGTGCTACCCACCCAGCAGCACTTTCCTTCAGACTGATTTCCAAATCTGACTTTTTGCCCATTTCTCTTAGGGAAAGCAGCAAAAAGAACACACAATAATTATTGTGTTATCTATCCCTTTCACAGAAATCATCATCTGGCATTCCCATTCACACTTGGCCCATCTGTTTTTCTACAAATTATGGAGGGAAAAGGGCTGAGTGGGTGGATATTTGTAAAAACAGGATCCTCAAATGAAATCTGTAAATGAAGAGCACCTTGCACTCATGGGTGGTGATAAAGACATAGCAACAGCAGGCCCAGGAATTCGCATCAGGTTTTTTCCTGATTTTATGGCCCAAACTGTTCCCAAGGGAAGTGTTTCCCCAGAGGGAGGATGATGAGGGAGGACAGCCAGGTACTTCATCTCTCACCCTGCAGCTTGAAAACTGCCACAGATGAGCTTGGCTTGCACAGAAAGAAAAGCAACAAAATTAATTTCATAATTCATTTTTCAACTTGTATAGGGAGAAGGCGACGCGAGAGTCACACAATCCAGTCCCCAGGACATTCCCTGCATGCAAGGAGCAGCAAACACAAAGAACCAGAATGTGAGGTAATTTCCCTCCTGCATTTCACAACATGCAACTGAAGTGTGATTAAATGTCTTTTTTGGTTACAAAATCATAATTATTACAACTACAAAATCAACTATTAACGAGAACATCTCCCTTTCTTTTCACCTTTTCACATCCTTTGTGTGTATTTCAGCTGGTTAAGTTGTGGGGTGTTTTTTGGAAGGGGAGCAAAAAAACCACCAAATCCCTTGCCAGAAAGAAAAAATGGGTAAAAAGATTCCCAAATGTATTTTGTTTTAAAAAGTGAGGCAATCCTGAGTGGCCCAGACAGTGAAACTCCAGCCCAGCTCTGCTCTCTGTGGGCTCTGACCACCAAGGAGGTGTTGTTTAACCCCACAAATTTCAGAAACCCCAAACTAGGTGGGAGCAGCACAAAATCCCCATTTTCTCACCTCATTCATTAATTCTCCAAACTGCTGGAGAGCCCAACAGCCCCCAAATCCCAGAGCAGCAGGAAACTTCCCTCCCCAGAGCCCCTCAGAATCACCCAACAGGGCTGGAACCCCCTGAAACCCCAGCACAGAGCTGCTCTTCCAAAGCAAACTCCAGGACTCCACAGCAGCACCTTCACAAGGGGAGATAAAACCACATTTTAGGCTGTTCCATTAGAGGGCATCCTACAACATCCTTTTGTGGTCAGAGGCTTCTCCTCATTCATATCCTCTGCAATAATTCACGGAAGGTTTTCCGTAAGAGCCAGGAACATTCACACTCCCAGGATGTACACATCCCTTGTAATTGCATTTATCGCATTAATAGATGAATTTTCTGGTTCAGTTGGGTGTCTGTTTCCCTCCCCTCACCAGGAGAGGTGGATTTTCAATGTTTTTCCACAATGTGAGATGTGAATAAGCACCACAAAACTGATTCCAAACCTCAGGACAGCCACACATCACACTTGAGAACAGCAAGGCACTGAAAAGGTGAGCAGGTTTGATCAGGTGTTTTGAAATTAGAGATAGAAGTGAATATTCTCAAAAACTGCCCAAGACAGAAGCTCCACTGCCAAAATACAACGTGGGGAGTGCTCAGAGCCTGCAGCAGGAGCCAAACCTGAGCTCCAGGACACAGGGAGATACGGTGCAAACAGCCACTGCTCCCACCCACCTACCCCATCTTTTTAAAAATCTTTAAAAAATCTTTTCAGGCAGTTTATTAATACAGGTACAGAGAGACAGACACAGTTTACGACCCTGAAAATCAGCAAGAAGCCCCAGGGCAGTAAAATCTGCTTGTAGTGATAAATATTTCCCCGACTGGGCTGTGACACGGATGAAGTACCTGTAGGTGCCCTGAAATCACTGCACAGACTGAAGGCACCAGAGGACCCAAAGGTAATAATATTGCAAATTAAGAAGTCTGGGCTAAGAAACAGGAGTTGACACGATAACATGAAAACATCACTGCGAGACAGATAACTCCGTCACAATAAATTACCATCCTATCTGACTTAAAAAGCAGAATGGAAAAGTGCTCCTGTCACACCACATGACAAATGAACTTCTGCCTGCTGAAATGCAAGATTAATGAAGGCACAGAAGAGACATGAAAGGACTTACGAGGATCCTGGGCTCGCTGTTGGCGGGGGACCTGGAAAAGTGACAGAAGAAAAACAGCAGGATGAGTTACGGCGAGGTAGCAAGCAGGAAGCTTTTGAAAAGCTTTTAAAAGATAAAAGCACCAGTCTGTGGTGCTGCCTGTGGTTTATGGAGTTGAACAGAGGAGTGGCAGCCCCTCAGCACCAAAGAAAAGGCTGTATTGGCTGCAGAACATGACACGAGGACAATAAACAGGTGAGCAGCTCACCCTCCCCTTGAAACTGCCTTAGGAGAACACTTTATGATTAATTTCTTATCAGAAATCAGAAAACACGGGAGATTTATGAAAAAAAAAAAAGAAGATGAAACTCATCACATCCATCATTCCTTGTGTGTTATTTGTCCAGCTCCAAAGAGGATTAACCAGGACTGTGTGCAAATATCTTCATCTCAGTGAATTATTTCCCCCTGACCGTGGAGGAGGAGGGGGAGAAGACACACAAAACCTGTTTCTTGTTTGGAATCTTCAGAGTGGTGAGACCAGCTTTGAAGGCAGTTATCTCAGTATAAACTTGGGAGAATGAGTGCTTATTTTCCCTGACAGGTATATATGGAGCTCATCTCAGGCCCTCAGCCTGCAGTGCCAGCTGAGGTTTCTCACTCACCAGACACAGAGGTCACTCAGAAAAAAGGAGTTTTTCTCCTCTGGTCTGAATCTGCCCAGGTACCCCATTAATGGGGGCTCAGCCTGGAGCAAAGGAGGCTCAGGGGGGCTCTACACAAATCCTGCCAGGAGAGGACAGACAGGGAGGGTCGGCCTCTGCTCCAGGGAACAGGGACAGGAGGAGAGGAAACAGCTTCAAGCTGTTCCAAAGGAGGTTTGCATTGAATATTGGGAAAATTTCTCCTCCAAAAGTGTTGGAATAGTCTACTCAAGGCAATCACCCTCCCTACAACTGTTCAAAAAACATGGATGTGGCACCTGGGACATGGTTTAGTGGTGAAGTGGTGGCAGTGCTGGGTTCTAGTTGGACTGGATGACCTTGAAGGCCTTTTCCAACGTGAACATTCCATGATTCTATGAAAATACAGCTGTTCCTACATGCCCATGGAGCCAATTATTTAGGAGACCTGTGGATGGGGTTAAAAGGGCAGAGATCCCAGCCCTGCAGGACAGATGGCAGGGTCCAAGTCTCTCTTCTCAGGGGTGTCCCACGGCTCCTCAGCTACCCAGGAGCTCTATCCAAGCTCCATCCAAGGCATGTTTCTGAACTGCCATCCTAACACCCTCTCTGAGAAGCCCATTTTGAGTCAGCTCATGGATTCCTGGGCTCTCTGCATAACCCAAGCTCAATAAGTTTAACAAACTCGGCTTTTCCAACCTCAACAACCCCACGCTGCCGCCGCGCCGCCTTCCCCGTGCCAAGCCCCTTCCCCTAAGCAGGAGCCGCGTCAGTTCACGGGGAGCAGACTCACCGAACTTGACGAAGAGCACGCCGGTGGTGGACACGGTCCTCCTGCCGTTGGTGGCCACGCACTGGAAGTAGCCGGTGTCGGTGGTGTCCAGGTTGCGGATGCGCAGGCGGGAGCCGTACGGGGTGGCGCGGAAGGAGATCCTGCGCGGCTCCTGCACCACGGGCGCGTCGTTCTTCAGCCACCGCACCGTGGGAGGGGGGTTCCCCGACACCTTGCAGTGCAGCTCTGCCGTCTGCCCCAGCGTGGTGGTGATGTTGTTCATGGGCTCGTCCAGCGTCAGGAAGTAATCTGGGGTTGGGGAGAAAAGAAGGGGGATGAAGGGTTCCAGAGCAGGGATGGCGTTGTGGAGAAAGCTCCTGCTGGTCTTTGGAAGTGACACAGAGGAGGTGGAATGTCACAGACATCTTTTATGGAAAATCCTTTCCTTAGGATTTTTCCTCCTGAGAAGCTGAGAGGCCTCAGGAACAAAATGCAAACAATGGTTATCTGCTGCTGTGGGATGCATCTGTGATTGGTCTCATGTGGTTGTTTCTAATTGATGGCCAAGCACAGCCCAGCTGGCTCAGACTCTCTGTCCGACACACAAGCCTTTGTTATCATTCTTTCTTTTTCTATTCTTAGCCAGCCTTCTGATGAAATCCTTTCTTCTACTCTTTTAGTATAGTTTTAATGTGAGCACGGTCACAGTGGATAGCAGGGTTCCCTCTGCTGTTTCAACATCTCCTACTTGGCTTAATTTAGCACATAGAAAAAAACACTGCTGCTGTTTTTTCTTTTCTTTTTCCTAACCAAAACACAGGAAAAACATCTCAGCACTCCAGTTGTTCATTTTGATGCCGACCTGCCTCTGCTCATTCCAGAACCCACCAAATGTAGGAACATATGAAAGGAATCATTCAGAAGTGCAAATCCTGTGACCCAGAACAGCTGTGGCTGTCCCTGGATCCCTGGCAGTGCCCAAGGACAGGGTTTGGAGCAGCCTGGGATAGTGGAAGGTGTCCCTGACATGGCAGGGGTGGCACTGGATGAGATTTAAGGTCTCTTCCAACCCAAACCATTCCAGGATTCTGTGATCCTGTTTCCAAGCCATTCTTAGTGACCCTCAGGCTGAGCAGATGGCGTGTAATCCATGATTTTGTAAGCACCAGCTGCAGAGATGAGGAATAAGGATCATATCTGGGAAAGGAGACTTTATTCTCACTCAGTGTTTCCATGGCTAAGAGTACTGAAGATTACCTCCACTCTGAAATAGGGTTCATGATTGAAAAATCAAATGAAATTAAAATTATGAAGATGAATCTCTTCTAACCCATTTCTGAGCACTGCCTTCTCTCCAGGGCTATTTCACTGGGCATCCCTCAGGAAGAGGCCATTCCTCATTCCCTGTACTCACCACTTCATTAAATCCTTTCAAGATGGGTTGGGGATGGGGAATGGAATCTCCATGTCAGAGGTTCAAAGCTAACGGTGGCCACCATCAGCTGCTGGCTGTCCCAGCAGGGTGACCAAGGAATGGGAAATCCCAATTGCATCTGGCTCCTGAACTCTCAGAGCCAAACCAGGAGGTCAAGAAAAGCCAGAATCAGGCAGTGAACTTGGAATCACAGAATTATTTGGGTTGGAAGGTACCTTGGAGTTAACCCATTTCCACCCCCTGGCATGGCAGGGACAACTTCCAGTATCCCAGGTAGCTCCAAGCCCTGTCCCACCTGGCCTTGGACACTTCCATCCCCAAACTGGTGCTTTGCTGCTTGTGCTCCATCATTCTCAAGTCCACCTGCAGCTCACTCCAGCAAGAAACCTTCCTGAAAGTGTGAAAAACCCCTCCAGCACGTTCCAAACCAGCTCAGCCACCCAGCCTGCCTAAGTAAGCCACTTCCCTAATTATTCCTGTAATCTTGGCTTGCCCAGCTCCTCCCTTCATTATGGGTTGTGGGGAGCAGTATCTCCTGCCTTTGTTTTTAATCTGTTTAGTACACAGCTTACCCTGTGTTTGCACAGCACTTTGAACAAAGCCTCCCTATCCTCACCTGGTCCCAGGAGCCATTTGGGACAAACATTTGGCACCCAGGCCCTGCCCACAGATATTTTTTTTTCCACGTGTATTTTTTCAATTAAGTCCTAATGTGCAGGTGTGAAACTGTGCTTCTCTCAGGGAGGAAGGGACAGGATGAGAGGGAACGGCCTCAAGTTGTACCAGGGGAGGTTTAGATTGGGAATCAGGGAAAAAATCTCATGGGAAGAGCTGTAAAGCATTTAAGCAAGGTGCCCAGAGCAGTGGTGGAGTCACCATCCCTGGAAATGTTCAAAAAACATGTGGAGTGGCACTTGGGGATGTGGTTTAGTGGTGAACATGGTGCTGGTTGGACTTGGTGATCTTAAAGGCCTTTTCCAACGTGAACATTCCATGATTCTATGAAAATACAGCTGTTCTGGCACTCTCATAGATCCAGTTATTTAGGAAACCTGTGGATGGGTTAAAAGAGCAGAGATCCCAGCCCTGCAGGGTCCAAAGTCCCTCAGGGGTGTCCCTTGGCTCCTCATCTCCCCAGGACCATTTCTCCAAGCTCCATCCAAGGCACATTTCTGCCCTGCCATCCTGACACCCTCTCTGGGAAGCAGGGCTCCAGCCAGCCCATGGATTCCTGGGCTCTCTGCACAATCTGGGTTTAATAAAGCCCCACGAATGGCCTGGGACCAGAGAACCACAGTTAATTACCCAGTGTGGCGTTTCTGAACCACAGCCATTTATTTAATTCCTGATAATGCTCCTTCAGCCATCTCCAGCCCAACAGGGAGGGAAGCAGCCCTGGATGGGCTGCCTGACAAGCAGCACAGTGAACAGGATGGGTTAAAGCTCCTGAGGAATACAGTAGAGGCAAATAAAATAGTGAGGATGTAGGGCATGTTTCCAAAGGCTGGAAAAGGATTTTGAGGTACCAACAGAAATTATAATCAGTGAAAAAGTGTGGCTGAACTTCTCTGTAAATAGCAACACAAGTGGCCTCAGGAGCTTCTGACTCCTCTGATTGTTCTCCACCTTCCTCCAGGAGCTACTGCAGAAAAACTAAAACAAATTAATCTCCTAAATTCACCCTAGATTAGTACTCAAATCTGTACATTTAGCATCTGAATCATAAACCAGATCAAGCAGCTCACCTGAGATGAGATTTAAACAGGGAAGGTTTGAAGCCATTGGGAGCTCTGGGAGATGTTTCTCACATATTAAGCTGTTTTGGAACTGAAAATGAACTCCCCAAAAACCCTGGATTTCTGCTGAGGCACAAAATATTATGAGCATCCCTTCCCTGGCATGCACCAAACTCCTCCACTGCTGCCCTTGCCTGGTGTGGAGGGGTTAGAGAGAAGCCCAGTTGTATTTTTATTGTCTCTCTCGCCTTCCAAAGCCCATCAAAAGGAGAAATTCTTCCCTGTGACAGGGGTGAGGCCCTGGCATGGTTTTCCCAAAGAAGCTGTGGCCACCCCTGGATCCCTGGCAGTGCCCAAGGCCAGGTTGGAGCAGTCTGGGACAGTGGGAGGTGTCCCATGGCAGGGGTGGGATGAGATGGGATTTAAGGTCCCTTCCAATGAATAATTCATCTGCCCCTCTCCAGCCATCCAGGAGCCCTCCAGCTGGATTGACTCCCTCTGACCTAAAGGACAATTTCTTAGAAGAAAGTATGGGTTTTGTGCACTGGGAATGATCCAGTCTGGTGGCACTGGCCTTTGGAAAGTCTGAGTTTAATCCTGGCTCGGAGCAGCCCCGGGTGAATCAGCCCAGTTGTGATTTTTAGAAGAGCCAAAGGGAAGTAGACACCCAAAGCCAATCAAAGCTCACATGGGATTTGTGCAACTAAGGCCTTTTAAAAACAGCCTTAAACCTTTTGGCTCGATGTCTCCAGCCATAAAGTGAGGATAATAATCCCTCTTACATCATGGGGAGGCTGCTATGTACATTAATGAGATAATGCTCATAAAGCACTTTGAAGGTGAAAAGTGCTATGCTGGGATAAGCACTGTTATTATATTTTAAGTTAAATCTCAGGGTTTCGAGCACAGAACAAAAGCCTGTCCATATTTTAGAGTAGCACTCTATAAAAACATTTGGGAAACGTTTTAATTTCCAGAAGTACGGGAGAATAGCCTGAAAGAGTTCTAAATAAAATTTAGCCCACCTATAATTTAATAATAGTCAAATTGATTTTTTTTTTCATTTGTAAAAACAATTTACTGCTGGGCCTAGACCCCGAATGCCAAGTTTCAGCCCACAGAGAGGGTTTTTTTTTAATGGCTGAGTTATAAACCCTTGAAAAATGCTGACAGCCCCTTTACTAGAGCAGCACTAGCGGGTGCCCTATAATGAACTTTTAAATGACTTGAGATAATATCTGGAAAGCCAAGCCTGAAATATATTTCTGGGTTTGAGCCATTGCCAAGGCAAACACAACACATCATAAGTCATCCTCATGATTCTGAGCGCATAAATTGGAGACACTGCATATAAAACCCAAATATTAGGTATCCTTCATGGCCAGACTTTGGGCTGGTTTGATGTTACAGAACAGCAACAGCTGTGCAAGGACGAAATGTGGAGCGTTGCGTGTCTCCAAAGAAGAAAAGTGTCTGTATTTCCACAGCTCTGCCCTGACATTGTTAAATAGGAGCCTGCCCAGTCCTAATAAATCCTCCACTATTCTACTACTTTTAAGTGGAACCCAGGTGGCTTTCAAAATAAAAGCTCGTCCTGGCCGGCCAAGGAATGTTAATCTGCTCTGTGACCACATGGTTACTCTATCTTAAATTACCAAAGACACAGCTCAGAGCAGTAACACCCTCTTGGCTTGCAGGAGGGTTTTGCTGGCCACAGGGAGACCTTTCCCCCAGCACCGTGTGTGCTGCATGTTTCTGATTTCACAAGGTGTTTAAGGCACGATGGGGATGCAGGATTAGACCCTGGAAGGGTCATTTTATGAGAAGAGTTGTTGTTTCATTTATCCTTCTCTTTCTGCCCTTCTGATCTTTCGGAATATTCAAAGAAAAGCTAAAATTAAAATCTCTGCTCAAGCTTAAACCAGCTTTAATCCAGGTGCACAAGAAAGGCTGGTGAGCCAAGTTCCTTCCACTGCAGATGGGGAACAACACAGTTCTCTGCAAACATCTCCAGACCTTTCCTCAGGCATGTGGGGACACCTTTTCCACCTGCTGGCCCGGAGAAGTTGCTTAATTCTGGATTTGAAGATTCAAACCTGCACTGCAGCACAGAGAGCAGAACATGTCCTGGCTGGAGTAAGGCACTGGGACACCAACATTCCAGTGGTGATTGCATTTATGGAATCCTGGAATAGTCTGGGCTGGGAGGGACCCCAGCCATCAGCTCATTCCATGCCCTGCCATGGGCAGGGACCCTTCCACCAGACCAGGCTGATCAAATCCCATCCAGCCTGGGGGTGTTTAACAAAGCCTGGATGTGGCACTGGGTGCCAGGGTTTAGTTGGGGTGCTGGGGCTGGGTTGGACTCGATGATTTTTAAGGTCTCTTCAGTCATTCTGTGATTCTGTGAACCCGGCCTTGAATCATGCTTGTGAACTGAAAGGTTTGGCAGCTCCCTGGTTCTTTGTCACTGCACACACTGGAAAAATTCCCAAAAGTGTCTCAGGGAAAGCTGCATTTTCATTCATTCAGAGCCCTGGATCAGCCACGAGTCCAGTGTGGTGCCACACCTGGATGTGCTCCATGCCTCCAAACATCAACACCGCCACCGAGCCCACTCCACTGGGAATCTTCCATGAGGAATAATTCTCTTTGGAGAAGGTCAAACACACAGAGTCCACCCAGAAGATCCAGTCCAGACTGAAGATGCTGGAGGGGCATGCTCCATGGCTGCTCCATGACAAGGAAGGAAGCAGCAGGATTTCTGATGGAAATCACACACATTCCTTGGGAAAAGGATTCCCCATGGATTGCTGGATCTGCCCATCACTCACAGAGGAAGACAACTCCCCGTGGGTCTGATCACCAGACCTTGTTATTAACAGGGTAAAAGGAAAACTCCCACTTGGAATTTCACTTATTTTAAATGAATAAACAAGAGGAATGACAGTGGGAGGGAAGAGAGATGCTGCACTCAAGTCATGATCTGGTAACTCTTGAAGAATATCAGAGTTAAAGAAGTCCAGATAATCACGAGGAAATATCCAATGTCTGCAGTCTTGGGACAAAGGAAACCTTCTGCTGCCTCAGCTTGCCCAGCTTTACCTCCAGTGCGTTTCCCAGAGGTGTGCAGGAGTCAGTTTGGGATGCACTTGGAAGTTCTGTCCTGACTTTCCCTTCCCAGACTCCATCCAGAGGGTTCAGTGCCAGCCAGGATAACTCCAACTCCCTGACCCCAACCAGGCAGGCACAGCTCGAGGCCTGATGGCTTTCCAGATCTCCACGTGTGACTGTAACTGGGATTCCCAGAATTAATTTTGATATTCTGATAATTGGCAGCTCAGAGACGGCGCTGGGTTTGTGGAGGGAAGCCAGACTTCCACAAAATTATCTGGAACCTGAATCCCACTGCTTTTGGGTGGGAACTGGGCAACTCCCTGCCCTCCATGAACTCCTGGATGCATTTGAGAGTTGCTTCTGCCCCTCCTTTCACCAGACACCTCTGAGCTTTAAGGACAGATGTCTCAGAGGTCACTTTGAGGGGAAATGAAGCTTTTCTTTACTCAGGAACCAGTTTTATAGCCCAAGTAGGAAACCTCTAAACTTTATCACCAAAAAAAAAAAGTGATTTGGAATAGGTAAACAAATGTCCACATCCAGCTATAAAGCCAACTACTGAAAACCATCAAGAGATTTTGTTGTCACTTTAGAAGCTGCTCTGCAGTAAAGAGCCACAAAGAAAAACCCAATCATTAAAGGGAGGGTGGATGGAAAGGTATGTGCCTCAAGATTAATGCTGTGGAGTCAAAGAAAAGCTGTTATTTCTGACATTTTGACATAGCATCACTTTAGGATCTGGTTCTTATTAGCCCTTTCTGTGCCTTTTAAAGGTCTATTTTTTTTTTCAACCAAAAATGTCAGGAAATTTGGAACAGAAACGTACAATAAAACACGTCCCTTGACCCTCTGATCTATCAATCTTTCAAATAAACAAAGATAGCTGGATGAGCCAGGAAAAGGTTATTATATATAGTTACCTTATGTATAATGGTCAATATTCACTGCACACACCCAGATTATACAAAGAATTTGATGTAAGTGCAGTTTTTGTGAAAGATTTTTGCCCAGAAAGCCCAAAGTTACTCAGGGCGGTTTCATTTTCAGGCTGTGTTCTGTGACCTTCGAATTTCACACCCTGTATTATTTATAAATGAGACATTCAAGAAACACAAATTCTCAAATAAAAACGTGCACTCCGTCAGTGGAAAAGCAAACAAAAGGAGCTAATGTACTGTGGCTAAAAAAATTTTCAAACAAAGTAGCAGTAATTTACTGCCCTGCTACTAACGGGACCCCACAAATCGAATCAGAACCCTAAGCCCCACCAGGGGAGCCTGATTTACCCCATATCCCCCAGATAATAAAGGAAAATAGAAAGGTAAATTGTGCATGAATGTGAAAGCTGTAATTCTTCCCCTTTCAGCACAGGGATCAAATTCGCATCCAGTGATTTCAAAGGAGAATCTGGAATCTCTGAAGGACTGGGGCCAAAGGCAGGAGGCCTCGACCCACCTGGTTTTCCCCACGTTTGGGTGTGTTTATGTTGTTTGGGATGCAGTTTGCCTAAGAGTCAGATCCTCCCTGGGAGATGACTGAGATTTTCCCTCACAGAGCTCCCAGCCAGGTCCTTTCCCTGCCTGGGGGGATGTGCCAAGGTGGCAGCTTCAGCCTGGGTTTGTCGGTGAGGGTGAGCCAAAGGCTCCATGAGCAGCCTGGCTGCAGCCCTGATGTCCTGCAGACCTTCCACTGCCTGCATTTTCCCCCTGCTGTGCTGGAGCTGCCGTCCAGCCCTCCCAGGAATGTTCTGCCCACACCAGGATCTCCAGGAAGTTCAGGACATGCAGTCCCAAACACTGCACCTCTCCCACCCCTTCTCTGGACCCTCCACACTCATTTTGGGCTGTGCATCCCCAGCCCACTGATATCAAGCGATCCTTGATATGCCTTTGAATGTTCAGGATAAATCCCAGCTGAGTCTTCTGCCCAGCTCTCCAGGGAATGTTGGTTCCAGGCATTGGGAAGGGCTGTGGGTCTGGGCTCAGAGTCTGGGCTTGGTATGGTGGATGTCTGGAAATGGAAATGGTTCCAAAATATTTGCTTGCCAGAGCTGATAGGCCATGAAAGGAAAAGGGAAACAGGCAAAAACTCACAGCAATGGTTTTCTTTGGAAGCTGAAGGACCAAGGAAGAGATCTTGGGAGGAGGAGGAGGAACCAACAGAAGAAATGAGCTGCAGCGCAGGCACAGGCAGGACACGTCCCTGTGCTCTGGAGGAGGCTGCAGGTGGGAATGGGGCACTGGGGGACCCATTCCAGGGCAGCTGCATCACTCTCTTATCAGCCCTGCAGAATGAACAGCCACTGAAGCTGAATCCTACTCAGTTACAATAATATTCCAAAGCTGACCCTTTCCTGGCAAGGGCTCCAATATTATCTTTGCCTAAGGATGAAGAGATCCCAGACAATTCCTCCAGTGTGGCAGATGTAAATAGGCTCCCATTCCTATTCACGCCTATTGCTTTGTAAATAAACTGACGTGGGATGGAAGGAAGAAGGAGAAGCCTCTCCTCCCATGATCTGTTTCGTGGGATAGGAGCAGCTGAATGCAGGGCTCTTCACCTTTCTAAAGAAGGAAGAGAAGATGGGAAACTGGGAGCTGGAGCAGGAGCTGGTGGTGAGAGGGGACAGAAGGGGAGGAATTTTCAGGGAAGAGAAATCCAAGGAGAAATCACTGTGCAGGAGCACATAGATGAGGCTTTTCCAGCCTCTTGAACCACGATCCCACGGGAGATCTCCCACCTGGGGCTGCTCCAGGCTCCCCCCACCAAAGGGAATCTCAACCAAAAACCTGTGAGTAAAAAGCTCCACCATGCATACCACCCTGGAATGGGGCTTTTCCTACCACCACAGCCCCCTTTTTCCCCCAAACTTCACTTATTTCTCCTTATAGAATTAAATATTTATAGGATCGTATTTTCATTTCTCTTTCTCCCTCGTGGCATTCCCTCTGCACACCATGGTTTACTAGTAGGGAAAGAGAGAGAAATGCTCATAGCTAAATCTCTCCCATTTAAAAAGTGATTATTTTTTATTTTTATGCCCAGTTTGTTTGTTTTTTTAAGGTTTTGGTGAGAAACCACCTCCTCCCTCCCATCAATCGTTGCTTTCAACAGCTCTTCACGGGTGGCTGCGTCTCTTTTAAATTCATTTCCTGCTAAAAAGAATAAACAGGCAACTGTTTAATGCTGTCGATTTAGCTTATTTAATAGAAATTGAAACCTGAATGGGGCTCAGTTGTAAGATAATCACTGCAGAACTCAACCGGCGAGGGAAAGCACCAAATTAAGTCATTATTTCAAAATGCAGAATATTATTATCAAGCTGCTCCTCCTTCCCCAGCACGGGGCACAGGCTGGAGGAGGAGATGCTCATTTCCAAAAGGCAGCAGGTAGAGCTGGAGCCACTTAGAGTAGGCAGGGATTTAATTGGGAAATCTGCTTGGAAACCACTTTCATGTGGTGAACTTAACAGGCTTTAAAATGAGTTTTACTGTGACGCTGGAGTACTGCAACCTCCTGGAAGACAAGTGGATTTTGACTCCTTTTTTGGGGCTGGAAATGCAAGGTGTGGCTGGGGCTGTGTGTTCTGTCCCCATCTGTCAGTAGTGGGGCAGTTATCTCCATTCATTGGGCAGTTTTCTTTATTTCTTCCACAACCAATCCTCCCTCCAGGAGATCTCTGTTGTTCATGGGCCATTAATTATTAATTATCTTCTGTCCATGGCCAGTGAGTGTCCCTGCATGGCTGATCCAATCCCATCATCCCATGGGGAGATGCTCCGCCCAGGGGAGGGGCCAAGCATTCCTACCTGGGTACAATCTGAGGTTTGGGGCACCACAGCAGCCTTTGCCCCCTGCACTCCCAGAGGAATTCCAGGCCCATCTCCAGCAGCCCTGGAGCTGCAGAGGAAAACTCCCCCCTTGTGCAGGATCCCTGCTGCAGCAGAACCACAGCTGGCACTGCAGGAGGGCTGAGCCCCCATGGGATGGGACTGTGCCACCACCATGGGATGGGACTGTGCCACCACCATGGGATGGGACTGTGCCACCACCCTGACACACAGTGGGTGAGGATGAATTCTGACTCTGGCAGTGGTTTGTTCTTAGTTTGTTTGTACTATTGCATTTGTATTTTAATTTTCCTAATAAAACACAGTATTTTAATTTTCCTAATAAAAGAAAATGTTATTCCTATTCCCATATCTTTGCCTGAGAGCCCCTTAATTTCAAAATTTTAGTAATTCTGGAGGGAGGGCGTTTCCATTCTCAATTTCACAGGATGCTCCTGCCTTCCTTAGCAGACACCTGTCTGTTCAAGCCAAGACACTCTTTGAGATGCAAAACAAATGGGAACCGAGCCTCATTTTCCCCTCGGAGGTTTCCAGTGCTGCCCAAGGCTTGGCTTGGTCCAAGCTGCAGTTTCAGGCTTTGAGGGAATCAGCAGCAGCAGCTCCCACATGAAAGCCCGGGTGAGACAAGACAAAACCTGCGTGCCTCTGCTGGCAGAAGCCGCCCTTCTGACGAAGCTTTTCGGGCACCAAGGCTTTGTTTTAATCCCGTATGTAAATCCGAGCTGGGGCGTGGCAGCTGCCGGCGCTGTAAAGGCTAATGAGCCGCAGCAAAGGGCCGGTAATCCCCCAGGAATGCGGGGCTCAGCCCAAACCCTGCTAATTGCCACATTCCAGGTGGATTAGAAGCCGGGAAATTCATTTTACCTGTTCCTGACAATATCTGCAGCTCAGCAACAGGTGCCGTGGAGAGATGGTTCAATCACACAGTGCTTGGGCTCTCCTAAGTCAAAGTTTTGCCTTCTCTGGCATTTTCAAACTTTTCAGTTTGATTTTTCTAGGCCATTAATTATTTCCTGCTTTCTGAAACACCAAAGAAAGCTGCCAAAGAGGGAAGAATCATGGAAAGAGAGGAGGTTTAGATGGGATATCAGGAAAAATCCTTTCCTGGGAGGGTGGGCAGGCCCTGGCACAGGTGCCCAGAGCAGCTGTGGCTGCCCCTGGATCCCTGGAAATGTCCAAGGCCAGGCTGGGTGGGGCTTGGAGCACCTGGGACAGTGGGAGGTGTCAACTCCTTCCCTCAGAAATTTACTGGGATTTGGGAATTCTCTACTGATGACCGTAAGCTTTCCTCCCTTTCCCACCAGCAACATTCCCACCCTTTGACTTTCATCTTCCCCACTGTGTCCTGGATCACCACAAAGTCCTGCTCCTTCCCTGCTGGGAAGGCAGATGTGAAAGGATCAACCCAAATATTACATATTCTCCTCATCCTTAAGCACAGAAAACATATTTATACATAAACATCAAACATTATGAGCACATGTTCAAAAAAACAGTAACAAAACATACAAAAACAGTTGGGAAAACCATCTGGGGCAGAATTCCACTGTGGGAAATTTCCATCTTAGCAGTAAATGGTTGGCAAATGAAAAGTGGTCGACAAATTGCAGTGAGGGTGGCTAAGAGCATCCTCAAAGACGCACAGGTTTGACTCTGGAGCTGCAGCCACTGAAGGAATGAGGAAATCTCAGCAATGAGGGAATCTCATCCATTTGCCTTAAATTAGCAGCGCTTAATTTACAAAATTAAGGAGAGTTATAAACCTCTCATTTTTTTTACAATATATACCCCTTGGAGAGCTCCAAATTACACCTAATTACCACCTGCAAATGTATTTTTCATTATTAAAGCCTCAAAATTTCGTAATAAAACACATCAGAGCAAACTCAGTGCCTAATGCCTGTGAATTTTGAGTTCAAATCCAAAGATCCACCAGAAAAAGTGTGTGACAGAGCATCTTGAAATATTTTTGCCCTGTGGAATATTTTCCTGGTACAAGGAATGAACACAGCAATCTCCAGAAATCACAGAACCACAGGGAATTAAATGTCAAATGATCCCGAGGCAAATGAGGTTTATCTTGAATACTTCCTGACCCCCTTTGTTTGCTGCTTTGGTCAAGTCAAGAAAAATGGAGATTTTAAAATCTGAATTCAGGTGGTTTTGGGGTTTTTTTTTTGCCTGCTCACCTTTATCTAATTCACTTGAGATGTTCCATGAGGACGTGGGCATGAAATCAGCAACAAGCGAGGAATTCACTCCTGGAAGGGGAAAAGAGAAAAACCATGAGATGCTGTTAATATATGGATCCTATATCATCAGGAATCAAGTTGCTGTCATAGGAATAAAATGATTTGATGCTGCGTGCTGGCAGGCTGAGCCATCTGGGCAGCAGGAGCAGCCAAGGGGGAGAAGGCAGCGGGCCAGGGCTGGGGTTCATTTGGCAATGCTGATCCTTGTGAGGCCTCGTGCTAATTAAACAGCTGATGCCTTGTGCAGGCTGGGCAGAGTTCCAGAATAAAGCAGGGATTGATTCCAAGGATCTCCTCCATGGACCCACCTTGGGCAGCACCAGAGCCCAGCCAGGGCTGCACCCAAGATGAACCAAAATGGCCCCAAAATGCACGAGTGGGCACGGGCTCTGTCCCTGGGATCAGCTCTGCTCCATTTGCACCTTGCAGTTCATTGTCCCATTCCAGCTTTAGCCCTGCAGTCCCACCCTGCTTGTTTTTCTCTCTCCAGCCCACGGGGTTTGTGCTCCTGGGCTGAGATTTGGGTCATTTGTCCTTGGTGCCCAGCTGGAGCAGGAATTGTTTTGTCTCCCTGCTCTGTGCACAGAGCTCAGCATCCCTGAATGTGAACCCAGACCCACACACTGAAGCATCACAGAATGTGAAAACAGAAAAGATAAAACCTGATATGTGATTTATACACTGAAGTTAACAGGGCTGGAAGGACGGATCTGAACCCCAGCAGCAACTGCTCATTGCTGGGAGAATTCCTTCCTCTTCAGGAAAAAGCTGAATGGATTTAAGTCTTATACTTACTACTTGTACCTATATATTTATGGATTTAAGTCTGCACTTGTATTTGAAACAGCAAATCACAGGGAGGGTGGTGTTAAGCCAGCATGTCCTGCCTCAGCTCTAGTCAAGTAGAACATTCCCTGTATCCAAATTCATCCAGGATTTAGTGTCTCCCTCTGCTAGCAGATCCACCTGCAGCCTGTGAGGCTGCTGAGGCATCAGGGGAGGCTTTTGGGGTCATCCCCCAGGGAGACACAGATTTGATAAGAGCTTTGTGGGAGGGTGGGAAGAAGGGGTGTGCACACACATTCCAGGGCATGGGAAAGCAGAGCACCTCCTGATTCCCTTTGTACAGCCAGCCCTGAGGAACCTGACCTGGAGAAGGAGGAGAGCGATGTTGGACAGCTGAGTGTGGGACAGGGAAGGTGAAATCAAACCAAGCAGTGCTCAGGGTGCCAGCCATGGAAAATTCACTGAAAATTAGCATCCCACAGCCCAATCCTGCACCCTGGAGGGACCCCAGTGCTGGGTGGTCTCAGAGATGCACAGGGAAAGCAGAGCTGGGATCTGAGTTAGAGAACGGGAGTGCTCTGAAGTGCATCCATTTTGCTTTGACACCATCCTTTAGCTTATTCCCAGATTTCACTCATAAAACATGGCATGCAAGGATATGCAAAGCTGTTCTGCCTTTATTTGATGTGTTGGCAGCTCTTCTATTTCATTAAAAACTCACAAGGAATTGTAAACACCAGGTCACACAAACCCCCAGCCCGTGCCCTCTTTATAAATAAAGCCTGGCTTAAAAGCCCACCTGGCAGCTCTGCTCATCCAGTGCTCTGCCAAGTATTCCCAGTGTAAACACGGGCTTTGAAGGCATCAGAACTTCCCCAGGAGCAGAGACCAGGGCAGAACCCCTGCTGGGGACAGCCCTGGGCAGTGCCACAGCCAGCGGTGGCACCCGATGGCACCAGCTGACGTTTTGGCCCCTGGGCCCATCCCTTCTCACTCTCTGCTTTTAAATAACAGCTGAGCTTGTGTAACCCACATCACCCTTCTCTAACCCATATTTTTGGGACCATATGGCTTAAATATGCAGGGTTTAGGGATAAAAAAGCAGATGCAGTGCCAGTACTGCTGTCATGGGGGGTAGGTGACAAATAACCAGTGAGCAGACACTGCCCAGGAGCTGGTGGGTGCCAGGCTGTGCCAGAGGTTGGGATGCTTGGTTCCCTGTCCCTCCTCACCCTTCCAGCTCTCCTGGCCAAGAAATGGGACAAAAACCCCTCCAAGAGTGGGATGTGAGGTGGCATCACTGGGACCAAAGTGGTTCCTCCCTGTGTCCGCAGCTCAAACCCACAGACATTGCTTTCCTCAGTCACACACTCACATCTGGCACTCCACAATGGATTTTCTGTGGCTACTTTGGCTCACCTGGAAATATTTCAGTGTCAAGAGCCCACAAAACAACTCAATTCTGCCAACAGGTACCACACACTCACCAAAATTACACAGAAAGTACTAACAACACTGTGACCACATGCAGCATTTGTTATTTAAAACTCCAGAACTGACAACATAATGACCACATGCAGTATTTTGGTTTTTAAAACTCCAGAGTGCTCATATTGATGCTTTCTTAACCAGGCTTTGAAAACATGAATCTCACAGAGCAGACACCCCTCAGCTCAGCTGCAGGAGAAACCACATTAGATGACCAAAGTTTCCCATTTGTGGCAGTTCTGCAGGCTGGTGACTGCTGATTTTCTGACATTCCTCAACTAAAGTTCCAAAGAAGAGCAAAGCATCACTGTGCCCATAATAACCACTTTATTTATTGAAGGGAACTCACAGAGCAGCTACAGCATGTAGGAACAAACCACCCCAGTGCAGGAGGGGAAAACATCCAAAAAAAAAAAAGGTGCAGGAGACATCCCTGGATTCCATTTCTGCCTGTGATGACTCAGGATAGCTGGGCATGAAAGTGAGAGTGGTGCCACCTCCCCTTGGAGAGGCTCTGGGATAATTCCAGGTGAGTTCCAGCCAGCCCTGGGAAGGGATGAGTCAGGGATTTGCTCACAGCATTTGGGGCACTGGCACAGACTTGCCCATTGCCTGCCACCTCCTCAAAATAGGGGGAAAAATCTGTTTAATATCAGATCACAGAACCACAGGACTACTGAGGTTGGAAAAGCCCTCCAAGGTCATCAATGCCAAGTCTCCACCTTGTCACCAGCCCTTGTTCCTTGGACACATCCAGGGATGGGGACTCCAGCTCCTTCCAGTGCCTGACCACCCTTTCCATGAGGAAATTCCTTGGGGTGTCCAACCTGGCCCTTCCCTGGCACAGCCTGAGGCTGCTTCTTCTTGTCCCTTCAATATTGCAACTGAATTTTGAATTCAGTCAATTAAAAACTCATTCTTACTTCTTAAAATTTCCCCAATGCCCAGCTTCACCTTGAACAATGAGATTTGTTTGGAAGAAGAGTCAGCCTGAGAAATGTGATCAGCAAACAGAGCCATTATCCTGTTAAGGTTCTATTTATCCATGGAATAATTCCAGATGAATGATGACTCTTCTTAACACTGGCAAGATAATTATCTGTTCCAACCCATGAAGAAACATTGGGTTTAAGTTAATGAGAAGTCACAACAGGCCGTGAAAAGCCAAGTAAAGTGTATTCAAACACACTTCCCACAGAGGAGTTGGCCAAGATGTGATTTTATCACCCTATTGCACAAGTGTGGAGTGAATCTCACACGTCAGGCCTTGTAAAGCCTTTGTGATTAAATAAACTTCAGTTAGGTTTACAAAAAGCTGTACCTGCATTTGTAGGATGAGACAATAACTCAAAGAAAGATAACTGAGGTGACATCAAGCCCAGAAATAATTGGAAATTTGAATGGGGAATAAATCTGTTGTGCAGAAAAAAGGAGAGAGCAAAGTACGTCTGGAAATGAGGATATCCTGCTTGTCAGACTCCAGGGCACCAGGAATGATGGATGCTAAGAGGAGGAATGGACACATCCAGTGTGAGCATGGCCTGGATGGGCCTTCTTGTGGGGCAGAGATGGAAATCCCACCCTCTTTAAGGTGCAAAATAAGTCCTGTTAAAACATGCAAACAAAGCATTCAAAGTGCATCCTTCACAGGCATACCCCAATGCTATACCAAATGGATACAATTGTTTCTATAATCAGGAGTAATTTCTTTGTCCTGATAGAAAAATGAATGTGATTGCAATTCAGGTCTCACTGCAGGATACCCAAAACAGCAAAAAGAACAAGGAGGTGTTTGGAGAAGGAGTTAGAAGACAGAATAATAAGATAAACAGTTCAGAATTCATGTGTAACATAAGAGTTTTCCATTTGCAAGCCTCTCGCTGACTCTGAGCAGAAAGCCTTCCCCAAGTGAGCTTTGTTATCCAGTGAAGGAATTTGCCTAAGGAAGTGATAAAAGCCCAGTTTCCCGAGACATTAGAAACAAGATTGGGCAAGACAGGGCTGCAGACACACACGGGGAGTTATCCCACGCTGGCAGCAGGGTCAGGGCAGGACAGCCTCGCAGGGGACGGAGGCGCAGCTCTTCTTGGCCAAATCACCCATGAACGTTTTATAGCTGCAGATGTACCAGAAACATCAACATCCCCCTTAAAGAGGGAATAAAATCTCCAGCAAACAAACTCCTCAGCTCTCCCACTTGGACAGAACTCCAGGGAAACAGGAATGGCAGATAAAGCTACACAGACTTGGAGAAAAGCTAATTATCCTAAGTGCTCGGTATTTTTTGCTTTTCTGCACATTCCAGACCAACACTTCATCTCTCCCTCTGTCTGGTTCCTACCTGACTGATCCCTTCCAGGATCTTCCCACAGATCTGCCTCCTGGCTGTTTTTCCTCTCAGTTCTATCTCCCTCATCTTCCTTTTCTGCCTTTTGCATTCTCTGCTCCCCTGATCCTTTGTGAGCTCCCCACAGTTTCCATCTGATCTCCCAGATATTCCATTTTGCAATCAGCCACTTTCCAGCATTTTCACAGCCCACCCCGGAGCTGCTGAAGGAAATTTAGACAAACTGCAATGGGTACAACCCATTAGTTGCTAATTTTCTTGTCTGTTTAAAAGCTGGCACCATCCTGAAATTTCTATAATATATCTCAAATTTTGCTTATACCTTTAATATGTGGAAGGATTTTCAGGACATCAGTTCCTCTCTGTCTGCATTAGAATTCTTCTCTTTCCAAAAGAGGTGGGAATTGTGAATACTGCAATCAGTTGAGTGAGGGAAAAGTGAAAGGAGATGGGGAATTGTTGAGCATTTCTGCTCTTTGGGTAAGGCAGTTGTCTCTCAAGGAGAATCTGCTGCCTTTAACAGTCTGTGATAGCACAGATCAAACCTATGGATACTAATCCTCATCCCACAGCACAAACCTTCCATGGATTATTTAAAAAAACAGTCCATGTTAAAATACACTCTGACAAGATGCCTCCATGCTCAGGTGAAGCTGCCATTTTCAATATTTTGGATGACAAGAGCCTACAATTACACACAATAAAATCTGCCCCAGAGCAGACCTCATGAAGCTGTCCCTGATGAGGAGGGTGGAATTCTGCACAATGGCATTTCCCCATTAGCTGTGCTCCTTGAACCCTCTGATTCCATGGCTGAGGCAGCAAAGGGAAAGCTGGTTCTGCCAGAACCTTGCCTGGGCAGACCCAGAGGGTCAGAGTTTACCAGGCCACAGAATCCCAGAATCCCAGAGGTTGGAAAAGATGTGGAGGATGCTCTGAGTGCCTGATCCTTGCCGCGTCCCCAGCCCAGAGCTCTGAGTGCCACTGCCAGGAATTCCTTGGGCACCTCCAGGGATGGGCACTCCAGACCTCCCTGGGCAGCTGTCACAGAGATGTTTTATGAAAAATCCTTTTGCCAGGATTTTTTTTTCTTGAGAAGCTGCGAGGCCTCAGGAACAAAATGCAAACAATGGTTATCTGCTGCTGTGGAATGCAACAGGTGCATCTGGGATTGGTCTCATGTGGTTGTTTCTAATTAATGGCCAATCAGTCAGCTGGCTCAGACTCTCTGGTCAGTCACAAGATTTTATTATCCTTTCTATTGCTTTCTATGAAATCCTTTCTTCTATTCTTTTAGTATAGTTTTAGTATATAATTTTCTTTTAATATAATATATATCATAAAATAATAAATCAACCTTCTGAAACATGGAGTCAGATCCTCATCTCTTCCCTCATTCTGGGACCCCTGTGAACACCACCACAGGCAGCCCCTTCCAGTCCTGAGCACCTTTCCATGGGGAAATTCTTCCCAATATCCAACCTGAGCCTCCCCTGGCACAGCCTGAGGCCGTTCCCCATCCTGTCCCTGTCCCCTCCTGTCAGGGGCTGTGCAGAGCCTGAAGGTCCCTCCTGAGCATCCTCTTCTCCAGGCTGAGCCCCCCCCAGCTCCCTCAGCTGTTCTTCATAGGTATTAAATGATTCCTCCATAGCTCCAAACTGTCATCACCGTGTCCAAAATGCATTTTTTGCTGGTGAAGGACCCTCTGGAGCTCTCCAGGCTGCTCCATGAAGAGATGAATTTGCGGGGTGCCAATAGCCTTCATATGGTTAATTTTGTTCCAGCTCCTAAAGTGTGAAACTCCTGCACATCTACCTGTTCTGTATCTGCAGTGTTATCATCATTGACAGACCTGGGCAGGTTAATAATTGGCTTTTGATAGGGAAATTTTCAACACCAGTGAACAATTCAGGCTCTGTGGATTTCAAATCCACCAGACATTCATTTCCAGCCTCAAAAGGGAGACGTGCAGCGGGATGATTTCATTTAGTGCAGGACTGGAAATTGTTAGGAACTTCATTTATATCCCATCCCTTCCATCTATCAGAGCACCTCAGCACTGCTGCTGGTGTTGAGGTGCTCTGACAGATGGAAGGGATGGGATATAAATGAAGTTTATAAAACCCACCCCAAAAGGTTACTGGGGAGATGAAAACTCCTTCTCAAAAACGTAATTCTTGAATCTCAAAGTCATCAGAAAATGATGCGATTGCTACGTCTGTCTGCAAACTCTTCAAATACCGTCAGATGTTCTGGCAGCAGCCTGGTGCCTTCCTCAAGTCAGTATTTTTAGTAGCTTGATCTTTGGCTAAGGTCATATCAGTTAAAAATTGTTTTCTTCCGCGGGATGGGAGCCATCTCTTGGAAGAAGAGGTTTTTAAGAGGCCCGTTTTATATGCTAATACCTTAATCCTAAATTTCTAATTACCGCCCTACAATTCCTTTTGATTGCAGCTATTAATTACAGATTATCATTAACGTGAGATGGATTTAGAAGTCACTGTGGAATCCGGGTGCACTTTACATTACTCCAAATTGGGTCGTTAACAGTTCCACTTAAGAAGAGCCAAACGCTGCGCCCTGGAGCAAGCCACAGCTTTAATGACAGGGAGTGAAGAAAAGAAATGGCCACTTGGCCGAGGGCCAGCATTTCCCAGCTCACAGTGGAGCCTTTGTGCCTCCGAGCTGCAGAAATGTGCCCAGGATGGCTCTGCAGGGCACTTGGGCACCACATTCCTGGGATGGCACCGCTCAGGTGGAGCCGGAGATAGCCCGCACTGCACCAACTCACAGGATTTTCACGGGGTTTTTCTAGAAATTATTATTTGTACTCTGCTTAGTCTGAAATATGAGGGATGTGGAAGGAAGATGTTGGAGGAATACCGTGTTTTCCTGGCCATAAAAAAAGAGGTTTTAGTGAATATGGATCCAGAGTGTGGTGGATCCTTGGAGTTGTAACACTGGGAGAGGGCACAGCAGAGCTGCTAGTTAGGCAAATTTACAAAGGCTGGGAATTTGCATATTAAATGGAAATTTAATCTCTCCAAACCTACCTGGATTTTTTTCCATGCCCTGAGCTTTTCTAGAGAGAAGAGAAGAGAAGAGAAGAGAAGAGAAGAGAAGAGAAGAGAAGAGAAGAGAAGAGAAGAGAAGAGAAGAGAAGAGAAGAGAAGAGAAGAGAAGAGAAGAGAAGAGAAGAGAAGAGAAAAGAGAAGAGAAGAATGGAAATGGGAAGCACCCAAAGAAAACTGCAACAGAAGGAAGCAAAAAGCTGACAAAAGCAGGAAGAAATTACTGGATGGGACTTGTCCAGAGGTGGATGTGGCAAGAAACAGAGGAGTCACAAAACCCCATCAGAATATCACGAGGGAATGGAGAAGGAGAAGGATGTCCTGGGGCACTGTTAAGTGAAAATTCTTCAGTGCCAGGAATGGTGAGGAAGAGTCCAGGGAGGGATGGAAGGAGCATTGGGAGGCAACACTGTGGCTGTTTGAGATGAAGAATTTTTTCCTCCCAAAAGTTCTGGAGCCTTAAAAGTGCTGAGATCCCTCCAGAGCCACCTTTGCAAAGCCTGCTGTGATCAATGAATAATGCGATGTCATAATTAAAAGGCAAATATCATGTATATATGGAGAACTTTTATAAACTTTATACATATGGGATTTTATAGATTTATTGTTGTTTTCCCCCCCTTGTGTTGTTATCATGGGGTGGCCTGGGTCTGGGACATTTGGGAGGGTCTGCTTGTCACTATGGTGACATCTGACCTCCAATCAAGATGTCAGGCAGTGATCTCCACCTCTAGACAGTGAAGAAGGAATGGATGGACAAAACTTTGGGAAGGGCTAAAGGGTTAAAAGGCAAAACCTACATCATGTAGGTGAGCACATGGTGGGAAAAATCCTCTACTCCCAGCATTGTAATATTTTCTCTATTCAGTCTTCTGTTGTATTTTTGATAAAGGTTTAAAAAACCTTTTAAATTTTTCAAAATTGAGTACGGTTTCTCACACCTACGCATCCTTGTGACTCCAAGTGATCCAGAGCCCACATTTACTCATGGAATTTGCTCTCCTGAAGGCCCCAAAGCCATGCACAAGCACCCTGGGGGCCTGCCCCTCTCCTGGCACAGGTTCCCGTGTATTTCCCTCCCCACCAGCAGAACGTGCTCAGGACAGACGTGTTTGGAGACGAGGATGAAGTGCCTGGACAGGGCTGCACCTGCTGCCTTGTCCCTGGCTTCCATCAGTGCCACTGCGCTAAATCCACCCACAAAGGCCTGAAAGAAGGCAGAGGCAGCCAAGCCAAGGGAGGGCAAACAAGAAATCATTTACATCCCCCATAAATCGCAGCACGCCGTAACTCCTCGCGCCTCAGCGCTCGGGGGCCGCAGCCGACTGCAGAGGACGAGGAGAGCAGCGAGCCACAATTAAACCCTTATAACCTGGGCAGAAAATTACAGCAGAAGGCTGCCACGTGCAAACCCACGATGACTTTTTCGAGCCCGATAATTATTTTTGTTGCGGCGACGAAAAACGGGGCCCGTGTCAGCTGATGAATTAATGGGAGGGCCTGAAACAATTACTGCTTCAATCCACAGCAGCCTCCCCCGTGTAAACACGCTGCCTTTTCTTGCAGATCCTCGTGCTACGGGGGCAGACGTTGCCCCATGACTTATTGGCTGCCCATGATGGAGCAGTAAATGCTCCGGCCTGTTTGATGGCTGCAGCTCCTGCCTCAGGTTTTTTACATGGCTCGGTGGTGATTAATGCACAAACTGCCAACTGCAGCCAGAGGCTGAAAGACAAGGCCACACTGTGAAACCTATGCTAATAGAGCACAATTTATATAAAAAGGGGGGAATGTAAATATTTAACTGATGCCAGAGCTGGATACTTTGGCCAAGCTGGGACTGAGCTACATTGATTGTTCAGGAGGAGCTTACACCCTAAAACCCTCACAGGCCTGATCTCAGACAGGCACTGAAGGTGGATTTAAAACTTCATTTCTTCTGCTAAAAGGCTGTTTTCTTAAATTTTGCTTCGAGTGGAGCAGATGCCACTTGTAAGTGCTGCTCTGTGGAGAGCTGGGCCCAGCTCAGGGCTCGGTGGGAGCTTGACCCACATCCCCCAGAGACAACGGCAAAACAAGGCCCTCCAGCTAATTAGTGTTTATTAGCAGCCTCCAGAGAGGGCAGGGGCTCTGGGAGGTGAAGACTGAACTCCCTGCCCATGGCTCTGGGTTGGGTTTCAATCACAGCACAGGCTGTCCTCGTCCTGCCCCTTGTCCTGCCCTCATGGCACTGCTGATCTAGGCTGTCCTCACACAGCCAACAAAGGCAATTATGCAGGTAATTAGTCTGCACAAAAGGTTTACATCGATGCTCCAGAGGTTTCTTTTTAATCCCTTCATTGACAGAAGGAGTGAATTGATTTAGCCACAGTTACAACTTATTTACTGTAAGAGAATTTCCTAAATCCAAGGTTCAGCGGGACCTTCTGGATCCAGGTACTCAATAACAACAAGAAAAATTAAATCCAAACTTAACCAAATTTATTTTCACTGCTGCTTTTGGGGGGATCTTGAGTCTCATCAGTGGCTGAAGCATCCTGCACTGCATTCCCAAGGATTTCCAAGGATATTCCAGGGAATCCCATCCCGGGCACGCAGAGCTCAGCACTGGCAGCCTAACACCAGCCACCAAATCCAAAGGTCTGACCAAATCAATCTCCTGAATCCTTACATTATGCAGCAATCCTTCTGCACTCCCAAAGCTCAGCCAGGGCTGCTTTTGTCGGTGCAGAAGAGCCACTTGTAAAAAACACAATTAAGACGTCGCGAGCCTTCACCTTAATTGCACCCAGCAGCACAAACGTCTGTGGGCTTCGTGACCCCAGAGTGGCTCTGCCACAAAATCCCAGGCCAGAGTGTCTAAAAGTTAACAGCCTGTACAATGGAAAACCACCAGGAGCAGGGCAGAGCCGGCTGGCTCGGCCCTGACTGCTCCGGCAGGCGCGGAAGCCTCACGGAAGGATAAACCACTGATGATTTTTTTATTAGCTCCACAAACAAGGAGCTCGGCATTTGATGCGGTGCTACTGCAGAGCCACAGGGATTAGGTTTCAAAGCCGTGGCAACTGCCATGCTTTAAGGAACTCGTTAGGCTGGAAATGGATATGGGCTCCCTCTGGAAGGCAAGGCAATCCAAATAAACACACAGCACAGCAGCACGTCCAGATGAACTTCCAGGGGACCCCCTGTCCCTTCCCCAGGAGCAAAGCCCACAGCAGTGACAGGGTTTGTGAGGTTCCGGGGGACCCCCTGTTTTCTCCCTGAGGAGAAAATCCCAGAGCAGTGCCAGGGTTTGGGAAATTCCAGAGGAACCCCTGTTCCTTCCTCAGGAGCAAAGCCCACAGCAGTGCCAGGGTTTGGGAAATTCCAGAGGACCCCCTGTTTTCTCCCTGAGGAGAAAATCCCAGAGCAGTTCTATGGTTATGAAGTTCCAGGGGACCCCCTGTTCCTTCCCCAGGAGCAATGTCAAGGTTTAGGAAATTCCAAGGGATCCCTTGTTCCTTCCCCAGGAGCAAAGCCCAGAGCAATGCCAGGGTTTAGGAAATTCCAGGGGACCCCCTTTTCTCTCCCTGAGGAGAAAATCCCAGAGTGGTACCAGGGTTTAGGAAATTCCAGAGGACTCCCCTTCTCTCTCCCAGGAGCAAAGTCTAGAGCAGTGTCAGGGTTTAGGAAATTCCAGGGGACCCCCTGCTCTCTCTCTGAGGAGAAAATCCCAGAGCAGTGCCAGCGTTTGTGAGGTTCCAGGGGATCCCCTGTTTTCCACCTGAGGAGAAAATCCCAGAGCAGTGCCAGGGTTTGAGAAATTCCAGGGGACCTCCTGTTTTCTCCTTGAGGAAAAAATCCCAGAGCAGTTCCAGGGTTATGAAGTTCTAGGGGACTCCCTCTTCTCTCTCCCAGGAGCAAAGCCCAGAACAATGTCAGGGTTCAGGAAATTCCAGAGGACCCCGTTTCTTCCACAGGAGCAAAGCCCACAGCAGTTCTGGGGTTTAGGAAATCCCAGGGGACCCCCTGTTCTCTCTCCCTGAGGAGCAAAGCCCAGAGCAGTGCCAGGGATTTCCCGCCCTGCTCTCCAGGAAAACGAGAGCAGCAATCCCAAGCCCAGCAGGAGATCAGAGCCAGTGGATGGTGCTGAGCTCAAAATGCTCTCACACGCATTTCAGGGCTCCATTTCACTGCTGCTTCATTGCCTTCCCTCAGCTCTGGGAGCATCCAGGAGGATTTTGTGTGGACTATTTACAGGGCAAGGAAAACACAGCTTCTCCTTGGAGGCTCCGGGGCAAACACGACATCGGGAATCGGAGATGGTGGAATTCTCCCTCATTTCATAGGGAATATTTACAGCCTGCTCCTCCAGCCTTTCTCCACTCCTCTGTAACGAGTTCCCAAAGCACTCCTTGTGGTCAAGGCACATTTTTGTGCTGTTTGGCTTTTCAAGTTTCCCAAAGTTCATTCCCAGGTCCTTTCCCCAGGAGCTTCGGCCTCTGCTTTGCGCCACTCACCATCGTGTGCAAGACCCCATTTTAGCAAAACAGAAAATCCTGATGGATAATGGATGGAGACAGACCTTTCCCAAGTGCAATTCTGATCTTTTGAGGGAGGATTTCTGGGAGGATTCCAGCCTGAGAGATACAGAGTGCTGATTGCACAAAGTCTAAACACTCCATCAGTGATAGGAGAAATATGTTGGAAATATGCATTTTTTATTCTGGCAATTCCCTTATCATGCTCAGGATTCTGGTCAAATATCACAATCTAACACCTGTTTAATTTAAATTAAAGTGCCGAAGTAACCAAATTCCTTCCCCCGTGGCATTAAAAGACTAAAATCTTTCCACTGTTTAACACATGGATGTTCAAGGAATATTTGAACCTAATCCAGATTTTACTGAGATACTTAGAAAATCCAGCATCAGTTAATGATTTTGGATGCTGTTTCAGGTTTGTGCATGTCTTTAATCCTCCTGAAGCACAGCACTGCCAAGCTGTGTGTTTTCTCACCCAAATTCCCAAATTAATTACCTCTGACAGGGGGTTTGAGTGCTGCTGTTACCCATGGTGTTTATAGAAGGCCAGGGACAGCAGATTAGAGCATTACAATAATCTTTTTAAAAACTAGTTATTAAAGACTCCGGAGGGGCATGAGAGAAGAGATTTAAACTGAAAGAGAGCAGGTTTAGATTAAAAATGAGGGAGAAATTGTCACCTGTGAGGGTGGTGAGGCCCTGGCATGGTTTTCCCAGAGCAGCTGCAGCTGCCCTTGGATCCCTGGCCCAAGGCCAGGCTGGAGCACCCTGGGATAGTGGAAGTGGAAAAGCAAAAAAATCAGAGAATCTCAAACAGATTTGGGTTGGAAGAGACCTTAAAGTTCATCCTGTTCCACCCCCTGCTATGGGCAGGGAACTTTCCATTATCCCAGGTTGCTCCAAGCCCCAACCTGGCCTGGGACACTTCCAGGGATGAGGAGTCAGAAATATTCTCAATTTATGCCAAAGGCAGAGTGCAAAATGCCTGCAGTAGGAGCCATATTCACAAAAAGATGGATTGAATTCCACAGGGAGGAATATCCTGGGTAAAGGGAAAGGGATCAAATTATTCCTGCCACATCCAGGGCCACTGGGATGGTGCAAAGCACATCCCATCTCTCAATGCAAGCACAGACAAACTGCACATCCCAATCATGCAAAAGTGCCTTTTTGCCCACGTTTCTCAGCACACTGGCTCTTGTTGGGGATGCTGGACTGGGCCTGCTGAAGGTGGGAATTCTTGGGAGATGTGGTTCCCTCCAAACCACGAGCAAATCGTGCCCTGTGATTTTGGTTTCCTGGCATTACTGCCTTGGAGCTTTGGGAGCATTTGATCCCTACCCAAACACACTCCCACAGACACAGTGCTCACAAAGCTGACAGAGCCAGCTCTGGGGCTGGGATGCAGAGTCTGGGATGCTGTCACATCCCAAACTTCTCACCATTGTTCACTGAGAAGCATTTCCTGTGCCCAGAACCTCTGACTGGCATAAAGTGCCTTTTAGTTGTGTGACTGATGCACAGAGTGTGCAGATTTTTGCTATCACAGCTTTGCTGCTGCTCCTTCAAGCTAAAATTCATTAGAAAAAAAAGGAGTTATTGCACCAACTTTGTCCAGACCTACCTGAGCCCTCCAAAGACATGGAGTTTTAGTCACCTGCAGTGCCATATCCAAAGCAATAAATGCAATTGTTATTTATTGTCAGCAATGAGCAGAACCTCTATTATACCCTTCCAGCATGGAATTAATTATTAAATATGTTTGGGCACTTTAATGCTAGGCTGAGCACAGGGGTGTAAGAGGGGCAGTTTTTGCAGTGGGGTGTGTGAATCCAAGAGACCAGTCTGGAAATAAGTGACATGAGCTGTCAGCAAATCCAGACCCCTGTGACCCCTGGACATTGCCCTTCCCAGTTTTACCTTCCAAGAGAGAACCCAAACTCCTCTGAACAGTTTACAGTGTTTAAACAGACTTTGAGAAATGGAATCAGAGATATCCTGCCCACTCTCTATCAGCCCAAAGATCAACTGCTACTCCCAGGAATGGGAGGGGATGGAAGTGGGGAATGGGAAGAGGCAGCTGGCAATTTTCCAGCCTCCCTCTGCCCCTTGCAAGACTCTCCCTGTGTATCTGAAGCTCTTTAAGTGTGGCAGAGGAAAAGGAACTCTCTCTACTCCTTGCATTTCCACACTGTGGGGCACAAACAGAGCACCTTAAACACATTGCTGGCTCCTCAGAACAAAAAGCTGCTGGGTGATTTTTTAAATTATTTTTTGAGGTTTGTTTGTTTGTTTGTTTGTTTTGTTGGTTTTGGGGGGTTTTTTGAGTGTTTTTTTGAGTTTTTTTTTTTTCCTGGCCAACCTCCAGACAGGAGCACAGTGACCTCCTGGGGCCAGGGCCACCTCTCCAGCTCTCCCCATGGAGCTCCTGCCCAGATCCAGGTGCTGCTTCCCAGTTCTGGGAGGGTTCCCACTGTGCTTGAGCGAGCTCTGACCAGCAGGCTCGGATCCAGGAGTGCCACCAGCTTTCAGATTTGGCTCCCTGAGTGCCACCATCCCTGAGTGCCACCATCCCGGACTTTGTGCCCTCAGGCCCAGAGAGCTGCTCTCAGCTCCAATGGATAAACACTGAGCTGCAGACACAGCAGTCCTGGCCATCTCGGCTTGTATTTATGGAAAGCAGTGCAGGTGGGTTTACATTTCAAATAAATAAATACAAAATAACTTCAGAGCCCCTGGAAGTCAGCAGAGAGCAGCGTGGTGGGACTGGCTTCTCATGGGCTGGGTTCAGAAGAAAGTCCCAGTGTCACAGACATCTTTTTATGAAAAATCCTTTCCTTAGGATTTTTCCTCCTGAGAAGTTGAGAGGCCTCAGGAACAAAATGTAAATAATGATTATCTGCTGCTGTGGGATGCAACAGGTGCATCTGTGATTGATCTCATGTGCTTGTTTCTAATTAATGGCCAATCACAGTCAGCTGGCTCAGACTCTCTGTCCGAGCCACAAACCTTTGTTATCATTCTTTCTTTTCTATTCTTAGCTTAATCAGCCTTCTGATGAAACATTTTCTTCTATTCTTTTAGTATAGTTTTAATGTAATATATATCATAAAATAATAAATCAGCCTTCTGAAACCTGGAGTCAGATCCCCGTCTCTTCCCTCAACATAAGACCCCTGTGAACACGGTCACATCCCAGCGGTCCCCAGTGTCACTGGGATGGGAAAGGGCCAGGCTGGAGAGAGGCCAGGAGATTCCCTGCCCTGAGTGATTAAACTTGGAGCAAACCCAACAGACAGCGAGAGAAAAGAGGAATTTTCCCAGGACATGTTTGATTCAAGCAGGGATTCCTCCTCAGCAATTAACTCTGAACAACAAATTAAGATTTGTGTGCCCCTGCCCTGACTGCAGCCCCGTGGAAAGGAGTGCTGGTGGCACTGGGGTCACACAGACACCCAGGAATGGGCTGGAATTGAGACTGGCTCAGCTATCCCTAGTGATGCTGCTGCCTTTATTGTGTGAGGAGTCAAACAGGACTCCAGGAAAGCAGTGTGGTTTTCAAGAGGCACTTGGGCTGGCTGCTGCTGCTGCCATTGAAGGCTCCAGGAAAGCTGCCACTGAGCTGGGAAATGCTGAGCACTCCTGAGAGCTGCACAAGTGCCTTACAAAGCCATTAGCTCAAACGGCTCTAAAGCTACAAGCAAGGAAAATAAAGGCAGCAAAGTAAAAGCAAAGAAAGGCACAGAAATGTTTGAAAGCCCTTCCAAGCCATCACAGGCTGACAGCCTGCAGCCCCTTTCATCTGCTGCAGGCCACTTCAGCAGGCTCCAGGATTTAATTAAGTGGAATGTTTATTTACACAGCTCAGGAGAGCGGCTGGGCAGCCACCAGAGCCACCTCACTGAGCTTCATGGACTGAAAGAGGAGGGACTTTGGCAGCCTGGGACATAAAATAAGGCCAGGATTGATGGAATTCTGCCTGGTCTGGGCTGGTGGTGTGGGCAGGAGGCACAGCTTTGACTGAATCCTGGTTGGGAATCTTCTGGCACATCAAGAACCTCCTGCTGTGGCCTAAGACACACAAAAGGACCAGAGAGCAAAACTCAGCAGCACACACAGAGCCAGAGGGGCTGGTCCTGATCCCATTGTGGAGCTTGGGGGAATGGGATAGGATGGAATGGAATGGGATGGGATGGGATGGGATGGGATGGGATGGGATGGGATGGGATGGGATGGGATGGGATGGGATGGGATGGATGGGATGGGATGGGATGGGATGAGATGGGATGGGATGGGATGGGATGGGATGGGATGGGATGGGATGGGATGGGATGGGATGGGATGGGATGGAATGGGATGGGATGGGATGGGATGAGATGGGATGGGATAGGATGGGATGGGGTGGGGTGGGATGGGATGGGATGGGATGGGATGAATTGCGATGGGATGGAATTAAATGATGTGACATGACGTGAAACAACGTGACATGATGTAGGCATGAAATGAAATTAAATAAAATATAATTAAATTAAATCCAAGGCCACAGAGTTTGCTGGTGTCACCCTGATAACCTGCAGAGACTGTGAGCTGCTCCTGGCAGCAGCTGAGCCTCAGCAAAGGCTCCAGCCCAGGCAAACACGGAGCAGAATTGCTCGAGGGCAGGATTTGCTTTGGCACGGGGCGAGGACGCCGCGGCACCGCTCGTGTGTACTCAGCAGTTTCAGAATCCCAGGATTTCTCCTGCAGATCCAATAAGAGCAGTTTCTGGCTGGGTACAAAGCAGACAAATGAGGAAAATGAAGACTTTTGTTTTCACTGGGCTGTCAGTTCCCATTCAGCAGCAGGGCTCGGGTTCCCTTGCCCAGGGTGCTGCTCCATCCTGGTTGTTATGTGAAAAATGCCACGAGGTGCTGGGATTCCAGCAGCAGCCCAGCCCCTAAGGACCTTCTATACACAAACATTTGTACTGCCCCAAAGGTGCCCTGCAAGGACAGGAAGGACAGGAAGGAAGGAGCTCTCCCTTCACACAGCTCAGACCTGCAGCTCCAGAGCTCCCTGCTGGAGCTCCCCACCACCACAGCAGCCCAAATTCTTTTATCCATTTACAGATTCTGCTTTCACTGCCTCACACTGAGGAGCTGTGACTCCCAGGGCTGTTCTTCACCAAACCTGGCCTTAAGGAAGGACCCTAAGCATGGTTATACCCAGGCTAAGGGAGGCCCAAGGTTTGCCCAAAAAGGAGCAGAATTGGTGCTTTACTTCACTGAGTGTGACTCCTTCACTCAGCTCTGACAGGAGAAAAATCTGCCATGTCTGCAGAAATATCTGGCATTCTTTGCTGTCCAGAATACAGAAAAGAAGGATGGATTTCTGGAAATCATTTTGAACCCAGGGAGCTGGTGTACAAGAACAATTATTGTTGTACAAGGCTATTTCCTCGTGCTCATCTTCACCCTAAATGAGAAAATTCCTGAAGTAGAAGCAGACATGGAGCAAAGGTTTCTGTCTCTTTTCCATGCCCTGCTGGAGCAGAGTCAGCTGGTGGCACAGAGAGGGGGATCTGTAATGAAGAATGCTTTAAGTGCAGGCTCTGGAAAACCCTACACAGACATTTTTTTGTTGAAAAAGGTCAGGGAAAAAAAAAAAAAGAGAAAGCTAATCCTTGAAAAATAATCTTCCAAATAAACAGAGCAGCCTATGGAGAAGGGATCAGCACAGAGTTTGGAGGGAACACCAGAGACAGACTGAGAATGATCCTTTCTTTAACAACGTGTGACCTTCCACCTTAATTCTTTCTTTATTAATCATTGACTTTCTGTCTTTGAGAGTGATAAAAATGGCAAATACCCCCAGAAATAAAGGAAAATGGAGATGGGTCCCAGAGCAAAGTGGTAATTTAGGAAAATATCTGCCCATCATCTGTGTTGAGGAGCTGTGAGCCTGGTTTTATGTGAGCAGCTCTCACCTTAGAATATCCTCCCACAGCCCCACAACCTCCTGATGTCTGATTGCACAACCCCTTACTAACACAAGCTTTTGGGAATATGCATTTTTAAATCCTGGGAAGGCAAATCAGTGTTTCCATCTTGCTTTGCTACTGCACATTTCCACACACTCAGAAACACGGTGAGAGATATAAAGAATCAGCATTAAAATGGGAACTGTCACACAAAGAGAGGGGGGAAAACCCAACTAAAACAGGCCCAAAAATTAGAGTGATAACTGCAGAGCTAAATAAAAAAAAAAAAAAAAAAGATTTAATCAAAGATGAGAAGAGAAAAAAGCCAACCTGCAAACCAGATTATGCAATTTTGTGCCAAATGCCTCATTTTGGAATGAAATCAGCCCTGACTGCTGAAACCCCTGCATGGTCCAAGCCTCCAGTGAGCTCCAGAGATATCTGGCACCCTGATTCCCCAGCAGGGATGATTTATAACCCCACTCTGGAACTGCCCCCTTGGAGCAGGGCCTGTTTTGAACCCCTTGCTAACGAGCTGATCGGGGGCTGGAATTCTCCTAACGCCGGCTGGCAGAAGTTGGAAGTGAAAATCTTTAAAAGTGTTCCATTTTTAAAAGATTTACTGGGGACATAATAGCAAATATGGTTGGAATCAGGAGCCAAAGGAAGTTTTTTTTTCAGCCTGGAGAGAGCAAGTAGTCTGTTGTTCCTTACATCTGGAACAGTAGTAATCTATTCCTTAAGCCTGAGCAATCAAATTACTCTAATTTTCTGTTGTCTTGGCTTGAATAAATATTTTCAAGACAAGTTATGTTAAAAATATGCACACGCTGAGTGCACAGTGAAATGTGCTTAACATCTGTGCTGCAGTTTAGTGGGGCAAGATGGAAAGGTATCCCAATGGAAAGGGACTGCAGAAAAATCACTCCCTTTCCACTGGAATTAATAACCTACTAAAGAATAACTGCTGGACAAAATAGGGGAATTTAAATGAATGATAGAGAAATAGATGTATAAACAGAATATGTGGAATTAGGCAGAAAATATATAGGAATAGGGGGGAAATTAGGGAAAATTAGACTAAAAAGGGAGGCTGGAATTGCTGTGGCAGCTGCACAGGAATAAATCTCAAAGGGGTGATGGGCTGAAAATAAGAATTTTCCATCATTTCATGGGGGCCAGCTCTGGTTGGGCTGATTGGGCAACTGGGGAAAAAAAAGTGAGAAAAATGTTAGGGGTTTTCTGCCTCTGGAATCCCCTCACTGCACCTGCAGGTCTCACTCCCCTTGCAAGGAAGGGATTTGGGTTTTTAGGGAAAAAAAATTGGAAAATTGGGACTTTGTCATTGCACTACCCAAAACTGAAAACTTCTGAGCTGTTGAGTGAAAAAAATAAGGGGCAGTAATTATAATTCTTATTCAATGATAATTAATTCTGGCCACAAGTAGCAGGGAAATGCTCCCACTTTTGGGAAGGCACAGCCTGCAAGGCTCCCACCCTGAGCACCTCCAAGGGCAGAGGATGAGGCAAGGGAAACTGTGTCACATTTGGGATCAAAGCCCCATGTGCTTCTCATTTTCCCCCTCTGCATCAGGGACGGGCTGACAGGCATTTTTAAACTGCCACAGCACTTCCAGGCTGCACCAGGTCACTAAAAGAGAAGTTATTTTTCATTTCCAAGGCCCCACTCACATTCCAACGGAAGGAACAAAATGAAGGCACTTAACTCTTTTTCACCAAAGCAGTTTTTTCCCTCCCATCTCTTTTCCCTGCACTATTAGGACAAGGGTAACAGATCTGGGATGGAGATCTTTTCCAAAGAATTGTCTGCTGCCATTTTTCATTGGAAGGAGTCAAGCCTTGGAATGGTTTTCCCCTAATGGGCAGTGCCTGGTGGGGTGGGGAGCTCTGGGCTGGAATGCAGATGTGCACATCTGTAGGTATTTATTCCTGCTGTGCAGGTTTAAGAAAATAAAGAGCCGATGGCCTCCCTTCAACTGAAACTCTTAAAACTGGTTTAAAATCTTGGCATTTTGCAAAGCCTTTGCCCTCTCCTGCTCTCCCATTTGGATGTTTGAGCTTCCACCACAATCCCAGCTCCTTCCTACCAACACAAACGTGGGCCTGCTGTCAAATTCTGGAGCAGCATTCCAGCAGAACACCAGGAAACCCCAAAAATCCCCCTGGAGCAGGGACCCTTCCCACTGATGCCTTTGCTGCTCTCAGATCCCCATTCCCAGAGCAGAGGGAGGGGATGAGGGAAGCCAAGGGCTGCAGAGTCCCCTCCGTGCTTTGAAGAGAGAATTATGTCTGTTGAGATAGAGAGTAATGGATGTTGAAAATGCACCAATAAATTAATATCACAGCAAAGCTGAGTCCCAGGATTTATGGGGATGCAATGCAGGCCCTTTGGTAAACAGATCTGAAGTGCAGACGAGAGGGGAGGATAAGAAATACGGGCGCTTGGGTGGCTTCCAAGTGAGCAGATTAATGTCAATATTTCAGAAAAGCCCCAGAGAAGAGGGGGGAAAAAATCAAATTCAGCCATCTGAAACAAAATATTGTATTGTACCAGGGCTGGAGGATTATCCACAGAGCAAAGTTTCACCCTGTTGCATTGTGGAAGTGCCTCTCTTTGGGAAGAGTGGGACTGGAAGTGTTCACCTCTGGCATCTTCCAAGGTTGGAGTGGCCATCCCAAAGATTATTGCCTGAAATCAAGTTGTGCTGAGAGATAAGAACCCTGAACCCAATCTCACCAGTTTGGCCACGACTTGGGTGAGTTTTGATGAAAGCCAAAGTGGGCTCTTCATTAGAAGCACTCCCACATCCCAGTTTCAACTTGTCGCCCTGGAGTATTTTATTTAATACACAGTTTCATGCCCTGTTCCACAATACGTGGAAATGATTAAAAAATTCTGCGTGAACCCATTCAGACAATATTTAAACTCCACTTAAAAACCTTCTGAATTTCTCAAATATTTCATTTCTCCCTTCTTGAGCGTTTCTGCTCTTTGAAACACACCACAGCTTTGAAAGAAGCTGCCTATCATTTTATTTTTCTAGCTTTATTTTGCCAATATCTTTGTTTTATTGGGGCTGAGCTGAGCTAATTCTCTGTAACTGATCTGGGTATCATTTAACTCCTGTGGGTGTAAACTTTCCCCCTCAAGACAATTTTAAAATTATATTTCTAATCCTCTTATCTCTCCCTGGATCATCCATCTTGCTTGTAGGTTTTCTGCAGAGAATGATTTAATGATGAATGAATTCTTTCCATTTGGATTTGTTTATTTCTAGGAGAGATAAGTTATCTTCCTCTCCATGAGAGACAGCAATTAAAATATTTCTAATTATAAATTTGAGAATGGTGATGGTCCTTGGAATTCAAGGACTTCACTGATTGTTGGCTGGGGTGGCAGAAATAGAGCTGATGGAATCATATTAGAAAATTGATGAGCCTGTGAATTTGAACATCTTGATGAAGGGATAGGAGCAGGGAAAGTAAGAGAAATGCAGAATTTGTGGAGTAAATCCCAGAGGGCCTGTGGAGAATTACTAAGGATGAGCCAAAGCAATATTGAGGGGGCCCCACATCAAGCTTCTCCCACTTTTTCCCATTTTAAGAATTGTGGTTTTATTTGGAGCCTCTTTTTAGTGCAAGAAAGGTTTCTGCTCTGTGCTCCTGCCTTGGCATCCAGCAAGAAATCCCAATTTTCCACCTTCACCCTGCGCTCACAGGGAACCAACACCCCACCAGCAGCACTGGCAACAGAGTGGGAATCTTCTTCCCAGCCCACACCAAGGGAAAACATTTGGATGTGAAAAATTCAGTTTTTCCGAGCTGTTTTTCAGCTGAGGACGCTGTTTCTGCTGGTGCCATCATCCCATGGATTCACTGGCTGTGCTCTGATCATCCCTCCCTGCAAAGCCTGGGAAGGAGTGGCTGCAGCAAGGGCTCCAAAAGGGTTCCAAGTTTCCAAGCTGGCTTCACTTGAAAAGGAGGAGAAGCACGGCTGCACTGGCATTTGGGATTTATTTGGGATTTACTGCAACGCCAGTTCCGACCATCTCTGGAAAAATAACTCCAGGATGTTTTGTCTGCTCCTGCTGATACACCTTGAGGAAAGTTTGAGCCCTTTTAAGGTGGTGATGTATTAATTACATAGTGAAAAACCTTAGTTATTCATGGTTTATTTCTCACAAAAAAAAAAAAAAAAGGAAAAAAGCAGTATTTGTGTTGTTAATGGAAAAGGAATTTAAACAGGAACTTCTGGGACAAACTGTCTGAAGTTCTCCTATAATCAATATTTTTTTACATAAACAAGAACCTAGAAATAACTCATATTTATAAATATGAAGCATTTTGGAAGAGAGGCATGGACTGTGCATGTCATGGACTTTCAATTAACATGGTCCATTTACCCAACAAATACACTGTGAGATGCTCCTAAACCAGATAAATATGGACAGGGATTCACAATAATTCTTCCCTTCAAGCTCAGGAACTAGGGATCATCTGCTGTCCTTGGCATTTTGGGCTGGGTTTTTATCTAGTCCCTTTTGGATATGGACTCTCTTATAGCTGAGTATTTAAGCACAAACTTGAGCCTCAACTCAACTAAACTTAACTTTCCTAAAGTTACTTAAAATCTCTGCTGGACTGGGCTGGAACACGTTCAGAAAAAATGGGTTTGAGGGTTTTGGTTAAAGTTTTACTGGGTGCACAACACATGAAGCGTGTTCCATGTGTGACTCCACTCAACATTCCTGCTGGGATTCCCTGAGAAGTTCAGCAATGTGGGATTCTTCAAAGGGCTGCCTTCAACCTTTGACCCTCCAGAGGATTCTAAGGAGTTACAGGGATGGACACACTTAAACCATCCCAAGTTGCTCCTTCCACAGTAAGATGTGTTTTACGGATCTGAGTGTCCCTCAGAGTTTGATTTTGGGGAGAAACAGCATCAAAAGGGACTTAGGTGATGGAAAAAAGGCCCTGGGAATGTTCTTTATGGTGGGTGCCTTCCAGTGGAGGAGGGAAAGGAGAAGTCTGGAAGATCTGCTTTATCTGTGCCTCAGGGAAGCTATTCCATCCCTGGAAGTGTCCAAGAACAGGGCTTGGAGCACCCTGGGACAGTGGAAGGTGTCCGTGCCCATGGCAGGGTGAGATGGGAAGATGTTGAAGGTCCTCCCAACCCAAAGCATTCCATGATTCCATGATCTGACTCACACTGGTGTTTCTGTGGCACACAGAGCATTCCCAGTGGTTGCCAAGCCCTTCCCCATGGCCCCTCACATGGAGTCAGGAACTGTGGACACCCCATGGCACAGAACTGTCCTGTGCCAAAAAACAAGAACGAGCTTCTCTTGTTCACCTGGAGAGTTGGGCTGTCCCATCCAAGGACTTCACTGATCCTTGCCTGGGGTAGCAGAGATGGAACTGATGGAATCATACTGGGAAACTGATGAGCCTGTGAATTTGAACATCTTGATGAAGGGATAGGAGCAGGAGAAGTAAGAGAAATGCAGAATTTGTGGAGTAAATCACAGAGGTGCCATCCAGAGACCTGCTTTTCCAGAGGCAACTTAAATCATGAACAACCTTCTCCTTTTCCCTGCAGCATCAGAAAAACCCCAAAATCTAGGAATAAAACACACACGCAGGCCCTGCTGCTGTCAGCACGGGCTGGCTCTGAGGTGTGACACTTTCCTTGCTGTGACAAGTGCTGTGTGCCACATTTCCCAACAGCTCCAACTGCTCCATCAGGGCATTCACAGAGTGAGGGAGCTTTGGAGCCTTTGCCACCCTTCCTGCTGGCATCTTGGTGGCACGCTCAGGCCAGCTGGTCCCTCTCTGTCACCATTCCCTCCTTGTGTGATCCCTTCAGGAAAGTTCCCAGTGTCCCTTGGTGACTGCAGTGACTTCAGCAGGGCTGGGATATGAATTACATTTTATTAAATGTCACGCTAAAGTGCTCAGGCACTGATGCACAGCCTATTAGTAGCTTTAAGATTTCAGTGTTTTGGTGGGAAGGCTTCAAAACTGAAGTATGTTTTCTTTGGCCAAAGCTGCCCCATTAGATGCAGTTTCTCCTGACATTTTCAGGATTGTTTTATGGCTGTTTCCATGGAGGTCGAGAAGGAAATGACTGTTCCAGGAATGCTTCGATAGCATCCAGGGCAGCACAAAAGGCTGAGTTACGGAGCTGCACTCTGGCCAGGCTGATGGTGTGATGATTAACAAGTTGTGCTGCCACCAGGGCCTGAGCTGGGAATGCTGCTGGGAATACCCTCCCTAAGCTCCAGTGATTGATCCAGCATCTTCCACTCCATACATTTCCCTGCATGCCCAATTATCAGATTTTCCTCCCCTCTGTTCCATCAGTCCCAGCCATTATTTGCATTGTTTCCCTACCAGCTGCCAGACATCCAGAGATCAAACAATGAACGCCCCCCTCCTTTTTTTATTTTATTTTAAAGAAAGTGACTCTGCTTAAAACTTCCCTAAGAATGGGGATTGTAAATTTATTACCTTCACTTGCTCTGAGGAAGCTGTTAAAGGCATCAGGAAGCAGCCAGATAACCAAGGCCATAAAATACTTTAGAAATTAATGAATGAAAGATGGGCTGAAGCCACAAAGTGTGGGTCTGGTTCTGGTTTTGAACTTGTACAGAGTTCACAGATGCTCACGGGCACGGCTTTTATTCCAGAGAGTAAAGCACCAGTGCTCAAGTTTAGAGCAGAATCAAACTTTTCCCAAAGCTCAGAGTTATCCCAAATCCTTGGGTTTTGTTCTGATATGTGGCTGCAATGATTCAGAAATGCTGTGAGCTGGGAACTGCTGCAGCTGCCTTTTGTCAAGCATTTCCTGAGACAAGGCTGGAGAAAATATCCCTGGTGCTGCTGCCACCAGAACTGAGAGCAGGCTGAGAGAAAATGGGATCCATCCCTGCCTGAAAGCACCCAGGATCTGAATGGATAAACCACGGGAAGGGGATGGATAAATGGATGGATGGATGATGGATGGATGGATGGATGGATGGATGGATGGATGGATGGATGGATGATGGATGGATGGATGGATGATGGATGGATGGGTGATGGATGGATGGATGATGGATGATGGATGGATGGATGGATGGATGGATGATGGATGGATGGATGGATGGATGGATGGGTGGATGGATGGATGGGTGGATGGATGGATGGATGATGGATGGATGGATGATGGATGGATGATGGATGGATGGATGATGGATGGATGGATGGATGGATGGATGGATGGATGATGGATGGATGGATGGATGGATGATGGATGGATGGATGATGGATGGATGGATGGATGGATGGATGGATGGATGATGGATGGATGGATGGATGGATGATGGATGGATGGATGATGGATGGATGGATGGATGGATGGATGGATGGATGATGGATGGATGGATGGATGGATGGATGGATGATGGATGGATGGATGGATGGATGGATGGATGGATGGATGGATGATGGATGGATGGATGATGGATGGATGGATGATGGATGGATGGATGGATGGATGGATGGATGGATGGATGATGGATGGATGGATGATGGATGGATGGATGATGGATGGATGGATGGATGGATGGATGATGGATGGATGGATGGATGGATGGATGGATGGATGGATGGATGATGGATGGATGGATGGATGGATGGATGGATGGATGATGGATGGATGGATGATGGATGGATGGATGATGGATGGATGATGGATGGATGGATGATGGATGGATGGATGGATGGATGGATGGATGATGGATGGATGGATGATGGATGGATGGATGATGGATGGATGATGGATGGATGGATGGATGGATGGATGGATGATGGATGGATGGATGGATGGATGGATGGATGGATGGATGGATGATGGATGGATGGATGGATGGATGGATGGATGGATGGATGATGGATGGATGACGGATGGATGGATGAGTGATGGATGGATGATGGATGGATGATGGATGGATGGATGGATGGATGGATGGATGGATGGATGATGGATGGATGGATGGATGGATGGATGATGGATGGATGGATGGATGGATGGATGGATGGATGATGGATGGATGATGGATGGATGGATGGATGGATGGATGGATGATGGATGGATGGATGGATGGATGGATGGATGATGGATGGATGGATGGATGGATGGAGCAGTGCTCTGGATTTAAAAGCAGTGCCCACCCTTTAGTCCTCCTGAGCTGAGCCCTCCAAAAGCACTTTCCCAAAAACCACCACATCTTTGCAAAAAAATTCCCAAGAATTTAAAATCTTACCCAAGTTCTGCTGAATTCAGAGAATTCTTTACTGATTTCACAGAATCAGAGAATCCCAGAGTGGATTTGGGTTTGGAGAGGCCTTAAAAGCTCATCCAGTGCCATCTCCCATTGTGCCAGGCTGGCCTTGGGCACTGCCAGGGATCAGGGGCAGCCACAGCTCCTCAGTGTGGCTGGAACCCTGGGTGTTGAGAATTTCAGACTTTCTGTGCTGACAGGCACTGACCCCCAAGAGAACACTGCATTTGATCTAAAGCTGTAGAGAAAACTTCCAAAATTAAATAATAGAACTAAGATTATGAGTGCGTAGTTTAAATAGAAGTGTGTAATATCACAGAGTAAAACACTTAGAGTTTAAAGTTTTAAAATATAATAATATATATATAAAGTAAGAGGGAAATTATAAGACAGAAACTAGTCCTTCTTCTTCATGAATTTAGGTAGTATTATATAATTAGATATATAATTACAAACTACAAGTAGTTAGTTATTAATTTAAAAATAAAAATAATTTGTGTCATTTCTTAATTAAAGTTTAGCCTTTAAAAACATTACAGAGAGATACAACTCCATTTTTAATTTATCAGTGTAAAATACTGTAGAACTCACAGTTTATAAGAATATAATAGAAATAAAAACTAATAAACATCTAAGTCCAAACAAAAAATACCATCTCACACATTTAATTCCAACCCAAACGAAAAAAAAAAATTTAAAACTCCACACACCTGAGGATAACAGTTTAAATAGATTCCTTGAAATTGAAATCCATATTTTTTAAACTGGTGCCTCTATTGGCACTTTTGTTTGGGCAGGGAGAAACAAAGTCTTTGTGTGTGTCCCTGTCTCATCATTCAGAAAGAGAAATCCCCTGGAGGAAAGGATGGGGATGAGAGAGCTCAGGGCCATCCCACACCCCAATGTGTCCAATCCATCATTCCCATCATCCCTACATTCCACCTCCTCAAGGTGCATTCTCTCCTAAAAAATGAACATTTCCTTTTTCAGAACAAAACTTTTTTGTTGTTTTTTTCCACCCCAGACTCACAATCCATTTTCCTTCTGCAGTTCCAGTCTCCAGGCTCTGCTGGCTGACTGGGAATTGTCCATCCAGAGGCTCCAGTTTCCCTCAGCACAGCCCACGGGACAGCAGGGACAGCCAAGGACCACCCACAGCCCAACAAGGCAACTCAAACAGCTTCTACATACACAAAATAATGTTCCAGAACTATTTGATGTATTTTTAGCCTCTTTTAAGGCACTTCAGCAGCTGGGAACAAGGTGGGAAGCCAGAACCGTGGGCCAAAATCCAAAATCCATTGAAGGCATTGGGGCTTTTCCATGGATCAGGATTGCTCCAGCTCACAGCTCCTCCACTGAGCTGGTTTTGGGATTATATTCATCTTCCTTCACATTTCATATGTGAGCTTTAAAGAACTGCATCCTAGGAAATGAAGATTTATTCCCAGAAAAACCTGTGTAATAATAAATCTCCTCCTTAAATGTGCAGAGCAGAGGATGGAGATGAGAAGAATTATTTTATACTTTATAGTGCTTTGAGCTATAATTTTATTTATAGCATTATTTGAACTGAGATTGTCCCAGAGAGGAAAAAGGACAGCTCAGCTGCAGCTTTAGATAATAGGTCAGGCTTTCCAAGCTCTGAGAATTTCTGAAATAAAATTAAATACCAGGCTCCAATCTGGCCCTCTCCACTCTTTAAGAATAATTACAGAAATAAAGGACTTGTTATTAAATCACTGATAGAAACCTGGGGAATAACTGTAAAAGCAGAACTAATTCTGATTGAAGTAAAAATGCCATTTTTAATGAAGCTTGGATTGGGCTGCAATATGAGAGTGTCAGTAAGAGGGTTAAAGGGGATCTGGGGAAGGAGGTGGGATGGATTCCCAGAGGAGCTGTGGCCATCCCTGGCAGTGCCAAGGCCAGGCTGGAGCAGCCTGGGACAGCACAAGGTGTCCCTGGATGGGCTTTAAATCCCCCCCAACCCAAACCAGTTTGGGATTTTCACATAGCTCATACAGTGCATGATGGGCTTTCTGTAATTACTCAGATTTGTTTAATTGATGCAGGGCATCCTTAGGAATCCCACTCTCACAGTGACTGCTCATTATTCCAGGTTTGCACTGAGCCCCAGCATTAACCCCCCCCTGCACCTTTTTGTCATTGGCCAACAATCACTAAAATTTGTGAGGCAATCCATCCCCACCCTAAAAGAGCTTTCCAGGCCGCCCACACCAGTGGCATAATAATTCATATTTAGAGGATAAAAAATCTCCTGAACTGAGGAGGATGTTTATTTTTCCATCTGAAAAAAAATAAAATTGCTGTGAGACTGAATCAAGTGAAATGGTTTAGCAAAAGTTGTTACAAGAAATCACCTCCTTGAGGTGACTCCTTTCTGTGACAGGAGCCATTCTCACACTCCAACAATGAGATTTTTGGCAGCACACCCTCTGGAATCACTGTCCATTCTCCTGACGGCCTTCTTCCTGGACTTTCTTCCCTTAAATCCCATGAATGAAGGATTACCAGGATTTATGTGGCTATTTAATACCTCCAGGAAAGAAAAAGCACACAGTACAGGAAGAGAAACAACAGGTATGGAATGGATCTATCATAATTTCAGCTCAACTCGCCAATAAATTTATCCTGACATTGACTGATAAATATTGGGACTATTTGAACTTGTTTCCTGGATTGTGAGAATTACCCTGCAGCTGCTTCCTCTGGCTGCTCTAAAATGCTGCATTTTAGGGAGCATGGATGCAGTGCTGAGAGACTTAAGGCAGGAAGGACAAATCAGAACAACTGAAAACAATTCACCCCTTTTGCATCACAAAAAGTTTTGATTTGGGTTTTGAGAAGTCAGGATTAAATGCCACCTGTTGTGCTGGATATTCATACTTCTGGATAGTTTTAAAAAATATTTTTAATATAAAAGAAATATATTTTAATATATTATTCCATATATTAATATAGACACAATACATGTTAATGAACACAATAATATTGTATACACAATAATAATATGGTACACACAATATTAACATATACAGAATAATATTATAATAATCTATTATTTTATTATATAATATTATTATATTAATAATATAACATGCTATTATATATAATATGTATTATAAAATAATATATTTTTATAATAAATTATAATGGGAAGGGAAGGAGGAGAGAGAAGAGAAGAGAAGAGAAGAGAAGAGAAGAGAAGAGAAGAGAAGAGAAGAGAAGAGAAGAGAAGAGAAGAGAAGAGAAGAGAAGAGAAGAGAAGAGAAGAGAAGAGAAGAGAAGAGAAGAGAAGAGAAGAGAAGAGAAGAGAAGAGAAGAGAAGAACTTGACTTGGATGCAGCTGAGGAAAGCGCATGGAGAGGATGGAGCTGGGCAAAGCAGGCTGAACAATTAATTAATTAATTTTTGCCCTACTGCAGCATCCCAGCCCAATTTAACCCCTTCTGGGCTGGCTCTGTACTGCCAGGAGCAGTACAGAGCAGAAGGGATTCCTGAGGAAATTCCTGCCTGATGATATGAATGGGTGGATGAAGGAGAGAAATCCTCCGTGCGCTGTGACAGAACTGTGAGCCCAGCCCTGACAACCACCCCAGAGTGTCGCAGTGGCACAAAATGCTTTTTAAAGGCTCCAGATGTGAAAAGGGCTTTCCATTTGAGGCTGCAGAGGATGCCACGAGGAATAACTCCCTAGGAGAGCCAGCCCATGGCTCACTCTGGGTTCTGTTTCTCACTGCTCATGGACGATTCCTGGGCGAGGGAAGGGTTAAACCTGGCCAGGAGGGAAGAGCAGAGAGCTCTGGTGATCCCCTGGCTCCGGCTGAAACCCAGCAAGGGCCGGGGGATGTGGCTCCAAAGGAGGGCACCCTGCTGTCCTTATCCCTGCTGGTGCCCAGGATTTCCTGCAGAGCAGAAGCACAGCAGGGCTTTGGGGTATTGTTTGTTCCTCCAAACCCCATTAATTCCAGTGTGGCCTATCTGTGGCCATGATATTTTCTGAAAAATCCCTTTGCCACTATTTTTCCTCCTGAGAAGCTGCGAGGCCTCAGGAACAAAATATAAACAACAATTATCTGCTGCTGTGGAATGCAACAGGTGCATGTGTGATTGGTCTCATGTGGCTGTTTCTAATTAATGGATCAATCCATTCAATCACAGTCAGCTGGCTCAGACTGACTGGTCACTCACAAGATTTTATTATCATTCCACTCTTTTTCTATTGCTTGCAAGCCTTCTGATGAAATCCTTTTCTTCTGTTCTTTTAGTTTTACTATATATATATATACACACAATATATTAAAAAAATATATATGGTTTGAATATATCATTTACTGTTAATATAATAAATATCATAAAATAATAAACCAGCCTTCTGAAACATGGAGCCAGATCCTCATCTCTCCCCTCCTCCTGTGAACACCACCACACCTGTCAGCCTGTGCAGAGCAGGAGGAGCACAAACCTCCACGTGCCAGCTCTTCTGTTCCTATTATTTATTATTTATAAATATATTATTTATAAATATATATATTTTTCATTGCTGGGCACTAAGAGGTTAAATCCCTCTCCATTTTAACTGACTCCAACACTCCCAGTTAACATTAGAAAAAGGAAAGGGCATGCTGTGCTCTAATAAATTTTTCCTTGGCTCCCTTTTCTTTGAGTCTTGGGGAGGGGGAAGACAGAGAGGCAGATTAACTATTTGGGCTGAGTGCTTTTTAAATTGTCAAAAAGCTTCCAAAATGCATGAGCTTGCTGTCCTGCCAGTCCCAGCGAGGCAGGTCAGACCCTCGGGCTCTCTGAGCTCACATCAGCCCATCTGCACGTCCAAGGATGTCAGAATCTCATTTAACACCTTATAAAAAGCCCCAACACGGTGACATGGTCAGACCTGGCCAGAAGAATGCTTTTCAGTTTGTTTGCTCAACAATTGCTGGTTAACCTGGCAACAAGCACGCAGTGAAATTGAAATCATGTTGAAACTTCAATGAACCAGCCTGAGTGTCTCACTTTCCTCTCTTCTGTTGGGAAATCAGCAACATTTCCATCCACTGCTGCCTCTTCCCTATGCAAAATTATTCCCTCCTGCGCTCTGAAAAGTTTATTTCACGTTGCTACAGCTAAACCAAGCGCAGAATTCCCACCACCCACTTTTATGGTTAATAACTGAGGCCACCAAATCCTGCAATGAGAATTTTTCATTCCTGACACTTGCTCTGTGTTTTCCATTTCTCAGTTTCACCCTTGGACTGCATTAAAACATCTCCTCTCTCCCCTTGGTTTTTCCCTTTCCTGTCCAACACCACCCACTTCAAGGGAATCAGCACTTCCCACAGAGCTGAGCTTGGAGGGGAGAAATCTCAAATGACACCCTGTGGTAACCATTAGCAAAGGCTGAATCATAATATATAATACTTACAATTATATATAATATATAATATATAATATATAATATATAATATATAATATATAATATATAATGTATAATGTATATTATACAATATATAATATATAATATATAATATGTAATATATAATATATATTTTATATTTTATATAATATATGATAGATAATACATAATGTATATAATATATATATATAATATACATTATACATTACACATTATATATAAAATTATATATATTATATATACATAATACATATAATATTATATATAATACATAATACAATTATATATAATATATGTACATAATATATAATATAAATAATACATAGTACATACAATTATGTATATAATATTATATACAAAATACATAATTACATATAATACATAATAGTTACAAATATACTTTGAGGTAACACATCCCTGTACATCCCTCCCCACTCTCCAAGCCTTTGGAGTGCTAGGAAACTGTGGCCTTGAGGCTGAGGGACAGCTGTTGATTTAAGGTGTTTATTTTATTCATTTCTTTAATTCAGAGGAGTTTCTCAAAGTTTCCACATGGATTTGGGAAGTATTTTAAGAGATTTTAAGGAAAAAAAAAAAAAGAAAAATATGAGTTTTTTGCATCAAATTTCAGGACATTTTACATGCAGAATCAGGGAATAGCCTGAGTTAGAAGGGATCTACAAAGATCATCCAGTCCAATTTCTGGCCCCAAAATCCCACCCTGGGCATCCCTGGAGCTGCTCTGGCAGCCTCGGGGCTGTGCCCATTCCCTGGGGATCTGGGCAGTGCCAGCACCCTCTGGGGGAAGAACCTTTCCCAAAATCCCTGAGCCTCCCCCGGCACAGCTCCAGCCACTCCTTGTGTTTGTTTATTGTTTATATCTATCACTTTATTTATAGTGCAGCATCACCCCAAAGCATGATAGGAATCTATTAGCTCATGTTTATTTATAGTTCATGTGTCTCACTTTTGAGCATGTTTAAAGGCATTAGTAAGAGGGCAGAATAATCTCCTTTTTCCTTCCTTCCTCCAGGATTTAGCTTGGAAATTCTGGTGTTCTTCCCTGCTGACCACCTAGCTGTTAATCCAACTCCCAAATCAAGGCCTGGCACCTGACCAAAAGGCAGCAGAACTACAGGATGTGAAATGTAAAGTGTTTCAGGAGGGAAAAAAATATTACAAGGTTGGAATCCAAACCTCTCCTGCTCAAGTGGCCAGAAGGATTCCTACAGAACTCCCAGGACCAGAAGAGGCCCCATCACAACGAGAAGCAAACACAAAGGATGTGCTGAGCCCACCTTGTCCTAAGCCAGGAATTCAGGGAGTTACAAACCCACTGGGGCAAGAGAAAGCTTCATTCCTGGCTCCCCAAATCCCAGTGGCCAGGAGCACAAAAAGCTCTTTCACCTGCTCGTTTCTCAACAGGGTCTAATCAAGAGGGGCTGCTGAGTGGCACAGGCTTGCTGAGAGAATGGCAGGGGGACAGGAGAGCTGCCTGAATAATAACATTTAATAGCTTTGAAACCTGAGAGTTACCTACTAAATAAAGTCCTGGCTGGGAACAATGGTATTCCAGGAGCTCCTCAGCAAATGACTGAATGCATTGTTGAAATCCACAGGACATTTTATTATAAAAACGTGCTGGTGGTGTTCAGTAATGCAGAAAAGTCTCCTCAGTGGAGTGATATTGTCGAAATATTTATCTTTCACTATTTTTTGCATTTTAATTCTAATGCTATGTTTAGCTGGCAAATGAGATTTGAGGTTTTTGAGTACAATAATCTGGTGCATTCACCTCAGAGCTTTTCTTTTACAGCTTCCTGAGGCAGCTGGAGCTCTCCCTTTGCAGGATCTGTGAGGGATGGATGGATGGAAAACAAATGCAGAGAACTCTGGAGTTAAGAGCCACCTCAGCCACCCTGTCTTTATCAGGACTGTGCATTTTGGACTATGCCAAGTGTTAATAAAAACAAATGCACACCTCCAGGCTCTCTTTAAATGCAGAGTTTAAGAGCAAAAGTAAACTGCAGCCACTTCTGTTATCTGGGGGGCTCTGAGATAACCAGAATGAACCTGGGAGGCCTTAGAAGTAAAACTGCCTAAACCTAATTCAACAGAGTGAAATTACTGCTTTAAAAGTCTAAGGTGAAATGAGTTCTAAAGTGAAATTACTGCTTTAAACGTCTATACATCCTTGAGGGTCCCAGCATCCCCATACTGAGGCTTCAGGGTTCATTTCCCTACAAGTCCTACAGCTCCTCCAGCCCCGGATCACGTTACGGGGTTGTGTGGTGGAGCTTGGACCCTGCCAAGAAAATGTCTTCAGCTCTCCTTTTACAAATGTGGCAATGATCAACCCCAATCGTGATGGGGAGCCTGCATTGTTTAAAGCAATTTAACATGTTGCAACAACGTGGTGCTCAGCCCTGCTCCACGGAGCCACCCCGGGATCCTGGAAACACCGAACCTGATCCACATCAGCAACCTTCACCCCGTGAGTCATCTCCCCGAGGTGAAGATAATGGATGGAAAGGAAAAACTGAGAGGCTGCTTGCAAAAGTTGGCTCCAGCAGTGCAATTCAGCACTTGGGCCTTGCTCTGCAGCCATGCCCAGCCTCAGCTGCACTCCAGGCCGCCAGATCCCTCCATGTTGTCAGAGGTGGCTGCAGGACACCAAAAAGGGACTGTGCTGTTGATAAATTCTGCCAGAGCTATTTCCTCTTTCCAAACATCTCCCTGCAGAGGCCAGGTAGAGCCATGAAGATTCCAGAATATTCCATGAGTTGGGGTTGAGAATTTGGGTTCAGCTGCCCAAACACTTCCACTCCAAGGACTCCTGCACAGCAGAAGAATGAACACGTCCCCCAAAATCCCCTTCCCAGGCAGCACCGTGTGTGAGGGGAGCTCTGACAGCATTAGAGCACAGATGTGATTCCATTTCCATCACAGAATTCCAGAATGCTTTGGGTTGGAATCTCCTTCCACAGGCACCATCCCAGGAATTATCTGACTACAATTCACTCCTGCCTTTTTTTCATATCCAGGACACATTAAACCCACATAAATGCACTTTACAAGAGCCAGCAGGGCAATACAATAGCGAAGATAACAACTTGGGAATAATTTGTAGATCAGCGACCACAAACGCTCTACAAATAACAGCTGCTGTATTTACATGTCAACAGATTGGATATTCCCTGATGATCCAGATAAACAGCTCCACATCTCTGGGAAACAAACAGGCACGTGAGATGCAAAGCAAACAAAACCACAAAAGACCAAAGGATGCCAAAGGGAGCTCTGAAGGCATTCCCAGGGCTGCCAGAACCGGCATTCCACAGGGAACTCCAGCTTAGAGCTCACAAGGATCCTTGTGGATCCTTGCAGATCAGGATATTCCCTAATTCTGCATGTAAAATACCCTGAAATTTGCTGCAAAAACCACATTTTTCTTCTTTTTCCTTAAAATCACTCAAAAAACTTCCCAAATCTGTCTGGAAGCTCTGAGAAACTCCTTTGAATGAAATGTCCCAAATGTCCCCAATGTCCCAAATCACCTGGGACTTTTCAGGCACAGCAGAGGCCTCTCCCTCATATTCCACAGTATTGTAAGAAAAGCACAGCAGTAAATTATTCTCAGTGGAAACGTCATTTTCCTTGTTTCCACCCATGCTGGACCACAGAAAACATTTCCCATTACTCACTCCATGCTTTTAAAGCTGTGGATTCCAAACCTTGTTGCTACTTCCTTGGACGCTCTCCACCAAATTTTTATATGGACCATGAGAACAATGGGATTCCTGAATTCCTGATTCCTCACAGCCTCCCTCTGTACTACAGGCAGGGTTTGCTGATGAATTGTTAAAAAGTATTCATTTAAAAATCCAGGTAAAGGTTCCTGTCAATCCTGACAGTGGTTTCAGGCTTTAGAAGATGAAGCCAGAGAGTTGCACCAAGGACAGCTGCTCCTGGTGGCACCACAGGCTGTGCCCTGAGGAACCACAAACCACTTGAACACTTGGATTCTGGATTGGAAAACCCATCAAAGCAAGGCCAGACACCTGGACAGGGCTGGGAGAGGTTTTGCACTGCAAAATGGATAATTTTTAACAACTTCTTCAACCCTGTGCGTGGAGCTGTGAATTCAGCTGGTGTGTGGCACAAACTTTACTGAAATCAGTTTAAAAAGTGAACAGCCCTCTAAGAAACAACCTTTAAACTACAAGTGTAAGTATATTTAAATAATGTAAACACTGTTTAATGTCTGAAGTAAATAATAACAGAGAGGGAAGATGTCACTCCAGCATTAACAGGATGTGTGTGTCAGATGCTCATCACCTTGGCTTAGCTGAGCTTCAAGCACAGACTAAATGTCACCAAGATTTGTAGGTAAAGCACCAGCACTGTTTTATTTTCTCCATCTTGATTCTGCAAATAGATTTTTCTCAAGGAGTTCAACATCTCTTTGTAGATATAAAAGCCCTTTTTGAGGGGAGGAAAAACATAAAAGCACAGCCTGAGAGCTATCAAAGTTGAAGCTGAGCTTTGCACTGCAGGGATCTGACCTGTTCCCTCAGTACCAGACCTAATCAATCTCAGTATCTCCCACCACAGATCCATCAGGGCAGGCCCTTATCTCTGCATCAGGCAAGAAGAAAGGCAGAGGCAGCTATCAGGAAATACTTTCCCTCTCCCTGATCCATGTGCTGTGCATAGCTGGAATGCCAGCACTGATAATAAGTTGGACACTCGTGAGTCCCATGTACACTTAATCACTCATTTCCTTCCCTGCCTAAGAATAATGCTGGGATTTACCCCTCCTTCCTGCAGACTCTGGCACACAGCCAGGGAGTGCCACTGCTGCAGGACCTCAGAGGGTGGGGAAGGCTGGAGCTGATGGCAACATCTCTGCACAACTGATGGACAGAGCAGGGAGACAAAACAATTCCTGCTCCAGCTGGGCACCAAGGACAAATGATCCAAATCTCAGCCCCGGAGCACAAACCCCGTGGGCTGGAGAGAGAAAAACAAGCAGGGTGGGACTGCCTGGGCTAAAGCTGCAATGGGACAATGAACTGCAAGGTGCAAATGGAGCAGAGCTGATCCCAGGGACAGAGCCCGTGCCCGCTCGTGCATTTTGGGGCCATTTTGGTTCATCTTGGGTGCAGCCCTGGCTGGGCTCTGGTGCTGCCCAATGTGGGTCCGTGGAGGAGATCCTTGGAATCAATCCCTGCTTTATTCTGGGACTCTGCCCAGCCTCTGCTCCAGGGCAGCCTGCACGAGGCATCAGAGAGAAAACTTCTCCAGCTCCAGTGGGATTTTGGATCTGGGGAGGCTCTAGAACTCTGCATGCCCAGGGCTGATCTGCAGAGCCAGCCAAGGCCAAGGCTCTGCTCATCCAAGTCATGCAGGGCCTCATTCTCAGCCCCATCTGAATGCTTGCAGAGCCTGGATAATCAGAGGAAAACCAGATTTTCACCTCCAGCCTGGCTGGGAAGCCTCACCCCTCTTTCCAGAGGGGATTTGCTGGGAACAGGGATGCCAGGGTCGTGTCTTGGTGCCCAGGCTGGCCCTGGCTCTCCTGCTCTCTCCCAGGCAGGGATGCACATCTGGCCGGCTGCTGTGCCAGACAGATGTGAGCCGCTGCAAGGACTCACCCTGATAAATACCACATCTGCTGCTGATATGATACTCAACATAATATCATCATTTTCCCACAGCTCCAGAATGGGGTTATCCCTGACCTACAATCAAGGATTTGCAGTGTCCAGAAGCGTCACAGCTTTGGGGTTTTCCCCTAAATGTACAAAATGCTTTTTCCACCATCATTTAGTCATTACCAATTTCTCAAATGCAAAGGGACAGGCAGATATTTGTCACCTGGAGGACACTTGTCACCTCTCACTCACTTTCTGCTGGCAATTTCTCTCTCTCTGAGTGCAGACACTCGGCTGTGGCAGCCCAAGGCCATAAATCACCATCCCAAACCACTGCAGGCCATGCCCCTTCCACGGTGTCCCAGGGAGCAGAGTGGGAGGGAAGCACTCCACACCTCTAACAGCGACATTTTATTTACAAAACTGACATTTTCATGGTCTAGCTCAGAAAACACAAAAACCCTAACCTCACCACGCTGAGTTTTGTGCATGCACCCTCAGGAGCACCATGTCCCATCCCATCATGTCCAGGGAGGGGACATCTCTGCTGGTGCAGTTTCCATTCAGAACTCAGTAATTGATCTGAATAAACCAAGAGCACTGAGCACTTTGGGTGCTTTATTGCCTGTACTGCTGTGTGCACCCACACAAGCCCAGCACTGCACTCCCTCAAGGCCCAATACTCAGATTTATACACTCTTAACACATCTGAAAAGTTAAGGAAATGATGATTTTATCTTTTTTTTCCTGATAAAGATTGATTTCTAAAAATCCTCAAGACCTACTCACTGTTATTCCTGTTATTTAGGCAAGAAAGGAGGTACAAGAGTGGTCTGTGCTTAAAACAACAGACTCTTTCCACCTCTGTATGGAGAAAATACTGACAAAACTGTATTTAGCCATTTTTGTGCCCAAAATACAAATTCAGGGCTGCTCCCCTGCCTGGATTCTGCTGGCACCAACCCACAGGAGATGCATTTCCACTTGCTGGCTCTCTGAAGACCTCGGGAATGGGAATTTGAGTTGGGTCTGGCCACGTGCAAATGAAGTTGGGGCCATTTTCAAATTCATTCTGCTGTTTTCAGAAAGATCATTTACAATTCGTTTGCAAACACTACGAGGATGCCTTAAATCTTGCTTTTAAATGACAGAGCTGTGAATTCCTGGAGCACAAACAGCACAACAACTGCTCTTTGCCTTGGTTTGCTAACCTTTTCTGTGGAGTGACAGGAAAAGTTGGCTTTTCCCCCTGGAGACTTTACACAAGTGTCAGCCCCAGTCGGTGCCGTTTTACAAGACTATAAAGTTAGCAGCCCCTAACTCCCAATTAGCCGTTCCCTATATAAAGGAAAACCACTTCCATACCATTGTATTCCCAATAACCTCAGGCTCACTGCATCTTTTGCCTCACCAGCTTCCAAAGCATTTTCCTTAGAAAAGGGAAATAAGAAGGATTAACACTCCTAATCACCACTGATGAGATGGAGCTTCATAAATCTGCCGTGTTACAAACAAAACAACAAAAAAAGTAAAATATTTCGATGTTTAGAACAAGCAGTTAAAGAATTTGACACTGAACAACTCAGGGCATTTTCAGCTCATCTCTGAAATATTTGCACAACTTTTCTGTCTTTGTTGCTGTCACTTTGGATCAGTCTGTACCTGAGGATGGCTGCTGAGGCCCTGGCCACTGTCTGAACACATTACCAGACAATTCCCGAGCCTGCAGCTCAATGGAGGGTACAAAATAGGAACGGAGGGCACAAAAAAGGAATGAGGGGTCATTAGCAGGTTTGCAGAGGCACCAGGGAGGCCCAGGAACAGCGAGAGCCTTCCCCAGGTCCCCAGGGTTTGCATGGGGAATGACAGGAGTCCCTGTGGCCAGCATTTCATCCCAAAGGACATTTTCCTCAGCTGAGTTGGAATTGGGGCCCAGGGAGGCTGGGGCAGCTCCGCCTTTGCAGTTTGTACAGCCCAGGCCAGGTGAGAGCACTCAGCTGTATGTGCACCCCAAAGTACAATTCCCTGCCTCTAACTTTCAAACCACAAACAAGGAGAAATACAACACATCCAACAAAATATTATAAAATAATTATTATTAAAATAATGTTATTAAAATAAAATATTTCACCCAAAAGCAGGACAGAATTCAGTTGTTTTAACTACAAACCTGTCTTAGTGGTACATTTATTTTTTTACAAGTTAAAACCAGCCAGACTGGTTTAAAAGGCCAGACTACAAACCCCGTATTGCTTATTTACAAAAATAACCTAAAATACATCCTTTCTTTTCCTCATAAATTCACATTTTGGAATGGAAACACACTCATTTAAATGGTCATATTTTGCAAAAATAAAGTTTGATTATTTATCCTTAGGTGTGGGGATTTATCCTAGCCTTTCTTTCCCCTCAGACTGCTCTGGTTTTGCCAGGTTCCCTTTTTCCACACATCTTTCAGCATAAAAGGAGTTTCCTAAGCAGGAGTGAGGACTCCCAGGTTTTTGCCCCAGAGGTGACTCCAGGTGCCTTCCCCCTGCACACACAGAATGTCCAGCAGAGGAAATCCTGGAAACAGTGGAGGCAGGAATGGGAATGGGAATGATGGGGTGACAGCTCTGCCGTGCCCTGCCCCTCACTGAGCTGCCTGAGCTCTGCTGGGAGCCCAGTTTGGGAGCACATCCCAATTTCCCAATTTCCCTGCAGCCAAACTCCTCCCTCACCTGGCCAGCACCCCGTGGGCCCCACCCAGCCCTGGAAACTCCTTCCCAAATTTAACAAACTCTGCTGCTTCTCCTTGGCAAGCCCTGCCCCAGCTGAGCAACTCCCCGTTGCTGACTCAGCCTCCAGAAGGAAAAGTCACCTTGGTTTAGTTCTGACCTCCCAGACCCAGTGGAAAGTGGGATTTGACCACCTGGGAAGCCTGTGTGAGCTGGAGGAAAGATAAGAAGTCAAGTGGGGGGAATAAAATTAGTTTAACTGAGGTTTGGGAAAGGCTGAATAAGGATTTATTGGCAGGATTACATTGCCAGGAAGGGGAGATGGGTCAGGGGGAATATCTGGGAGAGGTTCCCCACCCTGTGCTGTGTGAGCTCTGCTCTCCTGCCCCTTCGGGAGCAGCCAGGGTGGATTCCCCATCCCTGGAGGTGCCCAAGGAGCCCCTGGAGGTGGCACTCAAAGCTCTGGGCTGGGGACAAGGTGGGCACCAGCCACAGCTTGGACTCGAAGATCTTGGAGGGCTTTTCCAACTTTAAATAATTCTGGGGTTCTGTGCTCACATTTCCACAGCCCCACTTGTTGTCTCCAAATAATTCAGGCCCAGAGGTGACCACACAATCTGATGAAAATCAGTTCCTTTGCTGCCTTTTAGACCTAAAAATTCTCCTGATTTTGCTTTAGGCTTCCAGGATCCTCCATCCTAAACCTCTGTTCCACTGGAGCAACATTGTCATTGGACCTGGGACAAGTTTTGACTGGGGAGAAGAAGGGAAGGGGGAAAAAAGTAAAGATATTTTAGTCCCTTCTAAGAGTTATGAGATGAAATTTGTGCCAGCTTCAAGCACAAATGAAGAGTGTGACGGGTCAGGAAAAGTTCATGAATTTTTTTCATAGATATAAAACAGAATTAACTTCAAAATTTTACTATGATTTCCGCTCCAAAAAAAAAAGCTCCTGGGAATATCTGGATCAGGCCGATAAAAAGCTACAGCACCGTTCCCATGGTTCCTGAGATTCTGTCAGAGCAGAACCTGCAGGGCTTGTTAACAAAACCTCTTTTAAAAGAAGAGGGGCACTGCCATGATTGTGGGTTGGAGAACACGGGTTTTTCCTAGGAATGAACACTGGGTAGAAAGAAAGGTATTTATAATTTTTAGGATTCTTTGAAATGAATTTTAAACATAAATCTCCAATAAACACTAGAAGCATCAACCTCCAGGAAATAATGACTGCACGTAAAAGCTAAAAAACATTCCAAGGAAAATCAACGGGAGACGTCTATAAAAACATACTGGAGTTCACTCTGAATTCTCCAGTTCATTAGGATTTAAAAAAAACCCCAAGTATCTTTGGCTATGTGAACAAATATTAAGAAATTGAACAATGAGAAATAACACAGAGTGTGTTTCCATGCCCATTTTAAAGCAATAAAACTTCTCTTCCTCCAGTATCTGTGGGTGAGATCAACCACGAGCATTATCTGAAACAAAACCAAGGCAAACTCTCAAATTTGGAGTTTCTTTGACCTGGATATGCAACCCAAACAGAGCAGGTACAGGGATTTTAATTCTGCCTGCAGAGAAAATCGTTCAGGGTGGGTTTATTAAACCAGGAGGGGGAAAAGCAGCTCAGGGGCCACCACACGAATTCCAAAAGCTTTTGTCTTTCCCAGAAAGTTTAGTCGGGACTGGCATGAGAAATGACCTTTTTCAAAGGCAAAACTTTTAAAAACTTTTTCGTTCTGCTTAATAGAGGAGCAAAGCTGGGGAGGAAGGAATTTTTTGGGAGTCTAGACAGGACTCCAAACAAACTTCAAAGAGCAGCCCACTGCCAGAGCAGCTCATCCAGGGGGGAAAGCCCTGCAAGCCCTCTCAGACATCCTGGCTGCTGCTCCACGAGGGGCAGCCCCGGGACACGGCAGATAATATCCTGCTCCTTAAGGCTCACAAAAATAACTCCAAGAGTTATTAATTAATTCCCAGCTGAAGGCAGCACCGGCGAGGAATAGAGCCCACGTCTCTCACCGTTTGTGTTGGTTTATTAAATAAATCTACTGAAAGCCTCTTTGGGATGTGGCAGGCAGCGTGTGAAGGGCAGTCCAAGATTTCCTGCTCCTGTCCATGGGAGACACAAGGCTGAGCAGGATCCAGCCTGGCCCCTCACTCCTGCAGGAAGGAGACCCTCCAAACGCAGCATCTGAACAAGAGCAGCATTATCACTCCTTTACAACTTGGGAGGGGGAAGCTGATTTACAGCCACCCATAAATCTGGGCTGGTGCAAAATAATCAACCCACATCTCTTGGTTTGGTTTGAACAGGATTTTTTTTTTCTTTTTTTTTTTAAAGCAAAAACACATGTTGATTGATGGCACTTTTTTTTTTTTTTGCAGGTTCATGTTGATCTTAATGAATTGTTTATGTAAAAACAAAAGCTTCATACCATTGTGAATCCTTCTTAAATGGCTTCAGGGGAAGAGTCATTATTTCAGCTGAAATGACCTTTCATTTCAAATTGTTGAATACAATTGAAAACTTAAAACAGTCAGAGCCCAGCAAGATGGTTTGGTTTGCTCTAATAAAATACTCTGAGTCAAAGTGAATCTTTTTTTCCAGCGTTTGTCAATTATTTTTTACATTTTCCATTGGTTCCATGTTCAAAGCTTTACATCTCAAAAAAACCTGCCAGCTGCCAGCTCTCAGCTGTGTGCTTTGCTCAGAGAACAAGAGGAGGGAACCAAGTCGAGATCCAAACCTCAAACTGCACCAGTGATTTGTTATTGTAGCTGATCCCAGCACAGCATCCTTCAGCTGAGCCACAGCAGGGAGCAAACAGGGATGGAGGGAAAGGGAGCAGCCTGGAGAGAGTCCTGGAATCACAGGATGGGTTAGAAAGGACCTTAAAGCTCATCCATCCCACCCTGCCATGGCAGGGACACCTCCCACTGTCCCAGGGTGTCCAGCCTGGCCTTGGCACTGCAGGGATCCAGGGGCAGCCACAGCAAATCTGGGAATTCCATCCCAGCCCTTTCCTACCCTCCCAGCCAGGAATTCCTAATTCCCAATGTCCCATTCTCTTCCATTGCCCCCTGTCCTGGCACACTCTGCCCATATAAAAATGCCCCGTGCTGGGGTTGGCTGGGGACAGAAACTTCAGCACTTGAGGGGAACTCAGGCCCATCAGATGGATTTGTGTGATGACACCTGAGCCACATCCACCAAATGATCCCTGGGGTTTCTCCTTGTGCTCATTCTGGAGCATTTCCAGGGAAGGGAAAAGGGCTGGGAAGGGGCTGGAGAACCAGGAGGGGCTGAGGGAGCAGGGCAGGGGCTGCAGAATCCCTGAGGAGCTGGGCAGGGGCTGCAGAATCCCTGAGGGAGCTGGGCAGGGGCTGCAGAATCCCTGAGGGAGCTGGGCAGGGGCTGCAGAATCCCTGAGGGAGCTGGGCAGGGGCTGCAGAATCCCTGAGGAGCTGGGCAGGGGCTCAGCCTGGAGCAAAGGAGGCTCAGGGGCCCTTGTGGCTCTGCACAGCTCCTGACAGGAGGGGTTTGGGATCTGCCCTAGGGAACAGGGACAGGAGCAGAGGGAACGGCCCCAGGCTGGGCCAGGGCAGGTTTGGATTGGATATTTAGGGAAAATTTCCCCATGGAAAGGACTGTCCAGCCCTGGCACAGCTGCCCAGGGCAGTGGTACAGTCACATCCCTGCAGGGATTGAAATGTCCTGTGGATGTGGCACTTGGGGCCACAGTTCAATGTTCACCATGGTGGTGCTGCTGGTTCATGGCTGGATTTGATGATCTTAAAGGTCCTTTCCAACTTTATCAATTCTGTGATGACATTTATTATTATTATAATTTTACTTAACTATATATATATTAATTTAATGTAAAGAGAGAAGAGAGAAGAGAGAAGAGAGAAGAGAGAAGAGAGAAGAGAGAAGAGAAGAGAAGAGAAGAGAAGAGAAGAGAAGAGAAGAGAAGAGAAGAGAAGAGAAGAGAAGAGAAGAGAAGAGAGAGAGAGAAGAGAAGAGAAGAGAAGAGAAGAGAAGAGAAGAGAAGAGAAGAGAAGAGAAGAGAAGAGAAGAGAAGAGAAGAGAAGAGAAGAGAAGAGAAGAGAAGAGAAGAGAAGAGGGATTGAGGGAATGCAGAAGCAGGTCCAGGACCAACCCTCACCCCAAACCCCACAGGGTCATGGGCACAAACAGAGGATGGAAACCCAAGAGATCTGCTGGAGATGCCCCCAGGGCAGTGCCCAAGGGCACCCTGGGCATTCCCAGCCCCACTGGGCTCTGCCCCCAGAGGCTCCTGAGAGCAGCAGATTTGGGGGTTTGGCACAGGGAAAACCTGGTTTAACACCCCAGCAAACTCCTCCCTGCTTCCTTTGTGAACCTGGCATTAATCTGGATTTCTTTCTATTTAGTCTGGGCAGGAAAATGATACAAACCAGACCTGGCAACCTCTGATCTAGGAGGGGATTTTACCTCCTTGGAAAGGGGTGGCTGCAGCCCCTGCCAATGTCCTGGTGATGCCACATCCCCTTTCCACCTGCACAACCCTGGATTTACCTGCACTTTCCAAAGAAATCACAGGAATTCCAGGCTCTATTTACCTTTTAAATCAGAGACTGGACAAATCATTTTCTCCTGTGCCAGACAGGATTTTTTTCTGAAGGAATATCCAATATTTCATTTTGTTTTGCCAATAACTCAACTGCCAAGGCTCTGCAGTGGCTGAAGACCTGCACACTCAGGGTGTTTATTTGCATCACAAATAAAAGCACCTTCTAGTGGTGGAATCCCGTTAAAAATAAACAGTCTGGGAAAACTTGGCTTTTCAAACTGTCTTGTACATTTGGTTCATTATTGTCCTTCCCCAGCTTTTATCCAAACATTCCTGACAGTTTGTTTATGGAGAGCTCTGCAGAGCCCTGCCTACCCTCACAGTGCTGGGGACAGAACCTCGGGGAAGCTCTCACTGTGCCCTGACCTTGCAAATAACACCAACATTAAAAATAAATAAGTAAAACAAACTCACAAGAGTAAACTGTTTCATTTGGGGACAACACTGGAAATCATTCTCTGGTGACTCACTGGCAAAAAATCAGAATTTCTACCTGAAATGCTACATGCAACATCTTTTAATTGGACATTATAGCACCAAATATAGCAGGAAATATAAAATTCACCTTTAAAACCTTCTGTTTGTGGGATTTTTAGGAAAAATTCAGGATTCCTTTTGCTGAAGTGCCATGAAAGCAGCAGTATAAATGTTCATGCATTCAGTGAAGCACTGAAGTCCCATGTTTTTATGTTCTATATAACAGTCTATATATATTTGTATAACAACGTACACATGTTGTTTTCTAGACAGCTAAACTCCTTTTTTATGAAGTTTGGTTCTGGGAAACTGTTCAGTCCATTTTTATCCAGGATAGATTAAAAGCACAAGTTGCAGCAGCTCACTTTGTTAAGCACTGCTCCATTAACATGCTCAGCTTTCCCCAGGAAGGCTGGAAGATGAAAGGGAGCTCCATTTCCAGGCCTTTTCCCAAAGGAAATGCTCAGTGCCACGTGGAGCTGCTTCAGGAAAATATGGAATTAAGAGAAGCCAAAAGGCACTTGAGATGTGGCATCAGTCTGGGATTCACTGACAGCTCTGGGCTGGACCCAACAGCCACCTCCCAAAAATCCCAAAAATCCCAAAAATCCCCAAAATCCCCAAATCCCAAAATCCCATGGCAGCCTCTCCAAGGTGTTATTCCTCAGGGGAAGCTCACCTGGACACTTCCCCTTACAACACTTTTAAACACAGGTGTAAACACAGAGGGAAATCTTCACCTTGTTGGAACCCCTCTGTAATTCCTACAGAGCATAGCATGGAAACACGATTATTAAAAATAATAAGTAAAGCCAGCTTTTTAAAGACATTTAGGGGCTTTTTAAGAACTGCACATAAAATGGAGGCTTTGAAATGAGATCAGAATTTATAGCTCAGCACCATGATAACGAGCACACGCCAAGACCTGGAAATTCTGTCCTGAATCCACATTAAACACAGGGTTAGAGCACCGCTGCAGGACCCCAAGGAACTGCAGCAGCCAGAGAATTCCAGAGCTCAAACTGTGCCATGAATTTCCCAGGAATGTGCTTTACCTTTGCTCCCTGCCCGTCCCCCAGCCCTGACCTCGCCTTCATCCCTGTGACAGCAAAGCTCTCCCTGCATCCCTGTGAGGATGCAACCCAGGGCATCACCTGAAAACCCTGGAATTGCACAGCTCATGTGCAGCTGGAATTGATTGTGCAGCCCTGTGAACAAGCTATGAAAAAATCCAGGTCCACTTTCCAGTCTGCAGTGGTTTTGTTGAGCTCAAACAAGCTCAGCCTTTCTTACACCTTGAAATTTGAAAACGTGGTTAAGTGGATGTGATTCCAAACCTGCTCATGGGGAAGAATGCTGGAAAAGAAACAGGTAGAGGAATATTTCTGCCTTGCTGGACATGGATCAGCTGCGCCCTTGCATTATCTGCATCCAGGCAAAAAGCTGCTGAGCTCAGCTGGGCTTCAAAAAAAGTTTTACTGCATCTTCTGCATGGAAAAATTGTGATAAGGGAATAAAAAGGGTGAGCTGGCTCTCCAGAGAGAGGAGCAGGGGTTATCCTGTTCCTGGGCCATTCCCTGCAGTGTGAGGCACACGGGCTCAGGCAGTGACCCTGGCTCCTTCCCAAGGCTGCTCCTCAGGGAACAGCACCAGCAGGGATCTCCTCCCAGCTTGTATTTAGCCAGGGGACATCCAAAACTCTGACCTGCCAGCCTGCTTCAGGGGTTTTTCTAAAGGCAATTAGTCTGTCACACCGATGAATGCTTTGGGAGTCTCAAACCCAGCATTTCTCTGGCTGCTGGGACTCACAGGAGCCCCAAATCCTGATTAAATGTTTGCTGAAAGCAGGAATGCCACGTGGCTCCATGAAAGAGAGGACAGCAGCTCAGCCTCATGTCCAAATTATCCAAAATCCATGCAGTGAGGTAAACCTGGAAAACCTTTCCTGAAAATAACCCAATTTTTGTGCTCCCCATGCACAATTTGCTTTTTCCAGCATTTTCCATTCCCATCTTTCCTTTTTTTCTGACCATAAACAACAAATCTGCAAGCCCAGGGTTAACAATTATTCTGGGAGCAGTGGGACTTCTCTTCCAGGATGCATTTGGAAGCACATGAAGGATCCTCACCAACTGCTCTGCTAAATTTAGTAGCACCACGACAATTTATGCTCACCACCAGCTTTCCATGTCAAATGCTGTCCCAGTCTTGCAGATTTTTCCCATCTTCATCTGAAATTTTCTTTTCACAAGGTGCCAAACAAAGCAATGTTTCCTCTGTTGCTAACACAGGAAGCATTGTTATCCAACGAGCCAAAGAAGCTGACTGCACTTAATGTTTTTTGGCTGAAGCACACCGAGTTTAATTGCTGAAATACCCTTAAAATTTGATAAAAAGGAAAAATAACATTCTGTATTGCTAGAGGAATCTCAAAGCATTAAAAAAAGGGCTGTAAAATAACATGAGAGGCTCAATTTCAGAAGTGTCTTTCAAAAAATGTAACCCCAAATGTCAACTCTGGTGAGCCCTGCCATTAATCAGCTTATGCCACTGCTTTCCATCAGTTGTAAGATCTAATACTCTGAGTAGGGACAGAGAGGGCACTTCTCCCTCAGAGACAGGGAAATCACTGCCTGGAGAAAATGCTGTGTTTGCTTTAGACATTAAAGAGCTCCTCCAATGCTGCAGCTGGCAGAGTGGAAAGTAAGCAGCAGCAAGACAATTTTGGTAAATAAAAAAGTAAGGGCAATTTTGGGATGTTTTTTAAATAAAAGCTGGAGAGCATCTGTGCCATGAAATGCCACCTGAACTGTGATTTACAGCCTGAAATGTGTCTGAGCCACCATCAGAGCCACCTTCCCCAAATGGCTCCTGATTCTCAGTTATGAAAGGTATGAAATAAATAAATAAAGCCCAACCTACATCTGGAATAAATATCAATCAACAAGCTTTAAAAAAAAAAAACAAACAAAACACTTATTCGAGAGGCATTTGTATCAAGCTTTTAAATTCTCACTTGGTAGGAGAGGAACACACAGAGTGAGGCAATGCAATAAAAGTGTCTGGGCCCAGATATGGGATTTAAGGGTTAAGGGTACAACCTGTTGATTGCTTTCCCTCACCTCAAACATATGGATTTGCACTTCAGGGCAAGCCTGCAGAGGAAGCTGTGCCCAGAGCTGTGTGGAATTCTTGGGAAGGTCACTGAAGGCAGAATGTGCCTGAACATGGCCTGCAGACCCTGCTGCTCCAGGGAGCAAAGACTGCCCAGCTCCACAGAAATTAAAATTATTCATTTACCAGCAAAGGACTGGGCAGTAACTGGTTTACAAGCAGAAAAATAAGCCAAATACTCTTATTTTGCCATTGGTTTCCAACATATTTTCATTGAATAATAATGAAGGAAAGGGTATCTAAAAGTGTAATCAGAGCAGGAATTATCAGTATGCAAAGGCCCAGACTGTTCGATGCTCCAAAGTTCTCCTTTCCTCCCAAATGAGCTCGTTTCAAGTGCAGAATTCCCATGAATTCTCTCCAAAAATGCATTGGGAAGAATAGAAAGGAACAAGAAAGAATAAAGCATAAAAGTGGAATTAAAAACCTCCAGAAAACAAGTCTGGATGAAGCTACCAGACAAATATGAGAAGACTTAAACATCCTCCTTTCTCACATCAGAAATTGGGATATTACAAATATGGGGATTTTATAATATATAAATCTGGGGATTTTAGAGCAGAAATTATTAAAGCTTCTAATTAAAAGGACACCCCTCCTTCTTCCTCGAGAAGCAGGAACATGAGCAGTTTCTGTGGTGAATGTTTTGGTGAATTTGAGAGATTTGTGGATGAAAAAGCCAAACCAAGCAGGTGTGACAGAAAAGAAACTGTGTCATTATTCCATGGGAGCTCTGATGGGCATGAACCAGCCATGAAAGACAAACTTACAAAAACCACACAAAGAAATACATTTTCCCTGTGTAGTCACCAAAAGGTCTCTTGGAAGTGAGTAATATTTACCCTCAAACCAAAAAAACCCCATTTCAATGGAAGGATATGAAAGGTAATTTATCCAAGCCTGCTGAATTCAGCACTTAAATTCACATCTCACGTTCCTCTGTGCTGCTCTCCACGCTGGGTGATGTGGTGACAGACATGGAGGAGGGAAATCAGAGCATTATCTCTTGAAAATTGCCCAAAAAAGTGATTTCTCACCAGATGGGGCCTGTAACAAGCCTGAAGTGTTGCAGCCCTCTCCCAGTGGATTGCTTTTCCCCTTGCCCAGTGTGACACAGCTAAAATCCACCAGCTCAGCACTTCCATGGTGATCCTTATCCAAGGGGGTTTTATCTCTACTCTGACATGAAATTAAAAGCTACATTAATAACACCACCTATCAAGATGATTTTTTAAAAAAAGAAATGTACTTAGGGCTGTTTAATGTTGGTTCTGGCCAAGCCTTAAAGCAGAACTCACGTCTGGAAGTTTTAGCTGAGAATTCCTGCCCCAGCATTAAAAGCCTGAGCTAAACATTCTGAAGATCATCTCCACATTTCACCATTTTCTTCGTCTCCAAGTAGAAGTTTTGATGTTTTAACCCTTTCCCAAAAGCAAATTATCATCCTTGATTCCTCTTCATCGGGGCTGTTATCCTTCAGGATCCCATTGGCACAAATCTTTTCCCCAAGAGCATTCAATGCCCAAGATAAAGAGGGGAAAAGCTGTTTTTCCAGCCCAGTTGGATTTCCCAGGAGGATTGTAGGATTGTGCTTCACTGAGGGAATCAGAGACCCACAGCACGGTGGGAGTGTGATCCCCAAAAAGAATGAGTGCTCTGTTTATTCCAAACCTCCAAAATTAATCATTTCTAGCATTACTTTATCTAAATCTGTGCTCAAGGAATCTGCTATTTATCATGCTATGATCTCACTGCTGCCAGTTTCATCACAAGAGACTTTGCTGAAGTTTATTTCTCCACAGAAATAGTAATATTTTTTTAAAAAACGGGATAGAGGATAGGGCAGTCATGAAAATGTTGTCTACAGCAAGATTAGCTGGCAAGTTCCATTTTTGAGGTCAGCAGTATCACTGTTACACATGAATTTATATCCTTCAGTGATTTGTTGGATTGGAGTGTTTGTCTACCTCTCCTCTTGGAAGCTGGACAATCGTTACAAACAGGATTTGGAGACAGCCTCGTAGGTTTTATGTCATATATTTCTCCAAAGTTAAATTGTCTGATTTTTTTCATAGCTGGAAAAATGAGAGAAGTGCAAAAATCTTTGTACTTAACCCTTCACTTTGACTGGGATGTGTAGCCCAGAGCTCACTTCATGCAAAGCCCCTATTTATGATTACCCTAAAACTCAGACTTTCCCTAATTGTGGAGGACAAATCCACCAGTGATTAAGAGCAGAGGAGGAAAACGAGGCGTCAGTTTGAGGTTTTCTCCCTGGATGCGCTCATTTAGTCATCTTTTCCTGCTCCTTATTTTTCATGGCAGGCTCGGAATTTTCACCTGGGGTCCATCAAAGCCGTGCTCAGTTTTGTGTGTACAAAGGCAGAGGGAAGATGATGAGGTTGCTGTGCCTCCTGCTCCGGAGGCAGCTTTGGGGTGGTCTGTTTAGATCCAAGAAATTTCTTAAAGGAGCAACAGCAGCACCGGGGCCGACTCCTCCCGGGAGGCAAAAGCTGGAGTGGGATGGATGAATTCCTGCCCAGGGCAAGGCTGAGCTTAGGCAGCACCCCTGGAAGCCTTTCCAGGCTGCTCTGGAGCTTTCCCAGGCCGTGTTTAACCCGGGGTGAACACAGGACTGCAGTCTGTGCTTGTCAATCCAGAGCCTTTAATGAGCGAGGAGCTGGGGTTGGGAAAGGAGGAAAAACGCACATTTCCATCACTCCCAATAAAAGAGCAAGAAAATGTCAAACATGGAGGTAAAAGTCATATTTCACAAGGGCTCAGGCCCAAAGTCCCTCTCCCCCTGCACCTGCAGGGTGAGGAACATGTGCTGGACTGCTCTGTGCTGGCTCAGTGCTCAACATTTGAACTGGAGCCGCTCCAGCTTCTGAATAAATATCTCTTTGCGGGGAGAGGGAATTGCATTCCTTACTCCAAACACAGTTTTTCTTCTCTGAAATCCTGAAAGAAACGTGTGCTTGTGAACCATTAGGAACTGAAATGCTTTCTACCTCCAGCCTGGGCAAAGAGCCCTCCCTGCTCCTTAGGCACCGCATCCGTGAGCCCCGGCCCAGCTGGGAGGGCTGCACTCAGAACGGGGTTCCTGGGGCTTTTCCTGGGGTTCCTGGGCTTTTCCTGGGCTTTTTCTTCCTAAGGAAGGCTGGTTTCCAACAGGGCTGCTTTTGGGAATGATATGAGGGGAATTCAGAGGGATCTGAGTGGAATTCAGAGGGATAGGAAAGCCCTCTTGGGATCAAGACTGGTGGATTCCGCCATCCCTGGAAGCGTCCAAAGCCAGGTTGGACGGGGCTTGGAGCAATCTGGGATGGTGGGAGGTGGCCCTGGATGGGCTTTAAGGTCCCTTCCAACCCAAACCATTCCAGGGTTCTGTGATTTTACCCCAGTATCAGGATCAGTTGGCTCCACACAGCAGCAACAACAGATGCTGGGAAAGGTGCCTGGGGAGAAGCAGCTGCTGCTGGAAGTGCCCTCAGATGGTCCCCCTGTCACATCAGATGTGCCCAAAAACTCTGTACATGTACAAGTCATGGTGGAATTGAGATAGGGAATAGTAAGAGCAACTTCAAATTTTACAAAAACTCTTTACCATCCACATTTTAGGTGAATTGTATAAAGAACCCAAGAATTACCATATTTGAGAACAAAGAGAGCTCTGGAGAAGCATAATGAAGGAAGCTGAACAGAGCAGAAGAAAGGAACAGATGTCAGATTATCCTTAAACAAAGTTACCAGTTTATTTTCCCACTGATTTGAATATCTAAAATATACATTTTTTTTGCCAAGGCAAACAGGTGATTAAAATACATGAAAAATCCCAGTGAGCAAAGGGCCACACTTGCATTTGCCTGACATTTGTCAGCCATTCCCCAAGCGTCAGCACACGCAGAGCAGAGCAACAATAATATTAATTTTACAAAGGCTGACTGTTTAATTGCAATTAACTGTGGCCTCACAAAAGGCAAGCTGCACTCTGGAGTGCACATAAGCCTCATTTACCCTGCAAGGACAGCGAGATGAAGCTGGCATGAAATATTAAGATCACAATTGCTGCTGGCAAACCTTCTGACGGGAAGCTGCTGGCTGGGATGAGCAGGGATTACACAAAGGAGCAGCGAGGGAAAACAGGGCCGTGAATCAGCCCACAGAATGTCCTCTCACTGAGCAGCACGGGGAACGGGTGGGCTGCTGGCAGCAGGGGTGGACAGGATGCTGTGGGTGCCTGGAACGTGCCAGGATAACCTCTGGAGGGGGGAAGGCTGCAGGATGGCTCAGCACGGGCTCCTTTATTGCTGATGAACTGAACGAGCGCCATCGCTGAGCTAATTAGGGTTCCTGCCCAAACTTCTCCTGCTGGAAAGCTATCCCAGTGCCTCACAGCTCTTCCACTTGGAAAACATCAACTCAAAGCTACTGACGGCCAGTTTAGACAAATTTAACTTTGCATCAGCATTACTGGTGCCTGGCTTGTGCTCCCTGCCTTCCCGGGGTTCCTGAGGACAAACGCCGTGCTCACAGAGCAGGAACGTTCCCCTGGCCTGACTGAACAAGCCCAACCTGCAGCCTCCCCAGGGAGCCTGGCCACATCCCTGCTGGTCTCCAGAACCACAGAGCACAGCTGTGCACAGAATTCCAGAGCTCTTTCCAGAACCTTTCACTTCCCTTGCTCCACTGTTTTAATATCAGTCCCTGCTACACCGCAGACATCATTTTCCTGCTCATCTGCCTGCCCACAGGGATGATTACCAGTTTTCCCTTCCTTTTTCCAGTTCCCTTCCTTTTTCCCATTTCCATTCCTTTTTCCCATTTCTCTTCCTTTTTCCATGTTCTCCATGAGTGCCAAAATGGAAAAAGCACAGAGGACGGGATGTTACCTCAGAGAAATCCAGCAAACATGCCTAGGGGCAAAAAGCAGGCAAAGGAAAAGTGTTCTTAGGAACTGTGAGGAATAAAAAGCTTCTTTCAGAGGGCCAGAACTGAGACTGGACCAGCAATTTCCATCAAGAATCACCAACTTCCATGGTGGGCATGAGTGGGAATTAGAGCTTGGTTATGAGGAGAGAAAAATCAGGATGGGGACTAGAGGAGCAGGAAACGGGGAGAGGGATCCCTTTGAAAAGGAGAACCAGGGCACAAGGGCCACACATGAAGAAAAAACAGCCAGGATCATAATGTTGGCCCTGGGAAAGGAGCTGTGCAGCCTTGGGAAGTCTGTCCATCCCAAAAACATTCCATGTGAGAGTTTCCCAACTCCTGCTCTGGCTGAAGAGCCAGCAGAGTCCCTGGGAAGATGTGAGCATCCCTGTGGTATGAGCTGCTCCAGGACGTGTCTGGGTGTTTTGCTAACAGTGCAGCTGTTGTGCAACGTGTTTATCCAACAACTGCAAACAATCAGCAGCTCTTGGAACGGGAGTTTACAGAGGTTTGCAAAGGTAGTGGTTTGTTTGCCCTGGATCCTTGGGGTTTTTTGGGTTTGGGGTTGGTTTTGTTTTGCTCTCCCCACTTCAGGTGCAATTTCTTGATCTAATGACAGGTGGTGACAAGCAGCGCTGCCAGCACACCTTCCAAGTGAGGGTGCATCTTCTCCATCACATTTTAAAGGAATAAATTCCATTACATGGAATTTGATGACGTGATTAGGGCCTAATTTCTATACTGGTGTGCTGCAGTAAAGTTAATTTCCCTGAAATGTGTCCTGAGTGTTGTGGGAAGCAGGTTTTCCCCACGTTGTAGGTGACTGAGTTTATTCTCTGTTGTAGGAAAGATGCATTTAACACCCTCCTGGAGATTTGCTATGGAAAACTAATCAGAAATCCTGAAAAACAAACAGCAACAACAGCACAAAGGAAGGGAAAAAAACCCAGGTGATTGAACTGCTACCAAAGCAAGGATTTAATCAACAGAATTAATTTGTTTGAAAAGGAAAAAAGTCCTTGGATTTTAGAAACACTGACCAGAAATTCTTTCAGAGAGCGAGTTTCCAGTGGAGAATGCCAAAGCTGCACAATCCAAACACCACCTGGAGAGGGTTCAGCACTGCCACTGTCACCGCAGAGCCTCCCTGCTGGCACAATCCCCAGCAACAGCACTGGGGGGAACTGCGAGTTGGGGTAGCTGGGATGTGGGGTAACTGGGATTTGGGATAACTGGGATTTGGGGTAACTGGGATTTGGGGTAACTGGGATGTGGGGTAACTGGGATTTGGGGTAACTGGGATTTGGGGTAACTTGGATTTATGATAACTGGGATTTGGGGCAACTGGGATGTCGGATAACTGGAATGTGGGATAACTGGGATTTGGGGTAGCTGGGATTTGGGATAACTGGGATTTATGATAACTGGGATTTGGGATAACTGGGATTTAGGATAACTGGGATTTGGGGTACCTGGAATTTGGGATAACTGGGATTTGGGGATAACTGGGATTTGGGGGAAGGGGGATTTGGGGCAGCTGGGATTTGGAATAACTGGGACTTGGGGTAACTGAGATTTGGAATAACTGGGATTTGAGATAACTGGGATTTGGGGTAACTGGGATTTGGGGTAACTTGGATTTATGATAACTGGGATTTGGGGCAACTGGGATGTCGGATAACTGGAATGTGGGATAACTGGGATTTGAGATAACTGGGATTTGGGGTAACTGGGATTTGGGGTAACTGGGATTTGCCCCCTCTGTCCCTCAGAGCCTGCAGGTTTCAGCCTGCCCCTCCAGACTGGTTGCAGGGTGCTGGGAGCAGGGCTGGAGCTGCTGCACAGGCAGAGCCTCAGCCCTGGCTCAGGCAGACACTCTGGAGCCGTGGCTCTGAGATTCCCTTCCCTGGCTCCCCTTCAGCCCCCCTGGCAGATTAGAGGGCAGCCCAGAGCTCGGGAGCCTTGTTCCCAGGACTGTGAGTGGCGGGGGCAGCCCCAGCTCCACACGCCCCGAGTGAGGGCCCCGCTCCCTTCAGAGGCAATTTCACAGGTCTGGCTTCCCCTGCAACCCCAACAACCCCACAGCTCTGCAGGGCTCGAGCCCTCCCTCCGTGGAAATCATGGCTCCCTGCACAACTCACTTTTAATCCTTTAAAAAGACAAATAAATTAATCCACGGGGGAGAGCAGGAGGCGGCAGTTCCCACTTCTGGGGATTACAGAGATTCCCTGCTTGCCTTGGTGCTCCTGCAGATTTCATGGAGCTGCTCCCAGTGATGTTTTAGGAGCTGGAACAGAGGCTAGATGGAGTTAAGAGGAATAAAGAGGATATTTACTGAAGTGCCTTCAAAGGCACCACCCTGGCAGTACCAGAGCCACAGTCCTGGCTCTGCAGGGATGGCTCCAAGATGGAAGCTTGGCCACGAGATCTCACATTTTTATAAGTTCTGCTCCATTTGCATATTGGAGTTAATTCTCCAATTCCAGCTTTAGCCCAGGTAGTCCCACCCTGCTTGTTTTTCTCTCTCCAGCCCACGGTGTTTGTGCTCCTGGGCTGAAATTTGGATCATTTGTCCTTGGTGCCCAGCTGGAGCAGGAATTGTTTTGTCTCCCTGCTCTGTGCACAGAGCTCAGCATCCCTGAATGTGAACCCAGACCCACACACTAATGCAGCTCAGAATGTGAAAATAGAAAAGCCAAACCTGAGGCATCACCAGGATGTGGATACACTGCCTGTGCTGCTGCCCTGCTGAAGCCCTGCCCAAACGGTCTTGGGAGCAATGCTGTGCTGCCCTGGGAGCAACAATTCCCACAGGAGCTCCCAGAACTGGAAAAAGATCCAGGAGAGAAAATAGCAGATGGAGTTTTACAACCAACACAGGTTTATATGAAACAAAGAAATAAATTAAGACTAGTTTGTCCTTTGAAACGAAATATAACTTTAAAACAAGAAAGTAGCCCTGAAGTAGCTTTAAAGCTTCATCCCCCAAAGCTTTCAGACCAGCCCTGAGGTCTCCTCTCCAGATGGATGCTCTGTTAAAGCAGTTGTACTGGAGCCCTACAGCTCCATCAAGAGATCTCACCCTGATTTTGTTTTCAATTATCAGCCAGAGCCCTGTGCACATCCTTTGAAGCCAGGGGATGCAGATGGGCTTTAACAAGATTCCCTTCAACAGGACAGGACCCATCAAGTGTCCCTTGGAATACTGCAAGAAAAACACAGGTGTTCCTGTGGCCCCAGGAAGAGGAAATACCACACTGATTAAAACTTGAACCACACTCCAGGACAGACCTGAGCCTCCTCTTGCCCTCCCTCCCCAGTTCTTCCAGTCTGGTGCACAGGAAAATGGGAACACATCGTGTGCAGCCCAGCTCAGGATCTGCACTGTAATTCAATAACCTCTAATGAGAGCCAGGGAGAGCTGGGCAGGAGCAGGGCTGGCCCAGAGGGGCGGGCTGAGGGTAGGGCATCTACAGAAATCACAATTCCCCATTTCATGTCAGAAAAAAACAGCTTAATTACAACATTAAAACATCACCATGTGCTTAAAACATCACCCAGATGCCCAAGACACTGTTTCTGATCCCTAGAAGCTCTTCCAAAAAACCCTTTCCAAAGTCCTTTCTCTCATCCTGCTCCCTCTCTCCCTTCCCTTTCCCTTCCCAGGCTTCACTTTTAGCAGCAAGGCTGAAACACACCCTTGAGCCCTTCAGAGCTCCACACCCTGGCTTGTATTAAAAAAGGGAAACGCCTTAAAAAAATCCCGGCTCACTGTTTCCAAAGATCTTCCCTCCTGACTGGGGATGGCTCCAGGCTGGGAGAGCCAGGCACTGCCTCAGCCCCCAGGCTGGGAGCCCTGACCTGCTGGGAAAGGCACGGACAGACAGGGAGCATCCTCTGGAGCTGAGCCAGACCCGCTGCTCCTGCTGCAGCAATGCCTGTGCAGCAGCAGGAGAGGCTTTGGGACACGAGGGGAAGCTTTGGAGCAAGAGGAGAGGCTTTGGAGGAGGAGAAGAGGCTTTGGAACAGGGGAAGAAGCTTTGGAGCAAGAGGAGGAGAAGCTTTGGGACAAGAGAAGCTTTGGAGCAGAAGGAGGAAAAGCTCTGGAGGAGGAGGAGAAGCTTTGGGACAGGAGAAGTTTTGGAGTGGGAGGAGAAGTTTTGGCACAGGAGGAGAAGCTTTGGACCAGCAGGAGAAGCTTTGGGACAGGAGGGGAAGCTTTGGGACAGGAGAAGCTTTGGAGGAAAAGGAAAAGTTTTGGAGTGAGGGCAGAAGAAGCTTTGGGGCAGGAGGAGAAGCTTTGGAGGAGGAGAAGCTTTGAGACAGGAGGAGAAGCTTTGGAGTACAAGGAGAAGCTTTGGAGCAGGAGAAGCTTTGGAGCAGGAGGAGAAGCTTTGGAGGAGGAGGAGAAACTTTGGGACAGGAGGAGAAGCTTTGGAGCAGCAGAAGTTTTGGGACAGGAGAAGCTTTGGACCAGCAGAAGTTTTGGGACAGGAGGAGAAGCTTTGGGACAGGAGAAGCTTTGAGACAGGAGAAGCTTTGGGACAGGAGGAGAAGCTTTGGGACAGGAGGAGAAGTTTTGGGACAGGAGGAGACGCTTTGGGACAGGAGGAGAAGCTTTGGGACAGGAGAATCCTTGGATCAGCAGGAGAATCCTTGGATCAGCAGGAGAAGGGGTCATGTGAGGGCTCTGCCTCCTGTGCCCTCTCAGACACTCCCAGATCCCAAACGCACCGTGGTGTGCCGGGAAAGTGTTAAATAAAGAATTCTCTTAATGCTTAAATCTCAATGAAACCACAGCAGCTCTTTTTTTTTTTTTCTTTGCCTTCCCCAAGATCAGGCCCACCAATGCTTGCTTTCTTTAGGAGCCAAACAACATTCTTGGAGAGCAGCTCAATATCTCCAGAGGTGTAAATCACCACGCTCTATCTTATTAGAAACATTTGAAAGAGGGCAAGTGCTTTCAAAGCCATAAACTTGGGATTCCATACATGTTCCAAAGCTGCACTGAACACACATTCCTGACTCAGACTGGTTTTAATTTGCAGTCCCTTGAAAGCACAAATGCAAAAATCTAAATACTGAGTCAACTTAACTAACAATAACAAACCATTGAAAAAGTTGTCCCTTTGCAACTTCTTAAAATAAACTGGAAATAGGAATCACTCAAATGCCAAAGGCAGTGCTGTGGGTGGATGTCCAGTGCAAAGGCAGCCAGAGCTCCCAGGAAAATGCAATTCCCTGCTCCACTGAGGATTATTTATGGTCACAAGGCTGACAGAGCATTGGAAATAAAAAGCACCAATTCTCCCTGCTAAAAATCCCGGGACACAATGGGAAAAGAGGAATGAAAACCACATGAGGGCTGAAGAGAAAGGAGGAGCTGCCACATCCTTTGTGAGCCCCGAGGAGATAAATCCATACCTGGGAGCAGGGGGTGGGCAGGCACAGCCCAGCTGTGATGGAATTCTGAGATGGAATTTCTGGGCACTGGCAGGGTGCCCTCTGCTCTCCAGCAAGTCTTTAATTAAAGATATTGATATTATCTCCAACCACATTGTCCCAGTGCTCCCTAAGGAAATCACAGCAGCAGCTTTGGAAGGAGCAGAGCTTCCAAATACACCAAATACACCTTCCAAATACAAAATTCCTGCTCCAAGCAGTGGATAAATGCATTCCCTGATGCAGAAACCCCTGTGCTTGCAAATGCCTCATTAAATCCATCAGTCCTTTGGGGAAATCCTCAGGGAACAGGGACTGACATGGAACAGGAGCTTTGGGAATTGGGGAAGTGCAGGTTTAAACCATAACTAGGCAGGAAATGCTTTCCTTCCCATGTAAAATATACAAAAATGGAAATATTTCCAAGTAGTTTTCGTTGCTCTGTTGAAATTCATAATCAAAATTACAAACCTGAAAGGAAAAATGGCAAAAAAACCACTTTAAAATGTATCATTTCCTACAGAACTTTGCTTTTTAATGAAGAAGTAGATGTTTCCCTGAATGCAATGCTTCAGGCAAGTTTATCTGCCAGCCATGAGGAATGTACAGTAGTTCAGCTCAGCTCGCTGCTCTGCACTCAGAGAAAGCTCCTTTTGTCAGCAGCTGGGGAAGGGCTGAATACAGAGCACAGAATAAGTGACATTTAATCACTGGGGAGCTGCCTTTTCTGCCTGATCCATTGTCAGCAGCAAAAGTGCATTATGGAAAGCTGATTAGGCACAATATGAACCCCAAGTGGAACATGGGACACATCCACAAGGTTTGCTCCAGGCTGCCAAGGGGTCAGGAAATATTATTAACCTCAAGTGTTGGCACCTATCAAATGGATTTCAGCTCAGAGACTGAAAATGTTCCATTTATGAGCATCCCAAAGTGGATCCTCACCCCTGGAAGTGTCCAAGGCTGGGTTGGACAGGGCCTGGAGCAGCCTGGGACACTGGAAGGTGTCCCTGGGTGGAACTGGATGAATTTAAGGTCCCTTCCAACCCAAACTATTCAGGGATTCAGCCTCAGCTGCTCTGTGATTTTATGTTTATTCATCAGAAATCTTTAAAGGCATTGAATATATAAGATATTCAATGCAAACCACGGGCCTTTAATAATAAACTTTCCAAATATTGCTCATCAGTTTGGCTTGGTCTAATACAGGGAAAAAAGTAGTGGAACTATAAATAAGGTGTCAAAATTAATAATGCCTTGCAATTATGCCTTGCATCCATATATATGTATATAAAATATATTCTATTAAGTGTAATGATCTCCCACTGGCCAGCAAACATCAGAGGCAAGAACAATAAGAACAACTTCCAAGGAGGCATTAAAATCCTGAGTTCCCTAACAAGCTGGAACAAGGATAAAACATGCCATGACCTTACACAGGTACAAGTCTTGTGCCTCTCTGAGTACCCAGGGACTTACAAAAATATCCCAAAAATCCTGGAAGATGAGGCAGCAAATTCTGTCAAGTGAATCTTTATTAAATCCTGATTGCTACCCTCGAAAGCAAAATGAATTTCCAATTATTGCCTGTGAAATGATGAAATTCTGGTGCTTAGATGGAATTAGTGTGGAAAAAAGAAGCCAAGTGGTTTTTTGGTTTTTTTTTTTCCAGCAGGAAAAGCAAAATCATGGCCCAGGTGTTCCTGCAATAGCAACACCTGGGGCTGTGTGGGGTCAGAGGAGGTGATGGGGTCAGGCCAGGGCACAGCAGAACTCAGGATGCCCCAGGAACAGCGCTGATGGAGACTCCCTGAAGGTGACCCAGCTCTGGGGAGGTTCAGGGCTCCATGGAAAAAGCAAATCCACAGCACAGTGAGTGACTTGGGTGCCTCTGCTGCCAGGGCTCAACCACCTGTGGCTATTCCAGAAGCCAGGAGGGAGCTCTGAACTCAGGGAAATGGAGCCTTTCACTCACAAAACAAACCCAAGGCAAAAACACAGCGGAGCAGAACAAACAACCACAAAGCTGAGAAAACCTCGGGAAAACCCCTCTGAGGAAGCAGCAGCAAGGAGGAAAACCTGGCCAGGCTCTGGACACCAAATGAGTCCCAAGTGAGTGAGGAGGGGCTGGCTCCCTGTCAGGAGCTGCTCCTGCCCATATCCTGATCCCCAAATGATGAGGAATTCACTCCCTGTGCCTCTTCCCTCTGGAGCGAGCTCCAGGCACAGCCTGGATCAAAGGCTCTGCTATCTGCACTAAGGAAGTTTCCCTGATGGTTTCCATCTCCACTCTTCAATCAAAACGAGGAAAAGCTTTGGCAGGGCAGAAATAAAATCAAATCCTCCTAAAGCACTGTGCCCTTCAAGCTCTTCTTTTGTTGGGTTTCTCACCACCCCACCCTTCACATTTTTCTGTGATACCCCAGTTCCTGTGGTTTAGCCACGGGATAAGTCTCCCAAACCTATGGATTAGCAGGCACTGGGATACAGGAATAAAGAGCTGGTTTTCCCTTTGAAGTGAGTGACTAAAGGCTGCCAGCTTGGAAAGAGGAAAAATACCTTTGCCTTGTGTGCCAACACAGCTCCAGTGCATCCTTCTCATGAGGAACTCTGCAGGCAGAGGTACTTATATTTTAATGTTTTATATATATGTAAATCCATAACTCATGTACATACTAATCGATCCTTGTGTAAATGGACATCCAGCTCACACCTGCCCTGTATGACGCCCTCACATTGCAGCTCTTCCCTGAACACCCCAACAGAAGATAATGCTATTATTATTACTTCCAGGAATAAATAGATTTTAAGGGATTTAATTATTTTAAGTTTCAACAGAGTTAGAGGAAGTTACTCTGAAACATGACACAAAATCCATGTGACTTTGCCAGGCATTAATAAGACTTTCCACACTTCCCAACCAAGCTTTTCTTTCTTTTTTTTGCAGCAAGACATTTTTAGGAGGCAAGTTCTGAAGGAGCAGCACAGGACAGGAGCTCTTTTCCCTGGTTTTGCCCAGGGTGCAGCCACATTTCCACTGGATATTCTCATTTTTGCCACAACCTGCACATGACTTTGGCAGAGGATTCCAGTCTGGGAGTTCCTCTGGGAACTTTACAGGAGAGAAGGAGAACAGCAGGGAAATCACTTGATAAATTGAGTGTTACTGATCAAAACCCTCTGCAATCAATGCCAGCCTCGTGCTGACCCAACAGACTTTGGGTCAGAGCTCAGTTTGTAAGCCCACACTTAATTCCAGCGCTGGAATTTGGAGTGCCTGCATTTCAATAGGAAAATAACCACATTTCTGATGTTTGCTGGCATCTCTGTTTGGCTCAGGCTGGGACACCTGGGGGTGCTCACCTGGAGAGGAGAAGGATCCAGGGAGAGCCCAGAGCCCCTGGCAGGGCCTGGAGGGGCTCCAGGAGAGCTGCAGAGGGGCTGGGGACAGGGATGGAGGGACAGGACACAGGGAATGGCTGGGAGTGAAGGAAGGGAGATTGAGATATTGGGATATTGGGAAGGAATTCCTGGCTGGGCTGGAATTCCCAGATTTGCTGTGGCTGCCCCTGGATCCCTGGCAGTGCCCCAGGCCAGGTTGGACACCCTGGGACAGTGGCAGGGCCCTGCAATGACAGGGTGGCACTGGATGAGCTTTACAGCCCCTCTCAACAAACACCATTCCATGATTCTGTGATTTCCAGTCACCTTACAGATGTAAAATTTAAAATTATCAAAGCTGAGACCAGAACAAGCAAGGAAAACACATTTCTTTCCAAAGGGAAGAAGCATGGAGCAATCCTGGAATGCCATTGCCACGAGAAGCAGAATCTGACATTTGCTTGAGCTCTGGGTTATCAGCAGGCCCCAGAGCTGCACTTTAAGCCCATTTTTGCTGTGCCTGGGCAGGGTTTAAGGGTTTAAGGGTTTAAGGGTTTAAGGGCAGGCAGGGTTTCAGAGCTCAGCTCTCCCTGGGCACTCAGGTGCATCCTCACAGCACATTGCACTCCCAGTGCTGCAGCCAAACAGAGCAGTGAATGATTAACTGGCTGAGAAATTAAAACCACCTCTCTCTTGAGCAGGACAGAGCTTTCTGGGCCTATTTTTTTCATTATTTCTGCAGAAGAGGGAAGTGAAAGGTAACACAAACCCCAGGGCTGCCTCAGCACTACACTGAAAATAAGGAAAATTGCCAGAATATTCTGTGTGTTGTACAGAAATGGAGGAGGCAGGTGCTGATTACTGGAGGCCATAAAGATTCACTAATTAACACCTACAGCAAATGTGGCCTATCAAAGCAATCACTGGCAAAAACAAGAATTACAAGAAGAAAATCAATTTAAATCAATTACCACCGTTCACATACAAAGGAGCCAGTGACTGGGTCACATTCCTAGAAATCATGCTGCTCATCCCATGGGGAAAAATCATTCCCCCCAGCCATGAGCAGTCACACACTGAATTATCACGATTACTGCTCATTTATTATAATGTTCATTTTTAAATCTTAATAAAATAATTAATTTCATATAATTTTCATTTTAATTTTCACCATTTTTAGCATATTGCTCATCTATTATAATTGTTGCTCATTTATTATAATTTTCAATTAAAGCATTCTGCTTTTTAGCCTATAGTTTGCAAATGAATCCTTAGAATTTTCAACTTAAAAATTAAATTCCTTACAATTTTTAACTTTAAAAATCCTGGGATCAAGTCAAAATTTGAATTTTCCCACTTCCACTGCTGTCACAGAAGTAGCAAATAAAGGCTTTGACAAAATAGAAGTTTGCCAGCACAGATTTAATAATATGGGAATCACCTCTCAAGCTCAACAACCTCTCACAGTGACCACTTGGGAGCTAAAAAGTAAAAGAAAACCAAAAATATTTCCCACATTTAGGCAGGAGAGAAAAATCTGCTTTCCACCCACCCCACCTGCACAGGGCACTGTGAGATGGTTAAAGCAAAGTGAAAGATAAATAATATTAATATAATCAATAATAAAATAATGTAAATAATATAATTTGGATAATATGAATAATATAATTTAAATAATATAAATAATATAATATAAATAAATAATTAATAATACCAATAAACCTAGGGAATGGCTGGAGATGTTCAGCCCAGTGTGAGTGGAGCAGATCTGCAAATCCATTAAAGCACAGCCCCCCAAAAATTTCTGTATTTAACTAAAATATATTCTAAAAAATCTGTATTTAACTAAGATATGTTCTAAAAATTCTGCATTTAACAAAACTATGGCCAAAATATCTGCTAAAAGTAAACCCAGCCTGGGCTGGACTTCAAGGGCTCACCTGCTGTCCAGACATTTTCTATTAGGAAGCAACTAAAATCCAGAATAACTCCCAATGGAAGTTGAATCAGTTTATATTTTCTGGGTTTTTCTGAGCCCTCAAGAATCCCCTCTGCATTTTCACCTTCGAGGAAGGAACTACTGAAAACTAAACACCAAATAGAGCTGTTTGAAAGCTTAAAAATGAGAACAAGCTGCCGGGCAGAAAGTAAATAATTTAGAATAGATTCAAACAATTAGGATTAAGCAGCTTGGTTTTGATTCTTTTTGTGAAAAGGACTGGGCTGTGTTTTGGAAACCATTTCTACCTTGTTTTTCTCGGGAAAACAATTTCACGCTACAAAAAAAGGCATCGAGCGATGAAAAGCATTTGTTTCTTTCTTTTCTAGTTCTTAAGTAAAACCAGCAATGTTGAGCAGGTCAGATATAATAAATACAGCTATTTCAAGGCAGAAGAAAAATGCTTTCCTGGCCTAACTTTGAGTGACAGGAGAAAATTTTTCCCAGCTTGAAACTCCACTTTATTAAAAGTGCTCGATTTGATTTAATTGGATATATATGGATATGTTCTACCGGGCTGCTTTGTTGCGTTTTTCGAATCAATCCTCCACCACTGAAGCAACATTTTCAAGTGAGTGGATGTTGTGGACACCTTCAGCAGTTGTGCTCTGTGGCAGCCACGGCCTCCTAGCCCATATTTTTGAGTTTTGGGTGCTTGGATTACCCCAGCAGGAAGGCGATGGGCCCTGAATGGAGCTTTTTGTTCAGCCCTTTAATCGCTTCCAGCACTTGCCCCAGCCCACAAGATCCACACCGAATTCAGTCAGACATCCCGGCCAGACGTGGAGGATTTCTCTGCAGATCCACTCAATTCCACCAGCTGAACTATTCGGTTTCTGGAGGGGGAGGAGGGGACGGTGAGGCTGCTTAAAAGTTCATAATTATGGCTGCAAACCTCCCCAGGTCCTGGGAAATTCCTGTTTTAATTTAAAAAAATAAGAATCATCCATCCTTAGCTCTTTCCAACCCTATATCCTGGGAATGAAGGCTGCTAGGAGACAGATACAGAAATACAGATATTTTTCAGTCCAGTTTGCCATGTAACAACCCTGGAGCTCAAACCCTCTGTGTTTCCTGATGAAGACACTAAAACATTTCAGGCAGCTTGAAGCAATTCCTCTCCTCCCCGTTTGCCTCAGATTTGTTACTCAAACTCCCCAGAAGGAGCTGCTAGGCAATTTGTACTCTTGCATTAAATTATTGTGGTTTAAAGCCACTCAGTTGGATCTTGTCACACTGATCCTGTCCCACACACAAAGGGAATTATTTCTGTGCCCCAAAATCATCAGGGAAGGGCAGAGAGGGTGGTGGGAGATCCCCAGAGGGAGCCTGGCCTTGCTGAAGGTGAGACCTCAGTGCTTCCAACCCTATATCCTGGCAATGGAGGCTGCTAGGAGATAAATACAGAAATATAGATAATTTTAAGTCCAGTTTGCAATGTAAAAACTCCAGATCCTCGAATCTTCTGTTTTAAATTAAATTATTTTAAATTAAAATAGAAAAACTCGCAGGACTTGGGGAGGTTTGTCTGGAGGCACAGCAGGGATGGATGCTCCAGGCAGGAATCTCCTGATGGGCTCTTCCTTCCCCACTCTGCAGAGGGATGGAGATTTGGGAAGAAAATTCCCCCTGTGAGGGCTGGGCAGTGCTGTGGGAGGATGTGGAGAGGTTTGGGCTGGAGCTGGTGAGAACCACGCCGGATTCCAGCCCCAAATTCCAGCCCCACGCTCCTCATTTGGAAGCAATTGCCCCCTGCCATCCATCAGGAGGGCCCACAGCAGATAGCTTTGTGAAGTGGAAAAAAACGAGTTCTTAATTTATATATGACAATTAAACCAAATTGGATTGATTTCTTCTTTTTTTCCTTTTTTTTTTTTTCCTTTTGGAAGACTTTAAAATGAACTGTAAGTCAGAAGATCTGCCAAGGCTCCCTTCCCTAATTAAACACATAACTGGGATTAAAAACCTTTTTAATGCAGCTGCTGAGAGCCTGTGGAATTGTGGAGATGTATAGTTTGTGGGAAACATTGTGTTCCTTCTTGGATTCTTCAGCTTTCAGAAAAGACAGCATGTGAAAACTTTCCATAAATACAAACTGGGGTTTCCAATTAAACTACTGTCACTTCTATAGAATAAGCGAGAAGCCAAATGAAGGCTTACACAAATATTTTTAAAGTTAAAGTAACCAGTTTCAAATGAAATACACGACATCTCACTGCAGCCATACCTTTAGTAACTCAAACAACACTTTTGTTAAATAAGTAATAAAATATTCCTGATTTAGACACGACATTGCCACCAAGGAATTGCAAAACACCAAGGGTGTGGGTAATAAAAGAGATAAATCTGAACTTTAGAAGGAAATTCCTTCTCTAGCTCAGTGTTCAGAGCAAGATATGGATAATTCTCACCAAAAACCCCTTTTTGCCCTCCAATTTAGGAGTTTATTTATCAGTGTTGATTATTAGAGAAGAGACAGGGCAAGAGTTTGATGCTGAACTCCCTCCATCCTACTGGAAGTGCACAATATGATAGAAATAATAGAATGTTATTCTATTACTAATAGAAATTAAAATAATAGAACTATTAATAATAGAAATTAAAATAATAGAAACTAAAATAATAGAATATTTCAATTGCTTGTCCAAGGATCTGAAGTGTTCCCCGTGCAGCGTTTCTGGTTTATTGCTCTCATATTGGCTCTGCAAGAACACAGCTCTGCAGGTATTACACGCTCAAAGCTCTCCAGCTTAGAAAAACAGAACAACTGAGAAATATCAAAGGCCTAATCCTGTGGAAACAGCTCTGTCTTTGAGAAATCCAAGTGTTTCCAGCCCTGGAGTAGCCAATTTAGGGTACATTTGTAAGGCCCCGCTGGGTCAGGCTGACTCACACTCACATCACCTCATTCCCAGCCAGGCTCTGCCAGACCAGACATCTCTGGAACCCAGCCCGAGCCATGGGATGCCTTGTGCAAAATCCTTCCTACCTGCTTGGGATCATTTTGAATTAATGGATGGGGCAGCCAGCGGCTCCTGCAGTCCCCAGCGCAGCCATTTCCCCCCTTCACCCCAACTCTGCTACAATGGGCTCACTGTGGGATCTCTTCCATCAAATCCTAAAGTTAATAACCTGGGGCTCCAGGAGCTCAGTGCCTGTGTCCCAGCTGGGGTGTCCTGGCCATCCATCACCTGAGCCAAGGGACACTCCGGGGCTCTCCATTCCACCCAACCCGCAGGGAAGAGCAGGTCTTTAGCAGGGAATCGCCTTTGGCATTCCCCGATGTGGATGCGGGTGTCTGCCATTGTCCCAGCGTTAGCCACAGGGGTTTTCACCTCTTTTCCGAGCAGCTGGAGGCCCCTTTGTGCTGCTCACACCTCTGGGAAGGACCAAGGCACTGAGGGGAAATGGGCTCTTCATTGCCATTAACACCTCCTGCCTTTGTCATGGAACACCTGGGGATTCACAGAACAGAACAGAGGTGCCTGTGAGGAGCTCCAGGGGCCTTTGGAGACCTCACCTGCTCCCTGGATCACAGCTAAGGAATTAAAGTGACGTTATGGCTTTCCTGATTTAAGCAGAAATTCCCCAAGCTGGCTCCCAGCTCTTCTCCTGTGCACAACTCCCTGCTGGGGAGATCCTTCCCATCTTTCCACTGATGCCTTGTGCAGGCTGCCCTAGAGCAGAGTTCCAGAATAAAGCAGGGATTGATTCCAAGGATCTCCTCCATGGACCCACCTTGGGCAGCACCAGAGCCCAGCCAGGGCTGCACCCAAGATGAACCAAAATGGCCCCAAAATGCACGAGCGGGCACGGGCTCTGTCCCTGGGATCAGCTCTGCTCCATTTGCACCTTGCAGTTCATTGTCCCATTGCAGCTTTAGCCCCTGCAGTCCCACCCTGCTTGTTTTTCTCTCTCCAGCCCACGGGGTTTGTGCTCTGGGGCTGAGATTTGGGTCATTTGTCCTTGGTGCCCAGCTGGAGCAGGAATTGTTTTGTCTCCCTGCTCTGTGCACAGAGCTCAGCATCCCTGAATGTGAACCCAGCCCCACACACTAAAGCAGCACAGAGTGTGGAAATAGAAAAGCCAAACCTGAGGTATCACCACACTTGACACACTGAAACCTTTATCAAAGCAGATTCCCTCTGGGATTCTCAGTCCCAAAGGGATGTGGCAAAGGCTACTGGAATTCCCTGGTGCATGAGCTGCTGTAGCCATTCTGCAAAGCTCAATATTTGTTTTACAGACATCTCCCGAGGTGAAAAATGGCTCTACTTCATTGTTAAAAGACAATGTCGCAGGCAGTTAATCTCCTCCATTTATTTTATATCATCCAAACCAAAATATTGACACATCTGGACAAACTCAGAGCAAAGGAAGAGCACATTCCCAAAGCATTCATGAACACAAGCAGCAGATCATAAATTGTAACTATCCAGAACTGACCCCAATTAAGGGCTCTGCCCAGGGAGGAGGCAGGCAGCACTCGGGCTGGCTTCATTCAGCACGTCCATGGAAATTCAAAAGGTTAAATTAAAAATATCAGCAGCTTGTTGGATTGGCCTCTCCTCAGTCCCAGAGTTAAGACAGTCTAAGCTACAATAAACCCCCCCAGGGTAGGTCAAATATTTATTCAATTGTTGTGCCCAAGAGACTCCCACAAACTCAGGAAAAAGCATTTAACTTTTTCACTTGGACTGAGCTCAGGATTGCACATTCCTAAGAGGCTCCTGCTGGGATTCAGTGGCAGGGAAATTCGGGATGAGCCCATCCAGGAGCTCAGCTGGAGTTTTATTCCAGCCACTCTGCTGCTCATGGTGAAAAGGTGAGTTCTGCCAATCCTTCCTGAAGGGAATTTGTGCTACAAGGCCCAGAGCTGCCAGCTGTGCACTGGGAGTCATGTGAGATTATTAACTCCAGTTTTAAACCCAGAAATACTTAAGAGACAATGGAAAAAAAAATCCAACAATGAAATGCAGAAATATTTTTTAAAGATCCTCCACCACCTCCAAATTTTTGTCTCCTGTACCTTAAATAAATTCTGCCAAGTTGATGACTGTGAGATTCCTGGCTCTGAGAGCAGGATCAGGGTGGGAAGTGATCACCCAGTTCAAGACAATGAACATCATCACTATTTCAAAACAGCAGAGAGAAGGAAAAAGAAATTTCTAGACAGAAACTTCCAGCTGAGCTGGGATGTCTCCTGCATGGCAAAGACAAGCACACAAATAACACAACATTTGAGTTTATCCTCTCTGCACCTCTAAATGACACTAATGGAGACCATGACCTTGACATTTCCATTGCTGTGCTCTTTTAAAAGGCAACACAAAAGCAAGGATTCATCTAGTTTATCTTTATTTTTAGGAAAATACTTCTTTGCCATCAGTAATAAGATCTCACCACTGTCTGACCTCAAAGGAAACTTAAACAACGATTTCTGCACCATTGTGCAAATGATAAAAAAAACCAGCAGCATTCCTCCCTATTGTGTCTTATTTTCCAATAAAGAGGTACTTTCCTGGCATCAAAAACCCCTCAGAATTTAACATTCCCTTTAAAATACCTCCAGCAAGTCACTCAACCTGAAGATAAAAGCTGGGCATTAACTGGCTTTAGCCATCTTTCTTTCTCTGTAAATAAATGAAAGGAAACAGCCTCTGAGTGAGGAAAACCCCATGCAGCTGAATTACAAATTCAGATTTGGGGACTGCAGGCTCACACAAAGCTGTGTGTGTTACTCAGCCCTTATCTGTAATTAATATCAGCTCTGGATTGGGTTATGCTTATTGACACAAACAGCCTCCAAGCAAACCAGAGGTAATGGTTAATAATTACAAGCATCTGGAACAACAAATTGATAGAACAAAATCACATCATTATACATTAAAAACTCCATCTGAATAATGTAAGGAAAATTCTCTGTCTGAAAACATCAAATTAATTTATGCTAAGAGAGGCATGTCCAAACCATTCTGTGGATTTCATCATTCTTAAATTTACCTAATTGAAAAAAATTAGGAAAAGCACAGGTAGTAACCGTACTACCAAATTCAGTACTATTTGTAGCAATATTAGGGTAAAAGGTTCTAAACAATGTTATTCCTTTAATTGGAAGTATAATTTTAAAATGCTGTCTTTCAAAACTTCCTGATTATTTTTTCCCATTGACACAACTTCAGCAAAAGCCACAGCATGTGACATTTAATATCATTTAATATCATTTCTACAAATTCATATAGACATGCAGGGCACTACAGCTTTCTATCCCTTAGAAATTCCCATTTCAGCTTTGGAAAAAGCACTGGGAATATCCCTGAAGAAGCACATGGTTTGATTTTTGTGGAAATGGTTTGATTTTTATGGAAAGCCACTTGAATTCCACGTGCTTACGAGTTCCTTCCACAGCTCCTGACAGAGCAGATCAGCCCAGTGAGCTGCTGGGAATGAATGGAGTTATGAACCAAGTAACAAACAGCCACTGTCCCAGTAGCTTCACAGATCTTATCACTGGGAAATCATGCTTGGAATGTGGCTTGCTGCTTGGCAGCCTCCTTTTTCTGCCTCTGTCACTCCGTAGGATGGGTTCAGGTCAGACTCAGGTGTTCATTATTTCTTACCTATGTTGCAGTCTCACAGCAGTGAGCTCTGCAGTTCTTCACCAACAAGGCACAAAACGACCAATTATCTCTTGTTACAAAGCTTTTTAAGGCTAAGCTATCCAATTAAGAAAAGACACCTAAAATATTTTCACTTTTAACCCAGTAACTGATCACTTGCAGCCTGCAGTGTGGACTTTTCTGTCCAATTACAAAATATCATCCCAAACCCATGGAGAAGAAGGTGAAGAAGGTGAAGAAGAAGGTGAAGGTGAAGGAGGAGGAGGAGGAGGAGAAGGAGAAGATAAAGAAGATAAAGAAGAACAACCAGCCTCCATGCTAAAACCTCCATCTTGCCCCATACATATTGCTATATTCTAGCCTGATATATATTGCTTTATTCTAAAACCCCAAACTTTTAAGTTTGAACCCAGAGCTCCAAGAGTGGCTCATCCCAGCTGGGCAGGGAGCACAGATCAGCCCCTCCTGGCTCCCTGCAAGGGTTAAAGCCCAGGCAGAGCTGCCCAGGCAAGCAGGGCTTTGGCCCAGGCGCTCACTTGGATAAAATCAGATTTATTCTCAGCAATTACTGCAGCCACTTGCAGCTTTCAGGCAGCAAATAAAGGAAAGCAGATCCATAGGCTGCTGGGGTGAGACTAATGATGATCTATGCCTGACACTGGAAGTGCTTGGGAATCCTGCCCTGTGCCTGAGTCTGGCACTGCCCTGCACCAGGAGCCTCCAGTGGCTGTAGCTGCTGCTCACAATCATTTCTTTTGTTGCCCAGATTTTGTTGTTTGGCCAAGTCCTTGCTCAGCTTCTGCTCTGGAGAGAAGGCCAACACTCAGCCACCATTCAGAGGTCGTGTGGGCTTCAATTTCTGTGTGCAACAGGCTTTAGAAACTGCAAGCTCATCAGGCAGGCCTTGGATTTATTGCTCTGACACCAGCACTGCAGTCAGGCAATGAAATGAGCAGAAGAAAAGAACAGATTCCAGGGCTATGACATTTTGCCCAACTTCCCTGACACAAGCACAGCAAAGAAAAAGAATCTCAGTGCTGATGTTCGTGTTCTTGTTGGGTCAATATCCACTGCTTTCTTTGGAAAATAAACAGCAGAGGAAAACGCTGTGGCGAGCAGATATTACAACACAAACTGCTGCACAATTCAGAGATCACTTCAGTGGGCAGGCAGAGAAATGAGTCTGCAGCTGAGTGATTTCCCACTCCAAAGAGTGGGAAAAGCCCCAGTTATCCTGCAGATATGGTCTCCAACAGCACATCCAACAAAAAATGAGCAGGACAAACGTGGAGAATAGAATCCTTATCTTTCTGCTGCCTACCTGAATCAAATCACTTGTGTTTTTCTTGATCAAATTGCAATTATTTAAAAATACTTAATTTAATCCAAAAGTAGCTCACCCCAACACCCCAAAAACTCAGCACTGAGCAGTTCATGCAGCAGATTTTGGGAGAGGATGTGTGAAATCTCAGAGCTGCTGGATTTGTGGGTACTGTGCACATTCAGTGGCATCTAGATCTCCCCTCTCATGGATTTACAGCTGTGCAATGTGTGGGTACCAGTCCAGATTCCACATGTTTCAAACAGATTTAGAAGGTAAAATGCCATGTAAGCCAGCAAAAAGAAAACAGCTTCTTATTTGCTCTTTTTAACAGCAACTTGAAGGAATTTCAGTTTTTACAAAAAGCAGCTGTGAGGAAACAGAACAAAGTGCAGATTTTCTCACAAAAAACCCCAAAGGCTCCAGTATGGGGGTGTCTTATCAGAGAACTGGCTGAGCTGGAAGGGACCCATCAGGATCAGAGTCCAGCTCCTGTCCCTGCCCTGGACACTGCAAGAATCCCACCCTGAGCAGAGAACACAGCAAAGAACAGCACAGAGGAATCACAACTCGAAATCACAAGTCTGCATGAAAGCATTTCCCAAATTAAACATGTATAATTTTAAAGAAAGGAGGAAAGGGAATAAGGCCTGAGCCCATCCACCCTGCAGAGGCCGCTGGGATCAGCTGCAGTCCCTGAGGTGGGTGGGTGACCTGGTCACTGGACAGCAGTACCAGGAGCAGTCACTCACACCGTGCCAGACTCAAGGAAGCTGCTGGATTTTTGTTCTTGTTGTTCCTTTCCAGTCATAACCCAGAGAGCTGGGTTCAGAAGCTGCCACCTCCCAGCCATTCCCCATTCCCGCACTGTCCCTTACAGTGAGGGCAGAGTGACCTCAGCACCGTGGCCGTCGCTCATCAGCAGCCGCCAGGGGCAGAGCTGCAGCTCCGAGCGCTCTAATTACAAGACAAAAAGCCCACCAGCAGCAGAGCCACCACGGTACAGCCACACTGAGCTCCCTCCCGGGGCAGCCCCAACAATGGGCCCATTGTTGTGCGGCCTCATCTCTGCCCAGGGCCACCCACATCTTCCCCACTCCAGGGAGAAGTCAGAATCTTCCAGCTCAACAGACAGCCGCGCAGAGGAGAAAGCATCTTTACAAGGCTCCTTCATTTTTCTTGGGGAAGAGCACAGCTCAGCCTTTGCCTCCAAGCCAAAGCCCTGAAAGGAAGAGAATGAGTTTGAAGTTTTGAGGATGGACAAGCCCCCGACGCTGAGAAATTCTGTATCACACAAGATTGATTTCCTCCAAGTACAAGAGGCCTCGGGTGAAAACGATCCTTCACAGCCCCGTGGCCCGGAGCCAGCAGGAGGCTGAGACACAAAGGAGGCATCGTGCTTGCCTCGAGATGTCAGGAGCTTTTGATAAATTCAAATTCATTCTGGTAAATGAAAAATTCCTGGGATCTTTCCTTCATGTTAACATGCGCAGTCATATTTCAAGTTTATATAAATTACACTAAAAACAGCTTTTAAAAAATGAGTCAGTCCTTCCCTCTCTTTTTTTCTTAAGCTTAAAATGTTCTATTTCTTTTTTATAAGAAAGGCAAACTAAATGCAACCAGCCCTAAAAATGCTGGAGAGGAAAACAACAGAAATAATGTGACTTGCCAGATAAAGTCCAAACTCCAAGTACACAGCACCAAATACCTGCTATGAGCAGGGGAACAGAGCAGGCCTAGGAAGTTTAAAGCCTTTTCAGGGTTCACCTACAGACCAAAAGAAGTTGTGGAAATAAGATTTGCCAGATGTCCCAATATAAATCAGGATTTTTAATATTCCTCCTGACGTGCCATTAACCTCACCAAGATTTCCTCACATGCCATGTGGCAGAGTTGTCATAAAATTCAGACACACGTGGGCAGAGGGGGACAAGGGAGAAGCTGAATTCAGCTCCTTCAGCTTTCCATGCCTGAAGAGAGGCAGGAGAACAAGGAGCCAAAGAAAACCAGGTTGGATGTAAAATAAAGACACAAAAAGAGTGAATGCAGCCCAGATGGGTGAGGCAACACAGATCCTGCAGGTTGCTCCAGGAGAAAAGCTCAGGACTCTGAGCTTGTCTAGAGGGGAAAGGGGGGAAAAGGATATTTTTTATCATGCTCACTTCAAGATAAACTTTCTGTAGCCTAAAATAAGCCCTCCTGTTGGAGTGCATTCAAATCAGTGTTCTGATAGTGTCATGTGGAAGGGACACAGGCTTGTCCTGGATGTAAGGTCACTGCTGTCCAACAAATTCACTTCTCCTTACACTAAAAACAATATTCCCCACCCTCTAATCAGTGAGCACTTAGCCCTCAGAAGAAAGCTTTTCCTTTTCTTTCTTTTTTTTTTTTTTTCTTTTTAATGAGAATATTTACAACAGGTAATAGGGAAACTTAATCAGCCCTTGGAAAGCATTTAGGGATAAAGAGGTGCACAGAGTGAGTGCTCTCCCCTTCCCCAGCAGAAATGGGATATTTCTGCAGAGCTGAAAGGCAGAGAGTTTATCATGTCCACTGAACACCTGCCTCCACTTAACCCTTTGGGGACTTTCTGCTTCAGCTGCTTTCTTCAGTGGGGTGAGTAGATCAACAAGGCTCTAAATTCTTCACAAACTGTCTTCCCCCTGCCTCTTTTCAACAATATCTTACCAGACACTCTTTCAACACAGGGTCTCCATCCTTATGGTTTTCCAAAAGACTCCAGCTGAGGGATCACAGAAAGTCAGGACAAGGCAGTTTTGTTCCTGCCAAGGATTTGAGCTCAGATCCCCCCGTTCATTGTGTCAATCACTTGTCTGGGCTGGGTCAAGAGTTATTCCCAGCTCCAGATGCAATCCAGGATTTTGCAGTCTCTGTCTCCTGAGCCTCCATGCTGCACACACTGCTCTGTATCCAGGCACAAATGTGCAAAATTCTTGCAATATATAAAGTTATGCAAGTGTATTACCAATATTCATACAATTCATCCTCATCTCTGTGTGTATGTAAAATTTACAGCAGATTTCTTCGGGTACTTATGTTTTTAAAAAGTGTTCAAAAGCAATGAGTTTACTAAGAAAAAAAAAATAGGGGAAACACCACAAAGGAAAATGAGTGTGAGGCTCCATTAATATGAAAGTCAAATATTTTACGTTTTATTGGGTGGTTCATGTAAAATACTTGAATTAAGTGAACAGCAGCAGCAAGAAGCTGACAGCAGAAATCAGGTCCTGTGCCTTTGCTGTTTGCACAGAACACCACAGAGGTGCTTTAAAGAGAGATAAAAATGACATTCACCCCACTCCAAACTTCCCTTCTCAAGAAAACTGAGATAAGTTTATCTCAGTACACAATTGTAAGTGTGCCCTATTTATTTACACACTTTATTCTGAAACATATTGAATGCTCCTAGTTGCAAGCAGCAAAGCTCCTTTCCCCCAGCCTTATTTAAATAAAACTGGTATTGTTACAGATTATTTTAATTTTTTAAGCCTAAATGCAGGATGGTTGGAATTGGAAGGGTATTTGTCTTGTGGAGCTCAGCGCTACAGAAATCTGCCATCAAAAGTACAATAGAAACCAGAGTTTGGTGGGAAGTTCAGCTGCTTCACTACCCTGCTCTGAATAGAGCAGAAAACTTCCATTAATTCCCTGCTGTTCCAGGCAGGGCAGGTCAATTCCCTCAGCCCCAGCCTGGAGACTCTTCCAGCAGGGCTGGATTAACCCTGTTCGTGCTGCACTGCCAGCAAGCAGCGTGGCTTTCCAAAGCTCAGCTCCAAACGCTGCTCAAATATGGACTGGCCAGTTATTCTAAAATCTGGGCTGATCTGCAGCTTCTCAGCCTGAGATCTGCCCATTATCAGTGCACTTACAGGGACAAAGGGTGGCAGTTTTGGCATAAAACACAACCCGGATTTCCACTCTGCGCTGGCAGAGTGGCAGCAGCTGGAAGCTCCCTGGAAAAACTCACTGCAGAAAAGACATGTAAAGCACAAAGTGCTCAAAACAGGGACAATTAGCCCAAAATGCATGAAAAAAACTGCCTCAAGCACACTCCATGGAAAATTATTTGAGAAACACAAACTCAGGTCTAACATAACATTTTTTGCCATCTCAGATTGAAAAGCTGAATCACAAACCTGGCATTTTAACAACAGTATCAGGGCAGGTACCTGCTGAAAGGACTGAAAAAAAAAATGTGTTGCTGTAAATTCTAGATTTGCAACTAAAATTAGATTTATTGTTAAAAAAAACCAAAAAGGCAATAACTAAGCAACTGAAAGAGGATTTCCTAACTGGAGTTTGAAGCCACCCTGGAAGGGAGAGGGTTTGAGCTCCTTGTTCCTTGCAGAGTTTGGAGTAAGGGGAGAGCAGGAGGAACAAGTTGGAGGCAAAACCATTCCTTCATCCTCCTGCCCTGCATGCACCACTGGCCAGGCTGGAAAAGCTCTGCTCATTGCTGAGTTCCAGGCGCCAGCCTTGAACTCAGTTATTTTTATATTTTTTATATATTTTTATATATTTTTATATATTTTTAACAGAGTTATTTCACCTGTGCAGGGATCCATTCCCAGCTGTGCCAGGGGAATAGCACTTTTTGCCTGCCTAAGGAGAAACAGAACAAGGAAAATTATTTCAATGTGATGAGGTTTTGGGGTATTTGCAGTGATGAGAACTGTGAGAGCCAGAAAACAGGAGAAAATGGAGGTTTAGCCAAAAAATCAGTATGGAAACCACTCCACAGTGCTTTGAAGTTCAGCTCAGCAGCAATATTGAATGAAATGGATGGATACTAAACCAAGTTCATCCCTCCTGGTGGTGTCAGCAGCCAAATACCTGCACAGAGAGAGACCTGCCCTGAGCAATGCTCCTTTTCTGGGCTGAGACTCTGAACAAGCCCTCACTTGGCTCATTTGAGTGAAATTCTGGCAGCCCAGTGCTCAGAGGTGCAGAGCTTTTGGCTTCCCAAGCTCCAGCCAGGGGCATGCACACAGAACCTCAGGAAAATCTGAAATGAGTCTGCTGTGCCCAGCTAAAACCCCTTCTCTCCTCAGTGAGGATGACACTCCAAGCACATGTTTAATAAATATCCAAATGTGTCTTTACAATGGAAAAAAAACCACATTTAGAAATGCTTAACTGGCTGTGGGAAAGAATTCATGTTCAGGAGAGGATCCAAAAGGGTGGCCACAAATGTGCCCTGTGGATTTTGGGCCAGGCAGAAAGAAGAAGGGTCCAGGCTGTCTCCTTTTCTGTGCAGCTGCCCCGTGCTGTGCAAGGACTGAAAAATCTCTTCCCACTTACCACAGAAAGAACTAGGAAAGTGTCAGCAGTGCCAAAGCTCAGAGGATGACAAAGAAACCAACAAAACCAAAAGAAAAAAAAAATCAGTTGCTATTTTCCCGAACAATTCTAGGAACATAAATATGGTTTTCTAGATTTAAGTAATTTTTTTCTTAATGGAAACAAAAAATGAAAGAGAGCTGTAATACCAAAAAGTTTATATAAGCTCCAACAAAAGCTGGTTATTAAAAGGAAATCTTTAACCACCTAAGGACCAGAATTTTTGCCAAGAAGCCAAGTGGCCGGCAGCTGCCACATGCCAGCAGGGGGAATTCATGGATCCAGGAGGAACTTGCTCCATTGTTTAAGAACTGATTTGCTAAGATATGGGCACTGGAAAAGCCAAAGGGCCTGAAACTTCCCTCCAGTGGTGGTGGCTGCATCCAGGCCCAGGCATCCCACCCGCTCCTACTCGATTAACTACAGATGGCAGGGAAATGAGGGAGGAAAAACACAATATGCCACAGCTCTTTCCCACAGAGACTGAGCAATATCAGGGGATCACACTGTGTTATTTAAATCTGGGAGACTAAAAATACAGCTCTTTATTGCTCTGGAATGTGAAGGCCAAGAGCAGTTCCACAATGTGAGGTAACAAAGCTGAGGATGTCCCACAGTTCCTCCCTGTGCCCTGGGTTTGGTGTGCATTATGTTATTGCAGACCTTTTCCCCTCGGTAAAACAAACAAACAAACAGGCAAGCACATGCTACTAATTTTATTTACATTACACATTATCGACCAAATCTATATTTGGGGTTCTTTCCAGACCACCAAGGCTCTCGTTACAGGGACTTTGCACTGAGCAGAGAAACAAAAAAACCAGAAAAATCTTGTCATTTCAGAATGAAACAGAATGAAATAGATGCAGGGTAAGAATATGTTTATGAAAATCCAGGGGTGGGAAAGACATTCCCATCTCCAAAGGGGAATGTCTATTATCCATATATTTAAAAATGCAGCAGACTCAGATCATTATAGTGACAGCAAATTTGGTCCTATCACTCATGCCCCGCTCCAGCTGAGGAAACCTGGCAATCTGCAGTGCCATTTAAAGCTGACAGGGATCCCAGAAACAGCAGAGACATCTCCAGTCAGCCAAGGCTGCTCCAGGGCGAGCTCAAAGCTCCCATTGACTTCCCAAGGGCTGGAGCAACCTGTGCACCCAGCCCAGTGCCAGGAATGTGAGCCCCCAGCTCTGCCCTGTCCAATTTAAACATCTCCAGCACTGCAGCTTCAATAACCTCCCTTGCAGGATTATTCACTCCCAGGGATTTCACTCGCAGGAAACTCTGGAATTTAGCTGAGGTTTCCTTGTCTGCATTGGCTCCCCCCTATTTACAGTCATGCCTTGCTCTAAATAACACCCCTGTCCCTGCAGGTAGCACAAAGATGTGCACAAAACATCATCCCCCTTACTGCAACAGGGCTTCACACCCCAAAATAAAAACACAGAATTGATTTTGAACTTTTTCTTCCAGGGTTCAGCCCAGTTTGTTGAAATCTTTTCTTGGATATTAGAGATGTGCTCCCAGGGCAGTGCAGTGCCAGCCCCTGACCTTGCTGCTCCTGTGTCCCCTCCTCTTCACGTTCCTTTCTGCAGAAATCAGGTTTGGGGGATGTTTTTAGGAACAAATATCTATTTATTGCTGCCTAAATCCCTCTTCCTTCCTTTGTGACAGAGAAGGGAAAACAGGCAGAGGTTGGATTGCAAGGCAGAGGTTGGAATAGGTGACCCCAGGTTCCCTGGGGCAGCATTACAAGGATTCCACAATTTATAAAATTCAGGCATTCTGCATCCTGGAAAACAGCATGACTCAGGCACAACTGACTGACACCATTACACAGGACACAAACCTCCTTACCTAAAGTCTGATTAATAAATATTAAAAGGCTGAGTTTGATCTCTCCAGAACAGCAGCAGACTTCATAAACAGGGTGATGTCAGATGGAGATTACTGGGGCAAAAAAAAAAAAACAACAAAACTGCAATGGAAGGAGGAAAAACTAAACACAGCCCCAGACTCCTGAGATTACAGGTCAGCCCATTTGAATAAAAAATTGAGTATTAAAGAAGGGGTGGGATGTGTGTCTCCATGTATTCTGGGGGGAAGGAGGAAGGGGAAAGGGGAAAGCAGCACTGGTTATTTGAGCAGGGCATGCCTTTTTTCTTGGCAATCTCTGCCTTCTCTTTTCAACAGACACATCCTTTGGGGCCTGAACTGTGAGTTAGACACATGTCCAGAGAGAAACGGGCCTCTGTTTTCTGTAGAACAACAGACTACTTATTTTTCAGTACAGACAACCCCTCCTATCTGGTATTTAACTTAGATGTAAACTAGTCCCAGCAGAGCTACCCCTCTTAATGGCTCACACAACCCTGGAAAACAGATTTTTTTCTGCCCTTGGACCGGGCTCATCACTGATGCATTAACTCAAAATGACAGTGAACCCAAGGCTATTCAGTTCTGTGGGCTGGTGTGGAGTGATGAGGCTTCTTGGCAGACCTGAACTACTTGGGAAGGCAGAAGTGAATCAAAGGCTATTACACAGATAGAGCAAAAACATGAGAGAGATTCTGACATGCTCAATCCCTTCAGAATGTTTGATGTTCTGCTGTTCTCCAGTGACTCCTGTGATTAATAAAGTAGATATATTTGTCATCTCCTTGGACAGAGCTAGAGATGTACTTTGCTAGGAGCAAAAACAAATAGGCTTTGAGAGAAACACCTCAGGTGGGTGAATACCACCCACAGCAGCAGGGATGTGCAGGAACTGCAGGAGCTCCCTTTTCTATGGGAATTCCCAGGAGCAAGGACAGCAGGAGCTCTCAGGATCACGGAACACAGTTTAGGTCTGAATCACGTTTGTTTGTGAATGTTTGTATCAAAAAGCATTTTATACTGCATCAGAAGAAAAAACTTAGCTATGATACCATTATTGCTTTAATTCAGGAGTGTATTTGTAAAGGTCTGAATAAACAGGTGAGGGAAATATTGACAAAGGCTAAATGGAAGCTTTGGTTTCTCTGGGATCCCTTTAGAGTCACCAGGATATCCAGGGTGAAAGAGATGGGGCCATGCCCCTCCCAGACTGTCCTAACAGATGTAAATCTAATTTCTTGTTAAAACACAGCCCTCACAGCCTCCCAGGACTATGAAAGGCTTTATTCTCCTCACCCTGGCAAGTTTTTCTCTCATATCTAAATTAAGCCCAATTCTGCTTTAAATTAAGTCAAACATCTTTTGTCTTAGCAATCACTGCCATTGGGAATAAGCTGTTCTGTCCTTCCTTGTATGAGCTGATGCAGTAACAACTCACAATGTATCCTGTTTACTCCATTTTCCCTCCTTTTTGGTGATGCAATCAATATACTTTTTTTTTCCTTTTTGGTGATGAAATCAATATTCCTTTTCTTCCTTTTCCCTCCTTTTTGGTGATGCAATCAATATCCTCTTTTTTTCCATTTTCCTCCTTTTTGATGATGCAATCAATATACTTTTCCTTCCTTTACCCTCCTTTTTGGTGATGAAATCAATATTCCTTTTCTTCCTTTTCCCTCCTTTTTGGTGATGCAATCAATATCCTCTTTTTTTCCATTTTCCTCCTTTTTGGTGATGTAAACAATATCCTTTTTTTTTTTTCCTTTGTGGTGATGCAATCAATATCCTTTTTTTCCTTTTTCCTCCTTTTTGGTGATGCAATCAATATCCTTTTATCCATTTTGCTCCTTTTTGGTGATGAAATCAATATTCCTTTTCTTCCTTTTCCCTCCTTTTTGATGATACAATCAATATCCTTTCCGGTGATGCAATCAATATCCTTTTTGCTCCATTTCCCTCCTTTTTGCTCAAAGCTCACCCATCCTTACCAGCGAGGTTTTTATTCCCCTGGCCATTCTCCAGCTGCTCCCTGCCTTTCTCCAGACCCACTTCCCAAAGGCAGCTTTCCTGCTGCTGGGTCTGTCCCATGCTGGGCAGAGGGACAGAGACTTTCTGTGTCCTGCTGCTTGTGCTGCTGCCTGCCCAGCCAAACACAACGTTTGCCTTCCCCTCACACTGCAGCCCTGCTGCCTCGGCTCCCAAATCCCTCCCAAAGAGCTGCAGCCCAACCAGCTCCTGTCTGTCATTTACACAGCTGGCTTCTCCTTCAGCAGTTCTACACATTGCACTTAGTCCATATTTATTCTATTTCTCCCATTTAGCAATGTTATAGATACATGTATTATAATATTGGCTTTTTGCAAATATTAAAATGGATTTTATATGTGTCATGTTAAAGTTAACTTTGTTATAAAGATATAGTTTTTATTTCTGCTGTTAATTAAGCTCAGACATAGTAGTGCAATAGCTGATATCAGTGTGCTTGTGTTAAACTGCCTGCTTGGATGAGATAACACCCAGTGCACACATGATGAGGACACCTGTACAGATCTGCCAGCTATCAGCACTCACCCTCTGAAGGCAGAGTAAACCAAGGCCCAAAGAGTGGAAGTGATAAGGAGAAGGAGCCAAAATCACAGCCAGGAAACACACGTGCTCTAAGAAGGCAGGCCAAGGAGGGGCCACGTAAAATAGTTCTGGAAAATGTAAGCTAGTTTATGGATATGCATAAGGGTCTATGAATATGCAGCAGGCTGATGTAATTAAAGGGTATTTAAGGGGTGTCCCCAAAGGTGACAGTGCGGGCTGAATCTTTGCTTTGCTGTCTTTGTCTCCTCATTGTCCTTTATTAAACTGTTTACATTTTCACAGGACAGTGAATGTGATTTCACAGCAAGATCATTTTGAGCTGCCTCCCATCCCTCCCGCCCTGTGTCCTCCAGCACCACTGCTGCTCCCATTCCCAGTTTGCCCCACAAGAACCAAACCAGGCCCGAGCCTTCCCAGATATTTGGAGGTTCTCTGCTGTCCCTGCATGGGAACCACTCCAGTGCTGCCTTCACAGAGCTTCACTCCCGTGTCTGTCCCTGCCGCCACAATTCACAGCAGCTCCACGCTCGTCCCGTGTCCCCCAGGGCCTGACAAGCTGCCCTCAGGGGAAAGGAGGCTGCTGGGACAGGATTTGGCCCTGACAGAACCATCTGAGCTCGCTATTTATCTCCTTGTTATCTCCCAGCTGCTTGCAAATGCTTTATCTGCTGTTAAGCAGATTGATGTTGAAATCCTCACACTCATTTTTTGCTTCCTTCCCAATTTTTTAGGGTCTCTCACTCCTCAGCCTGACCCGGGCTGAGCAACTTCCTCAGAGCTCGAGGAGCTGACAGGAGAAATCCCAAAACATCTCATTTATCCAAGCATTCCCTAGCAGTTTCTTCTCATTCTAGGCTGAGATTGCAGCGCTGATGTCTCTGCATTCCTGGTGTCTGCTGGGTTTTCCAGGGCAGGGTCAAAAGCAGTGCAAAAAAAAGAAAACAGCATTAAAGATTTCAGCCTTTGGTTTCACTCTCCAGAACATTTCCTGTGCTCTGAGTCACAAGTCAGCATTTTCTCCTGGCTTTCTCTTCTCCTGCTCCCCTCATTATCACTTGGAGCTTCAATCCGTTCTGTGCCTCAGCTTTCCTGACTTTGTCGCTGTTTTTCCTAAACTTTTGTGCTGATCTCTCTTTAAAATACTTTCCTCTCCTATCCAGGGCCTCTCTCTCTCTCTTTTATTCACACTCAGAATTCCCAAATCAAAAGTATAATAATGTTCTCCATAAGTAACTATAGAGTCCCTTCAATACTTTGCTTAGATTTACTTCCCATAAGAAATTAACTTTAGTCCAACAAATCACATATTTATCATATTAGGGATTTGTCATATTAGGGATGATATAAAAATATCATATTATCATGTGATATTTTTATATCATCCCTATTTCCTAAAAACTTTGAATTCTATAATTCAAAATTGTTCACTAAAATATTTCCCAAAGCCACAACAGCAAATTTACGAGCATTTTGTCATTTTATAATTGAGAAAAGAGCATTTCAACCCCACATTGGGCCATCTCAAGAAATGCCACAAAATGCATTTATTTTATGAAGGTGAGAAGTTTTGAAACAATTACCACCTCCAAAAGCAAACTGACAATGATTTCTTCCTGACAACATCCCACTCCCCTCCCCAAACCCCCCAAGCTGGGAATGGCTTTAGCACGATTGGGAAGGACCTGGGCAGGAGGCAGTGGTTGAGAATTTGGGCTCAGGAACAAGGATTTATGTATGTGAGATGGTTCCATATGGCACACCTAGACAGGTCCCACACTACTTTCAAATAAAGAAATAAATAAAAATGTGCTTTGATCTTGGAATTTCAGTAAAAGAGACATGTGGAAGAGCAGATCCCCAGCTTTTATTCCTAGACCTCATTTGGGTTTTTTTTTTTTTTTTTGGAAGCTCATACAAGATTTAACTTGTACTCCTCTACAAAAGGAAAAAAAAATAAATAACCCACAGCAAAAAAAAATCAAAATTGTTTGTAAACAGTTCTGAGCATCCTTGATCAAAACTGCTGCTAAAAAAATCAGTAACTTCTGGATACTATCACCAGAGAAATAAAAACTGAGTGCTCAGTATTTCTTTTCGACGGAACATTGAGAAGATTTGCTTTTTTCTGATGCCTGCCAAGCTGCAATAAGAACCATATTTTCTGCATGAAATTTAACACCCAGAAGAAACTGTAAAGGACCAGAGGGTCTCCTGTCCCTCTACACTTATTACTGCTGTGAGCTCCATGAGCATATGGAAAGAACACTCTGGGTTGCCTGGAGATGATGTAAATACAGATAAGTGCATTCATCTGTTTAAAAACGAGTCAAAAGAAAAGAAAACCTCCAGATCTTATTAAATAAGTTATCACAAAAATATGAAAGTACATCTTTGCAGTGCATCAGTCCAGGCACATCATTTTTCACATGTTTTATATGTTTGGGGTTTATGTGCCTTTTCCTTTAGCTGCACTTCATGTTTCTCAGGACTCGGGGAAAAAACAACTTAATATATCTGACACACAAAATTTATTTGGGTACTTCCCATTCTGATCCAACACATATCAATGGCCTAAGCTACATATTATCAGCCTCAAGAAAACCATTCAAGAAACAGCACCAAAGGATGACAGGTGGTCAAAACCTGCTTTTTATCCTTTTTCTGCTTTCCATCATCCAGCTCCTCCCGCTTCAGCTCCCCCTAATCCAGGCAAAGTGAGTGCAAATATTGACTCTAATATAGAAATTGTGCACATTTCTGCACGAGCAGCTCCTCTTCCATCCCTGGATCCCTGAGAAAAAGCAGCTGCTGCAGCCCAGAGCAGGGGAAATCCAAACAGATTACACTCAAGTGCTGCTTTATGGGAGATTTAGGAGAGACCACAATAATCCTAAATCTGATCCCCTGCATGACACACGCCACAGTTCCCTACATCCAGTGGTTCTGCACACATCCCAGTGCTGCTGGGAGCACACGGTGCCCCAAGCCAGGCCTGATTTAAAGGCTCCCAAGTGATGAGGAGCCTCCCACATCATTTGACCCTTTGTTTCCCACAAATAGCTCCTTTCAAAGTGGAAAACTCACAGAAGAAAATGAAGTTGGCTGCCTTGAGTTCAAGCTGGAGATTTGTCTGTCCCCACTGCAAACCACAATGAGATGGGGAATTGCAGGAGCAAAGCTGGGAAGCAGAATTGGGGCACCAGAAGGTCCATGTGGGGAAAGGGCCTTGCCTGGAGCATCATCAGCTACAGAGAGCCTGTGCCAGACCCAAAATACCCAAAATAAATGATGTGTCTTCACAGCCAACCAGCCTGATTTATCTCTGCTGACTGAAGTCGGGGTATTTAAAACAAACTCTGAACAAAAATACCTTTTTTGTTTACAAGACTCTGCTCTCCAAGTGGTTGTCTCTGAAGATGGCATTTTCCAGCCAGCTCAGGCCTCTGGATGCTGTGAGGGATCCTTTGGGAATGCACCTGGGTGGCTCCAGGACTTGGAGTTGTGTCAGTGTCACTGTCAGAGCCCCAACCCTTCCCAGGGGCTGTGCCGTGGATCCCAAGGAAGATAACAGCACAGGGAATGGCTTTGTACCCAAAGAGCCAATTCCAGGATTAGCCCTCAGCCTTCATTCTGAGCTGCTTTAGTGCAAAACTGCACAGCAAGATTAAATCTGCAGCAAAACCAGGCCCAAGGGGAGGTAAGGAAGGACAAAAGCTGTTCCCATCCCAGAGAACATCCTGTCACCCCCTTTTCCCTGATCTCCCTGCCTGCCTTTATGACATTCAATCAAAAATTATATTTTGTTATAGCCCAGTCTTAAAAGTTTGGATGAAACCAAAAGAAACCTCCACTGGGCTGCAGCCTGTTAATGATACCGTGCTCTCCTCTGGCTCCCTGCCAGAGTGAACAGTGCCAACATTTGCAGACTTCCAACAGGAAATTAAATAACTGCCCTGTTGGAAATATAAACCCATTTACAGTGGTCAGGCTTGCATTTTCCAAAACAACGACACAGTTTGTGCACGTAAAGCTCGAGGAAAATTTGTCAGAAGATTCAGCCAAGCGAATATGAAACAAAGCCTGATGGAAAGGTGTTTCACCAGGTCTCCAAGTTAGAGTTTGTCAGGTGTATTTCCTGCCCTGGAGGAACAATTCTGGGCCCTTCAGTGAGTGCTGCACACACACAGCCCCCCATGGCTGGAGATTAACAGAGCTCCTGCTTATTCCATCATTTTCTGTATTCTTTCATTTACTTCTCAAGAATTGTTTTGGGGAGCATACATAAAGTGCTGCTGCAGGCTTGGGAGAGCCCGGCCTTGATTTTTAACCTCTTTGGTGACTTTTGGTCAAATCTCTGCTCCAGGCTACCCTTCCTCCTCTCTCAGAATCATGGAATCCTGCAATGGTTTGGGTTGGGAGGAGCCTTAAAGCTCATCCTGTTTCAATCCTGCCACCTCCCACAGTCCCAGGTGCTCCAAGTCCCAATGTCCAGCCTGGCCTTGGGCACTGCCAGGGATCCAGGGGCAGCCACAGCTGCTCTGGGCACCCTGTGCCGGGGCCTGCCCACCCTCCCAGCCAGAAATTTATTCCTAATATCCAACCCAAACCTCCTGTCTTCCAGTTTGAAGCCATTCTCCCTTCCCCTGTCACTAAACATCCTTGTAAAAAGTTCCTCTCCATCTTTCTTGAATATTTATTGAAGAGAGAGGCAAACTCCTGTTTAGCCACTGGAGTTTCACCACTGCCATCACCACCAAGATCTACACTATGAAAGTCCCAGAGAAAGGATTTCCAGTTCCTTCCCAGCAGTTTGAACAGCCTGGGCTGTGCCATAAACCTTGTCCAGGCCCCACAGGTAGAGCACACAATAAATATTATATTCTGGAAGCATTATTGATTAGCAAATTTGACTCTCATCTTCACTCCTCTTCATCATCCAACTGTTGAAACCTTTTCCTCTGCTACCTCCCCTTCATCTCCCTGCTGCTGACACTTAGTCAGAAATCACACAGACACACAATCCAGGAGAGAAAGAGGCAGGCAGAATATTCAATATCTATATTGAATATAATACTGCAGGAACAGCAGCAGTAGAATTTCCACACATAAAGGATTAGAAAACCATTCTTCACATTTTTGCTAAGATAGTGATGACTGTAGTGCTGTTCTAATATTATTCCTTTGTTTTTCTTTAATATGAATCCTTTGCACCCCACAAATGCAAACCAGCTACACATTTTATTAATGAAATGTCCCCACATCACTGTAAATAGCCTGAAGCTGCAGGTACAGAATGCCCTCCTCCCCCCCATAGTGCCACCTTGTATTTTTGCACAGTAGGGCCTTTCATTCGAGATCTGAACCTGCATTACACAGGTGGGTGAACATGATTATCCAGCTTCAGTTGGATTGTTGAGAGTCCATGGCAAACCTGCAGCAGAGTCATTCCCTGAAGGGCAGATTGATTTCCCTGGAGCCAGCACCCAGCCCTCTGGAGTAAAGACAACTTGCAAAAGAAAGAGTTTGTGGGATCAACCCACTAAGAAAGTTCCTCTCACTAATCAAAGTCATATGGAAAGAATTGCTTGAAAAAAAATCCCATTTCCTTAACAAACTCTTCTAAAATGGATGGAAGAGTCACAAGAAGAGATTATCTACATCCGTATTTTCAAGCCTCATCTTGAGTTTCATGTGTATGTACATAAAGTTGTGCATGTATTTAATGCCAGTGAAATAGAGAGACACCTCTGCATCACTGCTCTTTTGCTCCTTCTCTTCTTCCACCACACAGGCTGGGTTGAGGCCCTTGGAAAACATGACCAGTGACAGCGCTGCCCTGGCATGCAGTGATCTGCATCTTTCAGATTGCCATTCTGCAGAAGCCATGGGGCTCAGAGCAGGAACACAGGCCAGGAGAAGGCAGCAGGGGCAGAGCCCTAGAAAGGCTCAGTGAGCTCCTGGGTGCCCAGCACAGCACTGAGCAGCAGCCAGGTCTCACTCTCAAGCCTCACTGGTGTAAGTGAAAAACAAGCCCAAGTCTCAGTCCCTCAGGCGCTGCTCCAGGAAGGCACTCAGGCGGGATCTAACTTTAAACACAGAGCTGGGCCCGCCTAAATCTCTGCTCTGTTTACAGTCCCAGCCTAGGGGTAAGTGCTCTGCTGGACCGGGGCCTTGAGCAGGGATTGTTATTGAACACTTGCTTTGAGTTACCCTGCCAGTTCCTGGTGCCTCAGCAAACTTCATCTCTTTCCCATCCGCTGCATCCCCTGGTGTTGCTTGAACAAACACAGATGTCCCCACTTTGAGCACTGAGATTCTGCCACCACAGCCATCTAGGAACCGGCAGATACTACATGCAAAGGGGACCTGCTATTTTCAGAGATTTCCTCAAGACAGGAGTAAATTAGCACCATGCACTGGCAAAGTGAAAAAAGGCAAAGTGGGGCAAAGGGAGCTGATAGGAAAGGGGAAATCAACAAAACAACATAGGAAAGGGAAAATCAAAATAACGTAGGGAAGGGGAAATCAATGAAACAACACAGGAAAGGGAAAATCAACAAAACAACCACCTCCATCCCTTCATAGTAAAAAAGCCCATCCCAGTAGAAGAGAGATGTGTTGTCTCAGAGGGGTGCAAAGACAGAAGTTTTTGATAGAAAGCAAACCACCACCTACCACTCCAAAGTTATCACAGAAAACCAGTCAGCCCATCTCAATAAATCAATAACCTCTTAAACAGAAAAAATTAAATATTCTCAACACATAATACTTAAACAGCTCCAGAGGAGGTAACAGCTGGAGGAGTTTTCCCTCCCCACAGCCACTGCCTGGGGAGGAAGATCAGCAGGAGGAGTTCTCACTTCTGGCTGTGGCTGATCAAACACCAGGCCCTGCCACAGGATTTGCCTGCTGGGAAGCAGCAGAGGATGTGCAGCAGTGCCCTTTGCCAGCCTGGCCCAGAGCAGCCTCCCCTTGCTGTCACTGTCACAGCCCCGGGACCCCAAGGACATGCCCACGGCAGAGGGACAGAGAAGCAGCAGCAGCTCTGCCCCACAAAGGCACCCACAGACAGCACAGGAATCATTCCAGCAATCAAAGGGAACAGCCTTCTTCAAAGCAGAGCTAAGAAACTGCTTTAACAGACCTCAGCACAGTCAGCAGGGGATCCCTTTGGAAAAACAAGACTCCCAAGGACCGTGAAGAAGAAAAACCACACTGGAGAGCAGAGATTAGAAAAGAGGAAAGAAACAGCATGAGGAGGAAGGGGTATCATGTGCTCTGCTAACTGCACCTCCTAATTAAAAGAACACAAGTGTGGCTCAGAGAAACAATGTGCCTGCACATCCCTGTACAGCACACATTTAGAAAAGGGAAATATTCCTGCTCTTCCAAAGGCTGAAGGGTTTCCATTCATCTGGCTGCAGCACGTTACAGAACTGCCCAACAGCAAGGTAATCTCTGCAAAGCCTGGGCTGTTATTCATATATTGAAACATAAGTAAGATATTATTGGTTTGGAAGCTGTCAAGACATTCTCTGTGTGCTGCAACAGGAGTCAGAAGCAGACATTATTCAGCCCCTACCCAAGGCTTCCATTGGACACTGGAAAAATCAAAGACCAGAAATCCTTTGGGGTGTTGACATTATTTCCTAAACAAAATCATCGCCAGTGTAGTTCCCCTTCACATAAAACTAATTTTATTTGAGATATAAAGCTTCTAACATAAACAAAGTTTCTGAAAGAAAAAACTGGTCAATCATTGCAGCTGCCACGGTGAATAATATTACAGATTTTTTATTTCTTAATACCCCTACAAGGTCTGGGCATGTGAACATCTGTAACCCTGCTCCCCAGTACCTTCTCCCCTGAAAATTAAAGTGGTACAGATGGATTTAAAAAAAAAATTTAATAACCCTAGTCAGTAAAAAATGGAAAATAAGAAGAAAGCATTAAAAACTGCATTGTTATTGGTGTGCCTGTGTTGTATTAGCCCAGACATGTCTGTGCCTGGAAACAAATTGATTGCATCACTTGGTAAATCAGCCCCTCTGTGGAGAATGCACCAATCTCTCTCTGCCCAGATTAAAGAAGAAGCATCTGCTTATAAACACAAACCAACTGAGGAGCTGGCACTGCAGCAGCACTTCATGGCTTGTGTTCTCTGCTCCTCATCATGTGAGATACAGCACATCTCTAACACCACATCAGGGCCTTCAGGTAAACCTCTAACTGCTCCATCTGTACAAAAAATCCATTTAAGGTGATTTTTTAAAAAATAAAATGCATGCAAAGTATGTGATGGAGCATTTATCATGGACTCTCTAACAATTCGTTACCAGCATTGGGTACAGAATGCATTTATTCTGAATTTACTGGAGTGCAAGGAGGAACAGGTTTGGTCAAAATATCCTCCTGTGGCTTTAAAGATCCAATTAAGCAAAGCAAATCTCATTCCCAAAATGAAAGAGATGCTAATAGAAAACATGGAAGCAGTTCTTGGCTGACACAAGAATCCTCAGAAACCCAAACAAGCCCCAGGACCCTGAATTGCCAATGGCAATGATCCAGCAGAGCAGCTCAGAGGCACAGCCCCGAGTGGGCCCTGCTGCTCCCCAGGAATGGAAAAGCAGCTGCTCTGTGGGATGTGCCCTCAAACCCCAGCATTCCCGAGCCAGCCTTTCACCACAGGCACAGCAAATCCCAAATTCAGTGTACAAAGGCACAGCAAATCCCAAATTCAGTGCACAACGTTCCCCCTCCAAAGCTCCACCACAGCTCGGTCCCACAGAGGGCAAGCTTGTCATTAAAACACACGAAAACAACAAAAAATTTAGCAATCCACCCTGCCAAGCAGGCAGTAAAAGTGAATTTCTAAATATTTAGTGCAGAGGCGATCCTCCTGCATCTTCAGACATCCCAGGACCCAGGAATGAGCTGGGAGCCTCAGCAATAATTTGGATTAAAAGTGGCCCAGGGCAGAAAGTGCTGGTGCAGGCCAGGAAAGGGCTGCCAGACCCTGCCCTGCCAGGTGCACCCCTTTTCCAGCACATTTCCACCTGAGATGGTGGCCAAAATAAACCACCCGAGTCCCAAATCCCAAACAAAGATGAATGAGCACAAAGTATCTGAAATGTTTCCTAGTTTGGCTCAGACTGGGAAATTCTGCAGAACTCAGAAAGGATCGAGCTCTGTGCAACAGGAAAGAGACACTTGAAGCTGCCTCCCCTTTCACTTCATCTGAACAAATGTTTGATAAATTCAGCATAACGGAAAAATCCTGAAGATTATAAAATCCTTTCTCTACATATACAAAAATCACTCATTTCATAACTCTGTGCAGAGATGAAAAAGTAATAAAAGCCAAAAAAGCCACGTGAGAGACTGAAATGGGAGTTGCTTCCCAGTCAAAATTTAAAAGCACAGCGTTAAACATTTCCTTTTTTATCTTTATATTCCTCCAAAATGTGAAAAGTTCTTGCTCAGAGAGGTACTGCTCTCCTGGAACTGCACAATAAATTATTAAATATAGGTTCCAAGAACAAATACTGTCTCAAGTTGCAGCAGCTTTCACCAAGTACTGCAAATGTTTTCCTGACACACAAACGGAGTTAAAATTTGGAAATTATTTCAAGTTCCACATTCAGTCTGAGAAATATTCCTCACAGAAACAGTGTATTTTCATTAGGATTTAACTGATTTATTAGTAGCCAAATGAGATACCTTTTGTGCACATTTTTGGAGGAAGAATTGGGATATTATCCTTAGGGTTGCTAGAGAGCACGAGAACATCTATGGAACAAAAAGTGCAACCATTTGCATTTGGCTGCTCATTTGAACCCCGTGAATATTTTTGGACAATATTTTGTTTGGAGAAATCCAATCCCCCCCTGGGCAGGATTTTCCTGTCTGCAGAGCCCTGGTCTGTCCTTCCCTGGGGCAGCCCTGGCACAGCAGCCCTGCGTGCCCCCAGAGCTGCAGGGACACTCATCTTCCAGCACATCTCACACCCAGATCAAACCAGCCCTGCTGCCCTGGCATGGGGAGCAGGGAGCCAAGGGAACGCTGCATCCTGCCCCAGGACTGATGCCAAGGATTCCAGCTTCACACCTTCTGCACAGGGCATTGCCCAGCTCTGGGAAGGGCCACAACCCCGGGATAAAACCATCCCAGTGGGCAAGAACCATCCCACAGGACAAAAACCCAAAGGATAAAAATCCACAGGATAAAACCATCCCAGTGGGCAAAAATCCACAGGACAAAAACCACCCCAATGGGCAAAAACTCACAGGACAAAACCATCCCAGTGGGGAAAAACCCACAAGACAAAAACCATCCCACTGGACAAAAACCATCCCATTGGACAAAAACCATCCCATTGGACAAAAACCATCCCAGTGGACAAAAACCATCCCAGTGGACAAAAACCATCCCATTGGACAAAAACCATCCCATTGGACAAAAACCATCCCAGTGGACAAAAACCATCCCACTGGACAAAACCCTACAGGACAAAAATCCACAGGACAAAAACCATCCCAGTGGACAAAAACCCACAGGATAAAATCATCCCAGTGGACAAAACCCCAGAGGACAAAAACCATCCCAGTGGGCAAAAACCTACGGGACAAAAATCCACAGGACAAAAACCATCCTGGTGAACAAAAACTCACAGGACAAAAACCCGCAGGACAAAAAACATTCCAGCAGACAAAACCCCACAGGATAAGAACCACCCCAGTGGACAAAACCCCACAGGGCAAAAACCATCCCAGTTTAGGATGGTCCATTTAGATACCAGAGATGCTGGGAACATTCAGGAGTTGTGGCAGTACAAAATATTTCTCCCATTCCTTTAAGCACCACGTGTATTTTGAGCCCAACAAAGTCCCTGAGAGGAACTGCACTTCTCTGTTTTTCAGGATAAAATGTTCCAGGACACTCTACGTTTGAAGTGTGTCTGGAAACAAAGCAGTAACAGCATTTTCTAAGGGGGAAAAAAAAGTGGATTTCAGTCTAAAAACAAGGAAAATCTGTCAAAATAAATGTTCAGTGTACTTTGCTTGTGTACTGGTGACAAGTGCCATCATTAGCAGGCCTGAGTTCATTCTTTGGAGCTCTTTTAAGGCAATAATATCCCACACCAGGGGTGGGCACATCGTGACTTTCACGTGGAAAGTCTGTCTGTCTTCCTTTACACAGGAAATACTTCAGCTGGCTGAAAGCAACTGCCCACTGAAGTTACTAAAAGATTCATGACATGCATCCTCTAAAGGATCCTGGCAGAAAATCTGTCAGGCTCTGCTGCTCAGACTGACTGAATAATTAGCACTGCTCAGTGACTCAGCCGTAACCAGGATCTTTAGGATCTTGGAGGATCTTTAAGACAGCAAAGCAAGCAGAGATCAAAAACTATTTCCCTGCTGCACCTCAGTCATCTTCAGTTAATCCCCAACATCTCTGGTGTCAGTAATTCCCAGCAAGAACAGAGCAACAAACAGCAGGATAAAATCAAGCCTTGATACCTGATGAAATGAAAGCTAAATTAGCACAATAATCCTTCAAGAACATAAGTGCCTCCTCAAGGAGCCTGACACCAGCTTATACGGGAAGGGCAGAAAAAAGCCAATAAAATTCACTTCAGTGGGATAATGCAACAAAAGCTGGAGAAAGTTGAGCCTCCCATCACCACACATCCATCCCTTGCAACATTTCAAATGATTTTACAGTTCTCCTGACAGCTCTGTACATAGACACCTCTCAGCAAATTACATGGGATATACACACACCTAATCCCCCCTGCACTGCTGAGACACAACTCCTGCCCTCGGGCCCTGTCAGTTATTGCAATTAGTCCAGGTGAAGTTACCCTTGATAATCTCAGGAGATAATACCTGGCAGCAGGAACAGGATAACAGAACATCCGACAATTACAGGCTTTGGGTAGGGGATTTCTGCAGAGCTGACAACAAAATAAACAGCACCTGATGTACAGACCTGTGCAGGAGCCTGAACTCTGACTGTCCCAAAGCAGAGGCAGTGCCAGCACTGCTGTCCCTGCTGTGACCCTGCTGCATGGGCTGTGCTGCCTGAGGCTTCACTCATTTACTGGCACAGAAAACTCCTGTTCAGACTTTGCTGCTGCATTCTGTCAAAACTTTCTGAAAAGGGGGATTGCTCTTAGAGCTAACCATGGATTTTTAAAGTTGGCTGTACCAGAGGTACTCCACAATCAATATGAGCCCAAAAACTTCACCCAGTGCTTCAGAGCTCCAAGCCCAGAATGACCTTGGGTGAGAGAACTGAACAGGACTGAGCCTTCTCTCTTGGATGAGGGAACCAAACACAACCATAAACTCAACTGAGCAACCTTAAATGTTCAGATTCCCAAAAATCCACGTAAAGGTGCCCTGCTTACAGCAGTCACCTCCACCAGGAGATATTGTTACCCTACCAAAGGCCTCATGGCAAGGAAAAGCTGTCAGTTTGCAGGTGGTCTCTCCTTCTTTATTGCATGAATTCCCTGAAATTTCACTGTCCCTGCTATTGACACCGAGACCACCTTTTCCTCTTTCCCCCAGTACCAACTCTCAACTTCTGAAGTTTTCAAGAGAGATCAAAGAACCTCCCCAGAACCATTAGGACCTACAGAAATGTTCAAAGTGTGATCAGTGCCAAATGTGGCTCCCCAGTGAAACCAGTTCAGGAAGGAAGGAATGGCCCAGTTCACCCAATGCCCAACCTAATTTGTCTCACCCTGAACAGCTCAACCAACAAAATATTGATGTTGACATTCCCTGGAGGCTTTCAGCCTGAAATGAGAGGGGTTGGTCACACACTCCTCACATCAGGACCGTATTTGCTGCTGGGAAAAGTAAGGGATAACAGATTTTTAAGAGAAAATTGTCTAAGTTCCGCACTTAAAATATTCTCAAGTTTGTGAACATTTTACTGCTGCTCAGGGGTCAGAAATACTCATTAGGATTTAAAGAAAGATCAATCACAAACAGAATGCAAGAACACAAATCACATGCTACAAACAGGCTCTCCAAAGCAAAAGAGCAAATCAGATACCATCTCTTCCTATAGAACACAAGAAAATCAGGTCAGTATTTTCTTTTAATCCCTGATGAAATATAATTTTGCTAATAAGATTCCCCTTCAGTGAGAGGATGCTTTGCAGCTTCTTCCCTTGCCTGGGCCTCTTTTTGGGAGAATTTGTGTAGCAGAGGGGAGTGAAAGGAGCAAAAACCCTTTAAGGGTTTTTACCAGGGTGTCCCAAGGCCCTCCCAAAGCTCTTTGCTGTGCTAAGAATGCAGTTTATACACAGGTAAAATGCTGCTGTTCTTAATATATTGAAAAACACTTTTTTTTTCCCAACACAGAGCAACAAATCCTGCACAGAGAAGATAATGACAACATCCAGCTTATGGGAATGACCCAAAACTTGGGAGAAAAGGGGTCTGGAGCTTCAATGGTGCTCCACTGCTGCATCCATTAGAATGCATTCTGTTGTCCCACAGCAGGTTTCAATTATTCATCTCTTAATCAAATTCAGATTGACTTCTTTAAAAGGATGCAATTTTAACAATAAATCTCATGGACAGTGTTAATTAAAAGCTAAATCTTGCCCTGAGCTGGACGCCCAAGGTCTATGAGAATGTTCACAGCCCATTTATTTACTGCAGCATTGTGTCAGTTATTGAATTACAGTAAATTAAAAACACAGTGACAGAGCAATAGCAGAAATGAGCGAGGCTTGTTGCATCTCACTTACAAAGGTTGCCAGACTTGGGCTCTGTCAGGCTGCCAAGAAAAGTGAATGTAAAAGTCAGGGGCCCTCGGTTCAGAAACATCCTCTGGTGAGCATGAAGTGTTTCAGCCTCAGAGATGCCAGCAGGCAGAAGCAAAGGTGCACCACGAGCTCTTCCCTGGCCTCCTGAAAGCATTTAATGATATAAATCCATCTTCCTGACAATCAGCTGGGAATTAAATGACCTCTTGTCACTGCAGGTGAAACTCACTGAAAGCAGAGCTCAACGTGGTGCTCTCTCCACTCAGCACGTTCTGGAGAAAAAGAGATGTCTCCATCGTGCTCCAGATTTTCATTAAATGCACAGAGAGATAATGTGTTTTGTAAAGAAAAACCCAAACATATGGAATGAATAATTAGCATACACAAAAAAGAATTGAAAATGAAAACGCGCAGAACGCTTGTTACTTATACAGCACATCAAGGACTCCAGAGTAAACAAAACAATTATAAAGACACTTCCTTTCATTGGCAGCCAAGTTCATTTTGGAGAGGAGATGCTCACCCATGATAACTGACCCCTTACAGGAAAAACTGGGAGAGGCAAGAGCTGTTGTAAATACAGTGCAGACTGCACAGGGCTCAGATGCACATTAACTGCACACAGTGCCACAGGTGAGATGTTCCCTGTACAACAGGGTGATTCCTCTCCATGAGCAGAGATCTTGTACAACCCTGTACAACAGCATCATCCCTCTCCATGAGCAGAAAGCTTGGCAGAGATTCTGCAAAGAGGACCTCACTTGAGGAAAACCAGGTCTAGTCTCAGTTCTAACACTGATTTTGTGTTTTTATTGTCTGACCAAGCTTGTGTCTTCCTGACACCTCTGTGTGCTCACAGCCACATTTATCTTTGAGGACAGAATGGCTGGAGCTGAATTCAGAGAGAGAACAAACCCCCTCTACACCTTAAATGTTCCACAGGAGCAGATGGCAACATGGTTAGAGCTAAAGGCCCTCAAGAATTTTGAAATTAAGGCCACCCAAATCCCAATCCCTCCTTGTCCAGCACGTGTTCCTGCTCTGCAGGAGCAGCCATGGTGTTTCTATGGAGCAGCCACAGCAGGGACAGCCTCATTACATTCACAGCCTCCATCCTCTAAAGCTCAGCTCAGCATCTTCAGGGGGGACTGAGCCACCAGAGCAGCTCTGCAGAGGAGCACCCACACTGTGGCTGTGGAAGAGCACATCCTTCCAGAGGCAGCCTTCAGTTCCCAGGGTAGGAGAAGCATCCCCTGCTCCATTCCCAGCCTCTGGGATGTGTGAGGAGGTTACAAAGCATTTTTCCCTGGCTTATCTCTGATCTCTCCATTTCCCATGGCCTGCTGCTGCTCCAGCTCCCAGCCCCACCACTCCAGCTCCTTCCTGGATCTGCCTGGAGCAGATGTTCAGGGCTGTGCTGCAGACAGACAGAGCATCTGGGAACGGGACAGGGGGACAGCCCTGGGAGGGAAGGAGCAGAAGGTTACAGGAAGCCCTTGTGCCGTATCAGTTTCAGCATATGACCTGAGCAGCTTGAAAGAGAGCTTTTAATAAAATGCAGGCTTCCCCCAGAGCCTGCAGGAACTTTTCTCAAAAACTCACCCAGTTATGAAACCTTCCCAGTGCATACTGGGATGGCAAAGTCCTAACTTAAATCTAGTCCCAGATATCTGAGAGTGAGTGAAAGAACATCTCTGCACAGCTCAGGGCTTACAGAGACCATGGAACATCTGCACAAAGTGCCCAGCACTTCTGCTCCAGCTCCTGGGGACAGTGGCTGCCTGTACACACAGGGACTTGCCTTGTTTGTTATTTTTTTTTCTCTGACACAAAAAGCAGACAGATTTTCTTTGCCTTCAACATTCCCAGGGCATGATAAATACGCCCAGGATTCCTGTCTCCAATGTGACATCATAGAATCACAGAATCCTGAGCTGGAAGGGACCCCAAAGGTTCATCCAGTCCAGCTGCTGGCCCTGCACAGACACCCCAACAATCCCACCCTGTCCCTGGGAGCACTGTCCAAATGTCCAAACACTCCTGGAGCTCTGGCAGCCCTGGGGCTGTGCCCATTCCCTGGGAGCCTGTGTGGTGCCTGAATACCCTCTGGGGGAAGAGCCTTTTTCCTGATACCCAGCCCAAACCTCCCCTGACTCAGCCTCAGCCATTTCCCAGAGCCACTGGTAACAAGAGCAGAGAGGTCAGAAAATCTCAGCTGGGTTAAGCCAGGCCTGGACCAGCACCCCCAAACTGGCACATTGCAGCCAAGAGGGACACAGCAGCCAGCCCCACCAACACCATGACCCAGGACATGTCCTGCAGGACCATTCTGTGCTGTGCTTTACCCTCTCTGATCAACCTGACCCGCTCAGCTCTCCAGAGGGGTTTGTTACAACAGGATATCAAGCCCCGAAACCCCACAGAACTCAGTGAAGCAGCAAAGCAGCCCCGACCTGAGCCTTGTCCTGCTCCTGCCCTGGGTGTGAGCTCCATGGGGTGAACCAGCAGGGAAAGGGCAGCTCTGCACACACAGCCCTGGCCCCACAGCCCATTTATCCCTGGCAGTCCCTCCTCCATGCCTTCTGCTCCTCTTGGTGACCACTCTGCACCATTTTTCCAGGAATCCTACCTGGCAATCATCCTCCAAATCTGTGTCCACCCCACCTACACGAACCATGGGATTCTTTCCACAAGCTCTTCCTTTCATCTGCTGCCCTGCAGATTTCCTTGGAACAGTGGCACTGCAGAGTCTCCACTTGAGGAGGGGATCCTGGAAAGCAATCTCCCTCACGCTGGGATGCTGGCATGGAACAGGCTGAGCTTATTGCTTTCCTCACCAAAGGGTTCCTTTCTCAGGCTACTTCTTTTCCCCAAGCTGCCTGACTTTGGCAGAGCACCATTTTCAATATTGCACTGCATCAGAGTCCAAATATAGGCAAGTTCTTTTCTTTTACATTATATTCCTTGGAGGACTTCAAAGAACTTTACTATTAAATAACAGCAATATTTAGAGCTTTATCATCACATCACACACTAGTATAATATAGATCTATGTTTAAGGTGAAATTATTCAGTTTTTCCACCTTGGCAAACTTCACAGTGTAGCCCCCCTGGCTCTCCTGTTGTTCCAGCCCAATTAAATAACATTAAACATGTCCAAGGCTCTCACATGCCACACTCCTGGCAAGGACAGCAGTGACTCTGCTTGTAAACAGACAGAAAAAAAAAAAAAAAAAAAAACAACCAAAAATCTGGAACATCCTCTGCAGCACCTGACCAAATGAAACTTTACACCAAATGTAGAATTCCAGGAATTTTAAAGCACTTCATCATAAAGGATGTAAAAGTGCAATCACCACCCCCACAGAAGCATCCTCAGCTAACACCAGCATTTTGCTGTTATTTACAAAGAATCATTGACAACTGCTGTCATTTACTCATTTCACTGCTGTTCCATTTATACATGTGCAGATTCGTTGACTTTCAACATCTCCTTGATTACAATGAAAAAGAAATAAGAAAAGCCCTGCAAATTCACTTCATTATTCAGCTCTTTGGGGCTGGGGCAAACCCAGAATTGCTTCGAGCTCAGCTTTGGGGAGCTGATTTCAAGACACAGCACGGGGTTTGCTGGTTTTTAAAAGCAGGAACCTGGATCAAAGGCAGCACCTTAACAGCAAAATATTTTTTTATTTTGGATTTGCTACTGGTTTAAGCGCCTGGATAGGGAGGAGTGTGTCGGATGCAGGCTGGGTGTGAGAGCTCCACCTCTGCCCGGCGCTGTGAGACTCTCCAGCTGTGCCAGCTGTGATTCCCCCTGGCAGGAGCCGGGATACCCACCCAAGGTGAGAGCACACCAGGCAGCAGCAAACACCTCGGACAAACAATTCCTGCTTCTGGAGACACGACATTTCACACATCCAATCTGCAGTTGGATGACTGAGGGGTTTTTTGGGTTTTTGTTTCCAGGGCTTGAGGAAGGGAAGGAAAGGTTTACACTTTTTCTTTTGTCTGAGTTAGCTTTCTACAAACTCCTGGCTCGCAAGACAATCGCTGTGTGTAAAGCAGCTGCATTTAATTAGAGATTTTTTAAAAGAGTTTTCAGCTCTGAGGTGCTCTTTGGAGTCCCAGCAGACCGCTGGATTCCTACATCTGTTTCTAAAGAGCAGGATCCAGTGTCACACCTCAGGGAAACTCTTTTTTTCCTGCTCTTTGCCTACTCAAATCCATGCACAAGCTTTAAAATACTCCCCTGCCTAACTCTCATTTGCAACACTTTAAATCCCGGTGAGGACGTAATTAACACAGCAGTTTCAGTAGAAGTTAATTATGGAAACAAAGGAACGATGTCCTGAAGATAATTTGCTGCTACTTCAAGCCACTTTTGTCAAGAAATACAAGGCTGCAACCTCAAACAGTGACATCTAACCTCATCCTCTTAGAGGCTTAAGGCAACAAAAGCATTTTGTTTGTTTTTAAACTCATTTCTGGATAGGCTGAAGCAGCAGCCTGTGACCCAGGGATGAAACAACCACAGGGACCAATCAAGAGCTGTGCAACTTTATCTCACAACTTTCAAGGAAATCAGCAGCACCCCTACAATCTGAAACACAATCTGGAGATCTGCGGGTTTACTCCAAGCTTTTAAAATGTTTTTCTGTTACTCACACGTCTTTCATTGTGGCTCCTCACAAAGTTCCACGATCTGGAAGAACGATAATGGAGCTGAACTGGGAATATCCAGAGCCACATGCTGCAGAAAACGTCCAAGCTGGAGAGGTGCTGCTCCTTAAATTGACATTAACTTGGTGTTTTTATTTGGAACGCTCGGGCCAGCCCCTGAGCACCCTAAAGGCAGTGAATGGACAAAGATTTTGGGGTTTTTTTGCTCCCTGCAAGGAAAGGTCATGGACAAAAAGGCAGCAGCAGGAGACTGTGGTCCACATTCTCCTTCTGAACATGTCAGGGTTAAAGGGTAGGGACTGAAGATCCCATCTGGGCTGGGTTTCTGATAGAGCAAATTCTATTTACCCAACCACTACAGTCACCTTAAAGAAACCTGTAAAACTTTTTAGAACAGGCTTTTTCTTTGTTTGGTTTTTTTAATTGGTGTTGGACGTTCGGGTTCCCTTGTTCTTCCACAAAACCTAGTATGTGGTTGAACATGTAATAGATGTCTATCTGTAAAAAAAGAAATAAATCACTTGATCTGCCCATGAATCCACGCTGTAAGCATTTGCCAAAGATATTATTCAAAATACAGGAAACACTTCAGTGTGGAGAGTAACTGTACATAATCACAGATCACAGTCCAGGCTGGATCACCTGGTTCCAGCTTTTTGTGGGAAAGGGAGATTATCCACTCCCATCTTGGAAACCTCCAGCCACGAGGATTCCACCACATCCCTGGGGTGGTAATTCCAGTAAATTACTGTTCTCACTATAAAAAAAAAAAAAAACGCTTTCTTATATTGAGCTGAAACCCTTCTTGGTGTAACTTGTACTACATGAGCTGTGCTGTAATGACTACATTAATACATAAGGACTAATAATAACAATATTAATATATTCACATACAGGTGAATTCATTCTTTGTTAGGTACTTCCCAGCAGAATGCACAGAAAATAAGAAATTGTCTGTCAATGTGATTAATCGTTTTATGTTAATGGGGTTTTATTTTTCCCTTCCAGCCTCTTTGAAATATGAAAAAAAAAAAAAAAAAAACAACTTGCATTGCCCTAAAGCTTTGAAACCATCTTAAAAACCAGGGGGAAATAGCCTTTTTTGCCCCTTTAAAAAATACAGCCATTTGTTAAGCACAGACAGCACTCCCTGGAGACACTAGAAAACGACTTTTGAAAATTTTCCCATTGAGATGTCATGAAGAATTCCCACCCCAAGCTAGAACTCATCCAGCCATTGAATGTGCACCACGAGGCTCCCGGGACGTGGGGAAGTCATTCCAAGAGCTCCCCTCCCTCTCTCAGTGCCGGGAACAGCATCCTCAGGGACAGCGGCACCAACCCAGGCTCAGCGACACCACAAGACTTTTATCTGCTAGCTACAAGCACATTTTAAAGGCAGTTATCCCACAGTATTTACAATTTTAGCTTTTTCCACCAACTTTCGCTCTTTAGCGTTCACTTTTTTCACTTCTTTAGCTATTAAATACAGGCATATTATCAAGCAGCACTGCTCCGAGTGGGTTTGAAGCACCCACCACAAACCGCTCTGGAGGAGCCGGAGCTCACGTACATCCAACTCTCAGAGAAATTCTCATGCAGGCGTCCAAAAACACTGCTCACTTTTTACTGCCTTGGCCTGAAGGAATCAGTCTTTTTCCAATTCCAGCTTTCCCAGCTCCAAGGTCCCTTTATGCCTGGGCTACGCTATGTTTTACACATAAATCCCTGGCAAAAAGGCTGGAGTCAGATAAAGCAGAACGATCGCGGGATAAATATCACTTTCTATGAGCAAAACGGAGACGCTGTCTTTTGGTTGCAAATAAATAAACACATAAATAAATAAACAAACCTTTTTGAGGGGTACAAAAGGGGCGGGATGGCGAAACAGGCACTGAGAGCGGCTCTGAGGGCCGAGTCCCCAGTGCGGTAACACACCTCGGGCACCATCAATCACGGACCGCAAAGCGGGACCGCCTGGCAGTGCTTACGCTGGGAACGCTCACCGGCCCCAACACTTGCAAAGAGCTTTTTTACGAAGCAATTAAACACGGACCGAGCATAAAACCCCGCGCTGGTTAACGGGAGGCGGCGCGGGGCCAGCGGGGCTCCCCTCGGTGTCGGCCCGGCCGCTCCCCCTCATCCCGGCCGGGACCGCCGCCCGCCCTGTCCCGTCCCCCTTACCTTGCGTGGCGTCCCCGGGCTCGGCGCGGCTCCCCGCTCGCAGCAGCAGCAGCAGCGGCAGCAGCAGCGGGAGGCTCCCGTCCGCGCCGCCCGGCTGCTGCATTCCTGAGCCGGCGCTGCTCCCGCATCCACCGCGGGGCCGCCGCTGCTCCGTCCCGCGCTGTGCCGGCGGGCGGGCGGGCGGGGAAGGCGGCGCGGGCGGGGAGGGAGCGGGGCCGGGCCCGCCGCCCTGAGCCCGGCCCGCTGTCAGCGCTGCCCGGCCCCGCAGCGCCCCCGCGCGGCCGCCCGCGCCGCCCGCCGCCGCCATTTTGTCCCCGCGCGGAGGGGCCGCCCGCCCTCAGAGCCCTCAGAGCCGCCCCTCAGAGCTGTGAGGGCGGCGGTGCGGGGATGTCGCGTTCCCTTCTGAGGGACAATCCCTGCGGAGATGTCGCGTTCCCTTCTGAGGGACAGTCCCTGCGGGATGGTCGCGTTCCCTTCCTCAGGGTCGGTCCCTGCGGGATGGTCGCGTTCCCTTCTGAGGGACAGTCCCTGAGGGGATGTCGCGTTCCTTTCCTTAGGGTCGGTCCCTGCGGGGATGTCGCGTTCCCTTCTGAGGGACCGTCCCTGCGGGATGGTCGCGTTCTCTTCGTCAGGGCGATCCCTGCGGGATTGCCGCGCTTGCAGGGGTAACGCTTTGGGTAACGCAGTTGGATTATCGAGTCCAGCCTGTGAGCAGACACAATGATAGAATCGAGGTGGAAGGGAGGGAGTACTGCGGGTGATGTGGTCCAGCCTGCCTTCTCCAACATCCCAGAGCCCATGGCATGGGGTTGTGTCCAGAGGGTTCTGAAATGTCTCTAGTGAGGAAGACTCTTCTCTGGACAATCCGTTCCAGTGCATGGTCATCCACACTGGAAAGGTTTCCTTCCCTTCCCCAGGGTCTGCGCCACATCCCGTAACCGCAGTCTGTGGGATTACTGCTCTCTGAGGGGCACACTTTCACAGAATCACACAAATGTGGAGGTTGGAAAAGACTTCCAAGACCATCAAGTCCAACCTGTGATCCATTCCCACCTTGTCAACCAGCCCAGATCCCAAATATGCTTTCCCCTCTCTCTGGTGACTGGAAACCAAGATTTTGGGCAGGAGGGTTGGAGTTCCCTTCTGCCAATGGTGGATAACACTGCCAAAGCTGGTTGAAGCTCCTAGCAGTGATAACTACTTTCCATCCAGGAGAATGATCACATTTCTGGGATGCTTAGATTAGGTTTAGGGTTTCAAAAGTCAGCAACTGTTTAATAAAAAGCTCATAAGCAGAGTGGAAACAAGGACAAGATTAAAGGAATTTCCCCCTCACTTCCTGCTAGATCAGATCCCTTAGGCTTTTCTTCTGCCATATGAATCTTGTATTTCTTGTCAGACACTAACAGAGTTTCAAGAGGAGGAAGAAACCCAGATAAACATCTGGCAGCGTGTTAGGGAAGAGATTGAGGTCTGGAACCTCCTTCTTCTCACAGATACTAACATGCCCATGTACCTCCTCTCAGCAGCCAGGAAAAGGACAAGAGATTATCCATTTTCTCGGGAAAACTGGCCAATAAACAAACAGGGATGAAATGGATGAGGTGTGCTGAGGCTGATGTGTTTTAGGATCTGGTGTGACACATGGAAGGGACTGTCAGCTGCTGGCACCTGAGTGCAGTTTCTGCTGCTTTAGGTCCTTGAAGCATCACCCCCAATCCAGGTGAACAAAGCAGGCCCAGCTCCAGCCAGGACCATCAGGCTGGTTCATGGTGGCAGGTCTGAGATCAGGCTGAGAACCAACAGCAGCTCCAGGGCCATTCCTCAGGGGCCATTCCAGCAACATGGGACATTCTAGACACTGGGGCTGCTGACAGGTCCGTAGGGATGAGACAGGTCTGAGGTGAAGCAGGGAATGAGAAAGGTCTGAGGGGGAACAGGGAATGAGACAGATCTGAGGAGGAGCAAGGAATGAGACAGGTCTGAGGGGGAGCAGGGACTGAGATAGGTCTGAGAGAGAACAGGGAATGAGCCAGGTCTGAGGTGAAGCAGGGAATGATGCAGGTCTGAGTTGAAGCGGGGAATAACCCAGGTCTGAGGTCAGTCCGTGCATCAGGAGGGTCCATAGCCCCACCCAGGGATGCTGCAGGGACAGACTCTAAGGGGACCAGGGCTGAGCTTAAAGAGAGCCCCAGCAAGGTGGGGTAGGACTCATTAAGAGCTCTGAGTGTCCTCAGGAGCCTGACACTTGTCCTGGAGACAGGGAATAGCAGGAATAGCAGGAATAGCAGAGCTGTGCCAGCAGGAAGGTCAGGCCATGCAGCTGGGATTGCAGTGCTGCCCACCAGCCCAGGCTTGCCTGACCCCCTGAGGTGACATTTCAGGTTATTTCTGACTGATCTAACAGCAAGAAAACCCCTCATGTGTTTCCTTGTGTTCCCTCAGGCCAGTCCATTCCATGAAGCCTCTGGTGAGACGGAATGGGAGCTGTGTTCCCGGGGATCAGCAGCTGGGTCTGATTCCCCACAGCTGCAGGAGTGTTGGATCCAGCAAAGGTGAGGGGGACCCTTCTGCAGGGTCTCCACTGAGCCACTGCTCTTGGCAGCAACTGCTGCTCCACCTCTTCAGCTCCAACACAGGAGTGTTTCCTTCATCCCTCTGCAGGAAGATGTCCATGAGATCCAGATTCCTCTGAGCTGGGCACATGGATAACCCACCAAAGACACAAAAAACTCCGTGGCAGCTGCAGAAACTAAATGCAGATTCTCCAAGGCCCGTTTTAGCTTCGAAGTTTTAGCTCCATGCAGCGTGAGAGGATAAATCATTTATAATTAAAAAACAAACCACTTATTTTTAGCTGCAAATCTACCAAAGTGCATGCAATTAGCAGATATAAATCATTTCCTGGCTCGCAGGCTGCTCAGCACAGCACATAAATGAAAGTTAAAACATACGTTTGGGGAATACGTGGTACATCTGCTCTCAATCTGCAGCATTTGGAAATCAATACAAATATCCTCCCTGCTTTAACATGCTGCAGTCTGTCATCCCACAGTGCAAGGGCTAGAAATATATGAAACAAAAGGACTGGAGTGGACACAGCCCTAAAGACCCCAAAATGGATAGCAGGGAGTGTCCACAGTGATCTGGTGGCAAAAAGAATTCCAGGTAGGGGTCAGCACTGGCTTGGGAGGACAAATTGGACTTTCTCCTCATGGTCTCAGGATGCTTGGGTGATGAAGTGCACACATAAAGCTTCAGAAGGTGACTCTGGGGGAAGAATCACCCATTTGATACATGGCCACATATTTTAAAACAACGACAGGCTTGTAGTCAATATCTTTGTGGAATTAGTTCCTGCAGGGAAAATGTATTATCCACAAAACTTTCATATTCTTCTTCTTTTTTTTCTTATTTTTAATGAAAAGATAGCAAAGTAGCTGTCTGGGAATGATTTGTAAGTACAATAAACCTCACAAGAGGATGATAAGCAAAGCATTGTAAGAGAATTGTGTCAGAAGTACAGCAAAAGAAAAGAGAAACATTACACATTTGTAGTTACTGACAATGTGTGTTCTTAAGTATCATGTCACATTAGAAAAGAATCCTTGTTTTCCTTTCCAGCTTTCACTAACATTCCTATTAATCTGTACCAGATTTTTTGATTCCACCATTTGAGGCCATATCAATCATCCTTTTCCCCTTGAAATTCAACTGGAATTACACCAACATGTTCAGGCTTCCAGAGTGGAAGCTGGAAGTGAGGGCAGAACTTCCCTGGATTCCCAGAATCTGTGCATCCATGGAAAGACCCAGCGTAAATCTGATTTCACCATGGATTTTTCAGTTATAAGGTGGAAAAAAGCAGTTTCTGTTACATTTAAAGTTGGAAGATTTAGACATAACTTACACTGAGTTCTTTAGGGAAGGAATTCTGTCGGACGCAGGTGAAATCATTGCCCACTTGGTGCCAGCTTTACTTTCCAGTGGAGTTTCAGGAGCAAGTGCAGCATAAATAATGTGTTTCCTTAAAAGGGATGGGAGATGTGAGAATAAATAGTTTTCTATTTGTTATATTTGATTTTATCTTTTTCTAGTATATTCTGTTCTTCTGTCCTGAAGGCAGCACGCCAGGCCAGTAAGGAGGAAGTGCATTTGTGCCAGTATTTGCAACAGCTCCATCTCCTCAGGTGGGATTTTTCCTTTGCTGTGAGAGGAAAGCAAAGGCTCAGCAGCCACAGGGAAGGTGGCAGGGAGACTGTGGGGACAGGGGACAGGGGTGGCCCTGGGGAGTGGCACAGGGGGCACTGTGGGGACAGGGGTGGCCCTCGGGAATGGCACAGGGGGCACTGTGGGGTCAAGGGACAGGGATGGCCCCAGGCAGTGGCACAGGGACATCAGGAGCTGCAGGTCAGCCCTGTTCAGATCATTTCGTTCAGTCTGTGGTCTGGGAGCACTTTGAGAATTGGCAGAAAACTACAGAAAAGATGAAAGGAAAAGCCTTGAAATAGACCACAATTCTTTCATGTGTGGATTACACTGGAATTTTATATATATAAATAAATATACATATATTTATGTCTCAGGAGGACTCTGTTCTTTACATCCCTGAATTCCATACCTCCATAACATGAAGTGTCACCCTTCTGGGAAAAGGAGGGTGACAATGGAACACAAACACCAGCAACTATTTAATAACACATGCAAATATTGGCACACTTATTGCACATTAGTTTTGTTGTTATTGTGACTTTATTTTCTGAACTGGCACCCCAGCCTTTCAGGGCAGCTGACACCCATTGTGCTGGGCACTTTGGAATGGTTCATTTAAGGACATGGTGCAGTCCGTGGGTGAAGTGTGTGACAGCAGCAATTCCAAACACTCATCCAGGCTGGGCATTCACACCTCAGGTGCTGAGCTTTGTAATTATCCTTAAAGGAAACTGCAATTATTTGATGTCATTCTCATTAGCTCCAGAAGGGAGCCAGGAAAAGAAGGACATGGATTTACAGCTCAGTTTGGACATGACCAAGTTGTCCTTTTGCAAAACACCTCAGGTAGTTTCAGGTAAAATTGCTCCATAGCTTCCAAGTTCCTCACACAGAGTTTGTTTGCTTCTAAAACGAATCAACCAAAATCTGATTCAGAGAGAAGGTTGTTAGGGCAGTAGTTTGGAAAACTGAACCAATATTACACCCAACAGTCATAATCCATCACTTCCCACCACTTGCAGGGAGCCCCAGCCCTCCCTGCCAGGAAGGGCCATGGAATCTTTGGGATGAATGAGGAGATTTCATCACCTTCCCAAACATCCTCATCTCTGTGGCCAGGCACGTGAGGCAGTAAAACACTTCAATGGCAAGAGGAAGGAGAACATCACAGTTTTTGCAGGAGAAAAAGAGATTCCAGGTCTGGTGGTTTGACAGGTTAATAGGAAGGCCCCTAGTCAGCTTTACAATTTATTTACTTGCAAGTCTACTCAGGGATTTGGCATCTTAAACAGGTTTTTACTCCAACAACATTTCAATTCACCTTTAAGACTTCCAATTAAGACAAACACAGGGGATCCAGAGCTGGAATTTGCATGGAAGTTAGCAGGGGGTTGGCAAAGCCCTGATAGCAGGGTTTAGGTATCAGCTTTATAGACTTGTATTGTCCTATCTAACATCTCGTATTTTCCACTCATTTTGCATGTAAAACTTTTATTGCTATCAGCATGAGTTTAGCACAGAGCTAACCCAGAGATGTGCCCCAACATGAGCTGAGGTGCCCCCTTCACTCAGAACAATTTGGCTGCACTAAATCCTTGTGGTGGATGTTTGGTTTAGCTGCCCCATAAACCTCGTCTGCTGGATTTATATATTTTGGCTCCTTTTCTTGTGACTAGTGGCTGAATTTGGGATGGGTTTAAGCGACTGCAGTCCCAGTGGCAGCAGCAGCAGAGCTGCAGCACAGTGGGGATTTCTCCTTGTGTAAATACAGGGTTTGTCTGGCAGGATGCTGAGGGCACCGACCTGCTGGGCTTTCAGTGAGATCCCGGAGGGCTCAGCACCTCCAGGGAGAAATTCCAGCCCCAAGAGTGTCTGTGCTGCCTCTCTATGGCCCTTTGTCCCAGCTCACAATGCAGCTGCTTATCTCCTTGTGAATCACAAACACTAAAATGTTTATTTTCCTGTCTTATGAAGGCTCACTTCTATCTGCAACAAAGAATTATGTCAATTATGAGGATGAGGAAGATTATTATGAGGATGATGAAGACATCTTCTCCCTCTAAAGCTCTGTGAAATTTAGCTCTCTCTCTCATGTGGGTGTGGGGGTTTTAAATAAAGTAGTATTTCAATAATGGCTTCAGTGGGATTCTTTAATTCTTTTCCTCTGTTTAGAGTTGATTATTTTTTTAAATCCATTTCAATTCCAGTGAAAATGGCTCTGATCTGATAAAGGAGATGAAGTCACTGCACAGGCTTACTATTTTATTTCCATACGGTTTGAAAGTTTTGTTCCCTGCAGTGTTTTGGAGCCCAGGAGTATTCATCTGTTTTGTAAAAGGAAAGTTCTACGGAACAACATTTGGTCACTGTTGTCTGAATTTCATTATTCTGTTCTCCAGACTAGCAGAGGGGAAAAGTGCAAGTTAGCTGGGTCACAGTCTGAAATGTGAGAGCAGTCAACTTTTTCTGAAGTTTATGGGAATGAAAGGAAATTTAATACTGTTCAAAAGACAGATTTAAAGTTGCATCATGCGAAAACAATTGGAGAAGTTTAATCCCGAGGTCTTGGGTTATTTGGTAACTTACATGACCATTTGTCAGCCTGCAAAAGATGAAGTTGGCTTTGCCTCTGTTAACAGTTGGCCTCTGTTTTGGGGTGGTTCTGCAGTGCCAAAGGAACAAACAGGAGTTAGAGTGGGTGCACAGAGCACTGCTCCTTCCATGCTTGTGCAGCCTTTCAGCTCCTGCTTGGGGAACATGTGCTGACAGGGGACAGGGGCTGCAGGGCCTGACAGCTCCTCAGGCTCCCAAAAACTCAACACATACCCATCATTTAACCTTTACCTCTCAGCCATTTCATTGGATGTGCAAGAAGAGCCATGGGACCCTGGCATGTCACTGAACACTTCGTGGTTTGTAATGTTTCCAGTGTATCATTGATGCTAAAAGATGTTGACTGAAACATTCTTTACATTTAGATCAGTTTCTGTGGAGCAAATTGAAGTGAAAAATCTAGAGAGCTTTGAATATATAGAAACCAGAGAACTTTTTCCAGAGTGTCTCAGCACAAATTCCATCAAATAACTTTTAGCAAAGTCTCTTGCTGTTAAGAAAATTCTCAGGAAATGTAGCCTGAGCCTCTCTGTATCATCTCCATCCTCCCTGGATTTGGCATCACTGCCTTCTGTGTTTGGCCATCACTCTACAGAGACTTAAAATAATGGGAATCATTAAAGGGAATCATAAAAGGGAAAAGATGGTGCCAAAAAAAAGACAACTTGGTTTTGAAAAACATTTTAAACATTGTTTTGAGGGAGTTCAGTCCCACAGGAGTAACTTTTAAGAAGATCTTTGGGGTGTGCACGGGGTGATGGCCATGCCTTGCAACTGCACAGTCTGAGGTTTAATCATTAAACTCAGGATGGAGCCTCTTTTCCTGTATTTCTCAATGCAATTAATTTATAAATTGTCTTCACCAGCTCTGAAAATAGGGGTTGATGTGGTTTCTTTTTCTGATCATTCAGTAACTCCTCAGACATCCTTGCTGGAGCTTGGGAAGTCTTGTGTTCCCACACAGAACTGCAGAAAAGAAATGAAATCTAGAGGGGAGAAATACTGTGCATGGAGAGGTGGGAGTGTGGAAAAGGGTGAAGGAGGCCAAAAAGGAGGAAAAGCCAGAAACAAAGAAGGGGAGAAGGAGAGGAGAAGAAACTTGTGAATGTAAGATGAAAATCCAGTGTGCAAGCTCTGAGCTACAAACCATAGTGCACAATTGTGAGGAATTAGTGCACAGAGACAGGAACCTGTTGCACTTCCCTGGATGTAAAAGCCAATTCCTAGGAAAGCCCAGAGGTATTTGCTGTTTACATCAGCCCAGCTGGCAAGGCAGAAGAAGTCAGGAGGAGCTGAGGTGTGTTCTGTACCTCCTTCTACATACAATAAACTTCACACACATACATCAGGATATTAAGTTACTTGGTGGCCTTTCAGTCCCTCTATCTCAAATTGAGAAATGCAGCTCAGCTGCTTTTTATAAGACATCTACAGCAGTCACTTCAAAGCAGAACATACAAGAGCTGCTCAAGTATTGCCTGGGACTTGATTTCATTTAATAATTGTTTTAGTTCATCTGCTGCCACTTTACCTGAGCCTGGGCACAGCTGTCAGTGCTGTGATGGGAACATGACAAATAACACATTCTTTTCAGTAGTACCTGGAAATTTTGTCCAAAACAGATGCTGAAGATCTGGGGATCAGATTTTGGATTTTATCACATGGAACTACCCTATCAATAACATTCCCTTGATAGAGAGCTCACCAGTGCAGCCAGGGAGCTGAAACCACAAATGTCTAATTTCACTTTTGCTGCTATTTAATCTGAATTGATCTATCCCATCTCTCTCTTTTTAATTATTTAATTTTTTTTTTAATTTGAGAAAGCAGTAAAATAAAATGTCTTACCTTGCTCATTCTGCCATAAATATTATCAACAGTGAACACCTGAAATGCTGCCAGGAGCTGCCCTGTCTCACCTGCTGCTGGGAGTGAGACACTAATTAACAGCCCTGCACATGTTGCACATTTTTGCTTAGCAATAAATTAAAAAACAAATTGCTTCATTTTGCATTCAATTTCTCTACTCTCCATACAACCTAAATATTCAACTTTCACAATAGCAACAGTTTAATCAGGAGGTCACTGAAAGCTAAAAGCCTTCAAGTAAGTATGGGGGAAGCTCTGACCTCTTGAAAGTGGAGGGAGTTCAGGTACTCCTGAACTGGGCCAAATGCATTTTAGCATTCCAATAAAGTCCCATGTAGCTATTTAAATAACACCTACACACTAATTAACTTCTCCAGCCCAAGTTGCACATTACTGAGGCTGTCATTTGGCTTTGGAAAAGCTGTAGGTATCTGAAACTAGGCAGGACCTCATTTAAATTCATATTTATGTATTTTTTCCTCTGTCATCCAAGTGATCAAACTCTCAAGCAGCTGGAACTTCTTGCAAAGGGAGGAACACCTCTAAACTGCTGCTGAGTCAAATTAAACCCCAGCACTGTTTAAAAATCCCATTATTTCCTTTTGTAGGAGCTGAACAGCTGATTAATGCCCTCATAAAGAGTCTTCTTTGAGGCTGACTGTAATTACAGAGTATTACAAGACTTTTCTCTTTGGGCTGCACTGGCACAGGATGGATTTGTAGTGTCTGTCTCTGGTTCTTTACCCTCTTTGCAGACAGGTGACCCTGGAGGAGAAGGCAAAGCCCCCAGTGCTGCTGCCAGGAAAACCCACCCCAGTGCTCCCTGCTGGAGCTGGGGGTCCCTGAGGGTCTCCCAGTGCTCCCTGGGGATCCCTGAGGGTCTCCCAGCCCCACCACAGGAGGTTCATGGCACTGTGGAGGGACACTCAGGACTGGGAGTTCTGAGCCAGAACAACACGAGCTCTCTGCTTGTGACCTTCCTCAGTGCTCCCCTTGCCTGCAGCTCCCTCCTCTCTCCCAGGAGTGCTGGGTAGACACAGCTGACTCAAAGCTTTGCACGCTCACAGAGCTTGCTTGGCCTTTCATTCCTTCCAAAACTCACCTTTTTTCCCCTTCCTTTGTGCTCTGGATGCAAGCAGGGACTGGAAACAGCAGAGGAGGGACTGTGGGGATTCCCCAGCATCAGGAGCTGCATGTGAGCGTCACCCTGGGCACCCAAACGGGCACCTGGAGGGAGCAGGGCATGGAGGGTCCTTCCAGGTGGCTGTCACAGAGCAGGGGAGGGAGCTGGATCCATCTGAGTTCATCCCAAGTCTTTCTGAGCCATGTCATGATATCAAATGTAGCCATGAAGTGCAGCCAAACTCCCCCAGTGTTCAGCTCATCCTGGCTGCTTCTAGAAAGGTCAAAATTATGGCAAATTATCTGTGCCATAGGCAGGATTTTTCACCAGCTTTTGCCTTGCTGTGATAAAAGGGACCTTAAAGCTCATCCAGTTCCATGGGCAGGGACACCTCCCACTGTCCCAGGTGCTCCATGCCCTGTCCAGCCTGGCCTTGGGCACTGCCAGGGATCCAGGAGCAGCCACAGCTGCTCTGGGCACCCTGTGCCAGGGCCTGCCCACCCTCCCAGGAACAATTCCCAATATCCCATCCATCCCTCTGGGAGCCATTCCCTGTGTCCTGTCCCTCCATCCCTGTCCCCAGCCCCTCTGCAGCTCTCCTGGAGCCCCTTTGGGCCCTGGCAGGGGCTCTGGGCTCTCCCTGGATCCTTCTCCTCTCCAGGTGAGCACCCCCAGGAATCATCTACCTGGATGATTCCACCAGATGGAATCTTCTTTAAATCTCAGAGCAGCCCTGGAGCATCTGATCCCCATCATCTCTCAGATCCATCCCAACAGCTGTGCCCTTGGCTGCTCTCACACGCTGTCACACGAGGAGCCTGGATGCATTTCAAACCTGGGCTGCTGCTCCTCACCAGGATTCCTCATGCTAATTAAAACTTCATTTGTTGCCTGCAATCAAGCCGTATGTGTGGAGCTGAGCGTTGGGCCCAGAGGAGAGGGGGAGTTCAGAGCTGAGGGGTGCTGGGGGCAGCAGGGGCAGCACTGACCTGTGAAGCCTTTTCCCAAAATGGGAAATAGGGCTCTTATCCCTGTGGATTCTGGCTCATAATCACAGCCTGTGCAAACAAAGGCACTAAAACCAAATCCTTCTCTGTTTTATCCCTTCTACTCTGCCTGTATTCCACCCCACTGCTCCTACCTCCACATCCTGATCCTGTCCCATCCTTGCCACTCCTCCCTCACCTCTTTGGCCCCAGCCTGGCTCTGCTCTTTTCTGCTCCCAGTTCAGCATTTCTGGGATCTTCCCAGAGCCTCCCACAGCTGGGAATGTGAGGGGATACCAAGGGAAGGGATGAGAAAAGCTCTTCTGGTCCCACATCCCTGGTCAGCGTCTGAAAACTGAGGGAACAAATGGGACTTGATTTCATTTAATAATTGTTTTAGTTCATCTGCTGCCACTTTACCTGAGCCTGGGCACGGCTGTCAGTGCTGTGATGGGAACATGACAAATAACACATTATTTTCAGTGGTACCTGGATGTTTTGCCCAAAACAGATGCTGAAGATCTGGGGATAAGATTTTGGATTTTATCACATGGAACTACCCCATCAATAACAGCACTTGCAGTGTTTTCCTCAACTGTTTTAGGTAGTGCCAAACCTGTGGTTTGTGCCAATATTTCTGCATGGGAGCCCATCCTTAGGGACCAGCTGGGCAGCCTGTGCACCCACCAAGGCTGCAGAAACACAGGAACTGGGGCTGAATCCCAGGATTACTGATAAAGTCACAACAGGGTGAGGAGTGGCAAGACCCTGCCTCGGCTGGAGGTGGCCCAGAGACTCTTTACCAATGCTGCCACCTAGAGAGAGACACTCCATCTCCAGAGTGGAAAATCCTCCAGAAAACCAAGATTTCAGGGCTTTTGTGCCTCAAGCACAGGGGTTCAACCATCCCCCTTGTGCTGGGAGTCACCCTGGACACTGGGGACCACCCTGGACACCTTGGATCACCCTGGACACTGGGGACCACCCTGGACACTGGTTCCTGCCAGCTCCTGGCCATGGCACCTCTGCTCGAGCAGCCAGGCTGGGACAGGGAATTGCTGAGCACAGTTTGGGGCTGGGCTGAGCTCTGCTCTGGGCTGGGCTCTGCTCTTCCCAGGAAGTTCTTGGGATGTGTTTCCATCTCTGTGCAGCACAAACTGCGCCCAGAAATGAGATCCTGCCTTAGGTAAAGGTTATAGCTGAGACATCTGGATCCCATCGGGCTCCTCTGGGACAGGAGTCCTGAGCTCTGGCCTGGAGAGAGGCAGAGAAAGAGCAGGAGTCATTTTTCATGCAAATCTCCATCTGCACAGGGTCTCTGCAAAGCCCTCCACACTGTGGCTTTGGCAAAGGCAGCCCAGCAATGCTGCACAGACTGACCCTGCTCCCCTGCTCCTGCTCTGTCCCTGACCTGGAAGGGCTCCACCAGGGTCCAGCCCAGGGGTAAAAATTGATTTCCTGAGAAAATCAGCACTAACTGAGCCTCAGGAGTCTCCCATAGCTGGAGCTGCCCCAGCTGTCCTGAGCCACAGCCCCTTTCCCTGCCTGTGCTGTGCCCTCAGGCTGTGCTGGCACTGGGGCACTGCCAAGAGCTGCATCCTGCTCAGTGAGCCAGCAGGCAAACCCAGCCAGGCCTCCCCAGAGGGATTCTGGCCAGCAGCCACAGAGCCACACAATCATTTAGGCTGGAAAAGCCTCTCAGACCATCGAGTCTGAGTGCTCCCCAGCACAGCAAATCCCACCACTAAACCACGTCCCCAAGTGCCACATCCACGTGGCTTTGGAACCCCTCCAGGGATGGGCACTCACCACTGCCCTGGGCAGCTGTGCCAGCGCTGGAGAGCCCTTCTGGGGAGGAAATTTTCACAAATTTCCCACCTAAACCTCCCATGGTGCAGCTTCCTCTTGCTGAGTGGCAGGTATCAGAGAGGAACCAATCCCCACCTGGCTCCTGGCAGGGAGTTGTAGGAACATTTCCCATGGCATAAAGCTCCAAATCCCATTAGCCTGAGAGACAAGGGCTGCACAGGCACAAATTGTCACAGGGGAACAGTCTGGGCTCCTGTAGGTGTGGTGGGAAGGAGCAGCTGGAGGAACTGAGCCCAGATAAAGCCATCAGAGCACAGGAAACTTTGCCTCTCATTCTGAAGGTGCTGAAAGGAGCTGGGAGCCCCACGAGAGGAGAGCTGTGTGTCACCAGCCAGCTGTTAGCACCAGGATGGGCAGAGAGCAGCTTTTAGCACAGCTTGACTGGAAAACACTCCCAGTTCCATTAGGAGGAAGCCAGGACTGACCTGCTTTAACAAGAGGCCAACCATAAACTCTGGGGTCACTTGTTCACACAATGCTTGAAAGGCAAATTAGAGCAGCCAGATTGTTTTTCCCCCACTAATCTCAGCTTCCTGCTTTAGTGCTCTGCAGCCAGCCAGGGAAACCTGTGGGACAATCCTGCCAAGGATTGGGCAGCATGGTGTGGAAAGCACAGCTCTCCCAGCCTCAGGCCCTTCCTGGGTCCTGCCTTGGCTTTTTAGACTCTTTGCATCTGGTTTCTGAGGGGTTTTATCCATTCCACAGCAGAGCAGCTCCCCCAGCAGAGCTGTCAGTGCAGAGACCCCTCACCTGTGCACAGGTGAGATAAGAAGCCTTTTGTCAGCACATCCAGACTCCCTTGGAAGTGGTGCTGGCAGGTTGGGATGAGGGTGGGATGTTCCACATTCCTGGATAATAGAGCTGCTACCCCAGCCCTGCCCAGGGACCCACTCTAAGTTTCATTCCTGGGCAGAAGGTGAGATGGGACACAGGGGTTGCAGGATTTGGGTGGCAAAGGCAAGCAAACCAAGAGGGGACAGGACCTAAACCCATCCCACTAATGTGAGTACTGCCAGGAAAAGGGCAGGAACGTGCAGCTGCAGAGCCCTAACATCAAACCAAGCTCCAGCTGTCTCCAAAGTGACCCTCTCTGTGCCCTTGGGTAAGATACTGCACATTAATGCCTGCAAATCTGATTATTCCAAGGCTCTTACTGTCCCCATTCAACAAACAAGTTCATCCAAACTGGGATAAAGTATTTGTGCTCCTTTCCCAGGAAAGTTTCCAAGATAGTAAAAAAAGTGTGTGAAGAATTTGGTGTCTCTATAATTCCTAGAGCTTTTTGTTTAAGGAAAAGCCAGGAGCCCACGTGCTGCCCCAAAAGTTGTGTAAGGAGCCCCACACCCAACCTCCAGCAGCGCTGGGGACAAAGAGAGGCAGCAAAGGGGACAAGGGGTGCTGAGGGCTGGGGTTTATTGGCTATCCTTAGCAGCAAAACAGTGTTCTTAAATACAGGGATGAAATCAATATGTCTATTTTAGTGCCAGTTTGCTGGGGAGGGGCTGGGCTGCCTCCCCCAGTGCTCACTGCAGCTCTATGTGATGACGGTGGGCCCCGAGCGGCCGGTCCTCTCGTGGAGCTGGGAAAGTTTCAGTGCAATGGAAATGAGGGGTGCCAGCATCACCTGCAGGGAGCAAAGAGAGGCCTCAGAACTGCAGAGCTGCACACAGAACTGTGCAGCGTTCCCACACTGCATCCCTCAGCACCCAGACCAGGCTGGGACACCCAAAGCTCAGCTCTCCCGACCAAAGGCTGCTTTGGGCATGGGGGATTTTCAGTCTTTTTGTCAATTATGGCACAGTAAGTTAGGCACAAAGAGCCCACAGAGCGTTTGCTGGGGAATACAGACTCAGAGACTATCCTGAGTTGGAAGGATCTCCAAGGATCATGGAGTCCAGCTGCTGGCCATGCACAGACACCCCAACAATCCCACCCTGTCCCTGGGAGCATTGTCCAAACACTCCTGGAGCTCTGGCAGCCTTGGGGCTGTGACCATTCCCTGGGGAGCCTGGGCAGTACCCAGCCATCTTCTGGGTGAAAAACCCTTCCCTGATATCCAGGCTAAACCTAAATACAAGAGGAGGATTCTTTTCCTGCAGTGCCCACAAGAGCTCAGCAGCATTTGTACATGATGTTGCAAAACATTTACTGAACTCAGAGCAGAACGGGGCAGTCTCACCTTAGGTACAGCTGCATCCTGTGATCCACTGATTTTTTTAAAGCAGGCACAGGGGTAACACAGACAGGAAAACTGTGCTGTGGCAGAGGCAGCTGTGAGGGATTCTCAGGAATACTTGCTCCAAACTGAGCTTTTTAAAATAATCCTATTGATATTGGCACAAAAGATACAAACCTCTGACTCTCTAAATTCCTGTCATCTCCACAGATCTCCAAGCAAAACAGGGCTTAGAAAGGGCTGACTCAGGCAGGCAGCAGTGACAGGAGTGAGGTGCAGCACCCACCTGTGGGTCTTGGTTGATTTTCTGAGCATCCTTCTCGTAGCTGTCGATGTAGAGGCGCACGGTGGCCCCCGCGCTGCCGGTGCCGCTCAGCCGGAAGATGATGCGGGAGCCGTCGGAGAAGATGAGCCTCAGACCCTGCTCGGGGCACGGAGGGAGGGAAGCTCTCAGCTCTGGGACCATGGGTAGCCCAGGGGTGTTCCATGATCCCCATGGTGCCTCAGGTTTAGCTTTTATATGTTTCACATTCTGAGCTGCTTTAGTGTGTAATTCTGAGATTCGTATTAGGGGATGGTGAGCTCTGTGCACAGAGCAGGGAGACAAAACAGTTCCTGCTCCAGCTGGGCACCAAGGACAAATGATCCAAATCTCAGCCCCAGAGCACAAACAACAGCAGAATCAAGAGAGAAAAATAAGCATGAGACTGCATAACCTAAAGGTAAATTTGGACAATTAACTTGAAGATGTAAATGGAGCAGAACTTATAAAAGTGAGAGACTTTGTAACCAGTTGACCATTTTGTGACCATTTCAGTTCATCTTGGGTGCAGCCCTGGCTGGGCTCTTGGGGTTTATTGGCTATCCTCAGCAGCAAAACAGTGTTCTTAAATACAGGGATAAAATCAATATTCCTCTTTTAGTGACAGTTTGCCAGAGGAAGGGGCTGGGCTGCCCCAGTGCTCACTGCAGCACGGGCTGGCTCTGTGTGATGACGGTGGGCCCGGAGCGGCCCGTGTAACCATTTATCCTTTTAACAAATCCTTACTTTATTCTTTAACTCTGTCTAGTCTCTGTTCTAGGTCAGCCTTCACAGGCATCACCCTGCATGGCTGTGCCACACCTGCGCCATCCCTCCCCTTCAGGGACCCACAGAAAGCTCCTGTGCTCCCCTCTCCCCACTCCCAGAGGGATTAATGCCCATCCTAACCCACACTGCAGAACCTGAAACAAGAGCCAGACACAGCATTCCCAGGCACTGCTCTAGATGGAAAGAGGACATGGAGGAAACAGTCCCAGTTCAGGCCAGGCTGTGCCCACCTGGTTCCTGGAGACGCTGCCATCCACGGGGTCGTTGTACTCGAAGTTGTCAGCTTTCTCCACCGTGTACACCTTGTCCCCACTCGACAGCTGCTTCCCCACGAAGGAGCGGTCGAACATCACCGCCTCCAAATCCTTCATCATTTTGTTGGCAGCATCTGCATCCACCTCCTCATAGTCGTACCTGCACCAGCACCACACACAGGGATTAAGGAGGGAGGATGCAATGAGTTGAGATGGTTTGGGATGCGCTTCTCAAGCTCTGGGGGTGTTCTCTGCTCCCATCCAGGCAGAAAAGGCACATCCAAGCACCAGAACACATTGCCCAGAGAAGCTGTCCCTGGATCCCTGGCAGTGTCCAAGGCCAGGTTGGACTGGGCTTGGAGCAACGTGGGATAGTGGAAGGTGTCCCTGCCATGGCACTGGATGGGCTTTAAGGTGCCTCCCTACCCAGCCCAGTGTGGGATTCTATGGAAAGAGAGGAGGATCCATGTGCAGCACTACACACACATCCTCGGGATGCAGCACAGCATATCACAAGCATTTGGTGCCAGGAGATGAAAGCACAAAGTGCTGTCTCACACTGAGTATCACAGACTGAGGGCCAGGGCCAAGATCCAACTGCCTGGCAAGAATTTCCTGCAGTTGTGCCCCCAGCACTGCACCAGCTCCCTCGTGGTTACTGTGAACACCCTCAGTGCATCCCCCCAGCAAACTGCAGCTGTGACTGCAGCAGGAAAACATCCAGTGCCAGCTTTGATGTCCCTGCCTGGGTAGGACAGGCAGCAGAGAGTGGCTGGAGCCCACTCCAGGACCCCAGAGTCCACATTCCCATTGCCAGCAGGATTTGTGCTGCTGTTTGCTGCCTGACCTGCCCAGCCCTGCACTCAGCCTGCTCTGCACACATACCTCAGTGCTAAAAGGCTGCCTCTTTATCCTAGACTTTGGCATTTTCCCCCAGGTTTCCATGACTCAGATGTGTGCTGGCTTTTTGGTGAGTTGGGGGGAAAAAAGAAAAAAAAAAAAGGAGAGACAAGTTCTTTCACTTGGCAATTTGAGACAGAATTTTCATGTAGATCTTCCAAGCTGAAAGATTTCTGCCTAATGCTTTCACAGTGTTCCCGCCTCTGCTTGTGTGCAGGCTGGTTCTCATTCCTTCCCTTGCCATGTCCCATGTCTACTGCAGCTTCAGTTTGAGTATTTGGGGGCTGGACAGGAACTCAACCAGGTAGATAAGAGCCACGAGGCTGGGCATCCATTCTGTGAGATGCTGCTGTCACTGAAGATATCACAAATTAACTTGTGACATGGGGCCTCAAGAATACTGATCCCATGGCATAAATTACTCTTGAAGGAAAAAAATCTCAATTAAAAGGATAAAAAAGGTGCTTTACAAGTATAAAATGTCCAGACTTTGGTAGCAGGTTTAAATCTGGAGTAACAATCCAAAGCTGGACACCACAAAGGGCTATGGTGAATGCCAAGTGTTTGGGGAGTGGAACGACACAGGAACAGCCTGATGGCGACACAGCGGTGCCCCCAGGGCTCTGCTCTGCACAGGACAGGGAATGGGAGGTGTCAGGAGCACTTTGCCCACCTGGTGAAGAAGTTCCTGCCGTACTTCTGCCAGTGGTCCTTCATGATGTCCTCCACGCTCTGCTTGCGGGCGGCCAGGATGGAGAGCCAGGCCAGCACTGCCCACAGCCCGTCCTTCTCTCGGATGTGGTCAGAGCCTGGGGGAGCCACAGCACAGACACAGCTCCCAGTTCCCACTCCTCACACCACAGCCCCACCTGGTCTCCTCTCCCCATCCCCTGCACAGCACTTCCAGAGCTCCATCCCTGCTGTGTTGTTAAAAAGGGTCAGATCTCATCTGCTCCAGCCCAAGTAAAACGCTCAGCATCTTTTAACACACACACACACTCATTGCTCACACATCCTTAACTCTGTTCCAAGGAAATAAAAGGGAATGCACAGTAAAAAAGGCATCAAATAAAAAAAAACAAAAGGCAAATGCAAAAGAGCAGCTTGGGAGGGAGAGCACCAACAAGAACATCAACTCCTCAGCAGCTGTTGTGTCCTGCCTGCCAAGGAGCACCCTGGCATCATCTCCTGGCCCAGCACCAAGGGGAATGTCATTCCTCCTGAGGAACCACACCCCAACAACCCCAAAATCACCTCAGAACAGGGAGAGGAGCAGCAGCCATGGGGCTGGCAGCAGCAGGGCAAGGAGAGGCTCCATCCACCTGCAGAGAGCAGGAGAGCCTCCAGCCTGCTCTCACTGGGGGCTGGAACAGCCCCTCTCCTGGTTAAAGGAGGATTCACAGAGTGGATCAGGTTGGAAGGGACCTGTGGGGCATCTGGTCCAACCTCCCTGCTCAAGCAGGGCCATCCCTGAGCCCAGGATTTTTGATGTTTCCAGTGAGGGAGACTCCACACCTCTCTGGGCGATCTGTCCCACACAGTGAGGAAGTTCCTCCTCGTGTTCAGGTGGAATTTCCTGCCCCAGTTTGTGCCCATTACCTCTCTTTGTGAATTCCCCCAAAGCTGGCACTGCCAGGAGAGCAGGAAGCAGCCAGAGGCAGCCCAGCCTTGCCCTGGGAGCACAGTGGGATCACACAGCACTGATCCCTTGGGAAACCTGAGAGGTGCTGGACCTTACACAGCCCCCAAATGAAATGGGATCAGATGGCCCAGAGCACACCCAGCCCACACTCGGTGCCTGTGGCCAGCCAGCTCCACCCTGTGCCCCACACATGCAAAGTTTTCCCCTTCCTGCTCTGGAAAACCTCCAAACAGGTATTAAAGAAATGCCAGGAGCACTGCAGAGCAGCCATGGCACCCTCTGAAGGAGTGCCAGAGTGGGAATGCTCTGGGAAAGGGCTGGGGCAGGGCAGGGGTTACGTGGTGCACAAATCCCACTGTTGTGGATGTGGCCATAAATTATCCCCACGGTCCCTCAGGGTGGAGAGAGCTGGGCAGAGGTGATGCAGAGGAATGCTAAATAAACACCAGTCCCATGTGATGCATCAACTTATAGCTGGAATAAAATACCCAGGGAAGCAAGCAGGAATTCTGTCATGTCTCATTACTCTAATTGCTGCTGCACTCCAGTCCCACTGCCCCACAGTTTATTTCAATTTTTACTGGGTCTTTGGGCTGCTCTTTCACCTCTCTCCCTTTCAACACTCCCATTCAGTCCAGCTCCAAACAACTCCTCATTAACTTCCTATCAACCAACCCTCCTCACCCTTTTCACTCCTTTTTCCTTCCTGACTGCATTTGCCACATGGGAAATCCCCTTTGCATTTTAGGAGAGTCCAACTCTCCTGGGCCCTTTCCCAATCTGTTCCCCCAAACTCATTCAGCTCCCACCACCTGGATGTGCTGCTGCCTGGCCAAAATTCCAAACCCCTCTCTCAGACTGGAATCACTGATTTGGGAGGCAGTCCCTTAAGGATGGACAGAAACTGAGCTTGTTGCTCTTACAAAGGTGGAAACAGTTTTGGGGAGCTGCTCATTTGAGATCAACTCCCATCAGCAGCTCCAGGAATTTGGTTTTATTTACCTCCTGAAGCACCAGTGCCCTCTCATTAGCCAAGGTCCAGGATATAAACTGAGCACATGCTGAAATCACTCAGGGCAAAGCTCCAGAATCTTTCTTTACTCATTATTTACTTCAAGATTTCCTTACAGAGATACCAGGTTCTCTGAAATTCACCTTTTCTTCCAACCCACAGCCAAATCCCAGCCCCACATATCAGAGTAATACCTGACTGTAAAAATATTGTCCCTGGAGACTGCTCAGCCCCACAGAGCTGTGATTCCATTTCCTCAGCCCCAGGAAAGCTGGGCTAATCCTCTCCTGTCAAGCTGTGCATTCCAGCTCCACAAAGCACTTCACTCCAGGAATCTGGGGGTTTAAGGCACCCACACACAAGCTAAAAGGTTTTTCTGGGGTGGTGGTAAAAAAACACACAAAGTTTGAGTGAGAAATTCCCTCAGGACCTTGTGCCTTGCATATCCCACCAGAGATGCTGAGAGAATAGGAAAAACATCATCTCAGGGAGAGTTCAGACAAAACTCACTCAGCCTTTGTGCAGGAATCAGATGCTCATTCAGGGAAGGTCCCATTTCCACAGGGGAGATTCCAGGGAGGGCTCAGGAAATGCAGAGACCTCCTGGGAATCCTGACTGTCCTGAGCACCCTGCTCTGACCTGGAGCAAATCCTGCTCCCATCCACTTCCCTGCACACCCCCAGTAAATTCCTTGTGATGTTCACTTGGTTTCTCAGTGACTCAATAACTCACTTAGACTGTTCAAAGGCAAGTGTTAATTTAAACTTTATAAATCATACTTTGTTTCCAGAACAGGAAAATGAGGGCCCTATTAAGCTCAGAGATTTAATAGTGACCTGAAACCTTCCCTAATAAAACTCCGTGCTCCAAACCGTATTTCTTTCCAGAAATGAAAACATTGAGAAGGTTTTCCTGGCCACCAGGAGTTGAAAAATACATTTAGCATTGCATTTAATCCCCACAGACTCAGTGACCGGGCTGCTAAAGAGGCCCCCAAACCTCCACCTCCATGTGCCTTCCTGGAGAACTGGAAGAGAAGGAGCTCCTACCTCACAAATCCTTTAGCATTGTGTTCATCTCCACATTAATTCCTCCAAGCCTTTTTTAAATATTTTAATATTTTACAAGTATTAACAACTGCAGATGAAAGATAAATCCCAAGCTCTAAAGAATAAACAACTAAGAGGAGGAACACCACCATCATGGGTGATATTGGGAATGCTGACTTACCAGTCCCAAAGCTTTCCTCTCCACACAGAGACAGTTTGTTGGCATCCATCAAGTTTCCAAAGAACTTCCAGCCCGTTGGAGTCTCATACAAAGCAATCTTTGTGGCCTGGGCCACCCTGCCAAGGTAAGAAGGCCAAGTCACATCCCTGGAGTCTCAGTGTTCCCAGGGGAAATGGGATCAGCAGCTCTGCTGGGGTGCCACTGAAGACAGGGGATGCCACTGCTTTGGAACAATCCCTGTATTTAGAACAATCCCAGTGTGATATCTGGGAGATGGGTGGGATGTGCATTTTCAGAACAGATACAAACACACAGCTCTTCAAAGCGATTTTAGGTTGCAGATCTCAAAGCATTTCACCAAGAAAGCATCACTATCAAATTTAAGGAAAAGAAGGGTAGAGAAGGTAATTTGTTTGGGATTATCTGTAGGGAAAAGAAAGGGCCAAGAGCTCAGCCCAGCTCTGCTATGTCCCCAGGCAGGGTTTAACCCATCAAACCTCACTGTTGCCCTGGCACTGCTGCACTCCTCACCAGAGCAAAAACACACGGGACAGGTCAGGGTGAAACCTCAGGAAAGGGGCACAGCATGCCCACATGGCAGGGCTCTCTGCCCTGTGCCTGCCCACAGGGGTTGCTGTTGCCTGTCCACGGCCCCGCTGGTGGGCACACCATGCCCTGGCAGGGCTCCCTGCCCACAGAGGGGGTTGCTGTTACCTGTCCAGGGCCCCGCTGGTGGGCATGCTGCGGGCCAGGCCGCGCACCCCTGTCTGCTGGAAGTAGGGGATGCTGAAGATGTTGGCGGCGATGACGGCCACCGAGTCGGAGGGGTTGACAAAGAAGCCGTGCTTGCCCAAAATCATGTTCCGGTCCTGGGGGAGACAGCACAGGCACAGCTCAGCCCCCTGCCCAGCCCATAAACCCAGCTCCCTCTGCCCAGCCCATAAACCCAGCAGTCCCCAGAGATTTTCTGAAATAAACACAGAGCTTTGAAGAAGTTACACAGCAGCACTTCCACAGTGTTTCTCCTTCCTGCTGATTTTTTCAAAGGTTTAAAGTTATTAAAATACAATAATTGGGATTATTGATACAGTATCCAGCTATTTCTGTGGTGGTTCACTTCACTCATGATTAGAGAGAGGCAGAGGAAAGGTGCTCCTCAGCCCCCAGAGGTGGTTAGAGGGAAGGAAGGGGAACTCCGAGCACTCCTTTACCCCATCTCCATCAAAGGCAGCTCCAAAGTCGTACTCTCCTGTCTTCATGGTCTGCACCAGGTCAGCAGCATAGGTCAGGTTGGGGTCAGGGTGGTGGCCCCCAAAGTCCTCCAGGGGGGTGCAGTTCACAGCTGAATTTGCTGGGGCTCCCAGCTCCTCACACAGGATCTTCTTGACATAAGGGCCCACAACTGTCTCAGCAAAACAGAGGGGAAAGAGCTGGCTCAGCCCCCAGGCAGCTCTGCACCACCCACCTCAGGCTGCTCAGTTTGGGTCACTTTGGGTGCTTTGTGGTTTAGGAGCTCACATCAAAATCCATCCCATCCCTGCAGGTGTGCCAGGCCAGGCTGGACAGGGCCTGGGGCAGCCTGGGACAGTGGAAGGTGTCCCTGCCCGTGGCAGGGGTGGAACTGGATGAGCTTTAAGATCCTTCCCAGCCCAAACCATTTCAGAATTGTATGAAACATTTCACAGAATCCTAGAATGTTTTGGGTTGGAAGGGACTTTAAAGATCAGCTCATCCCATCCCCCAAAACACAACGCTTGACAAAAGAAAATAACACAAGACATAAAAAGTTTGCTCCCAAAAAGAAAAATCCAGTGGGTTACAAACCAAACCCCAAACTTGCAATATACATCCCTGTCTGGGGTAGGTGACAAATCCCCAGAGACCCCTGACCCCACAGTGCCCAAGCCCAGCCCTTTTACCCCCGTGCATGGCATCAATGCGAATCTTGAGCTGGTTCTTCCCTGAGAGCAGCTCCTTCAAGGCACTGAAGTCAAAGATGTTCCTCAGCATGCTGGCATAGGCTTCCACAGAGTCCACAATTTCCACTGGGAAAGAGAAGCAGACAGGGATCAACCCTCACAGCGTGGAATTGTGATAGCCAAGCCCTGCTGCTGTGCTGAGGGCCCAGCTCAGCACAAAGCCCCTGAACATCCCAGAATAGGGACAGCAATAATGGGGCTAAATTAGCAATTTAATTACAGGCTCTCACTGCTAATCAGGTCACAAGTGGACCTACAAAATCAAACTCTGTTCCCACTTAAGGCTCCCTGGACATCCTTCAAGAGGGATCAATCTCACTTCACTTGAATTTAAAAATATGTATATAAAATCAGATCTTTAATTTCCACCAAAGTCAATGGGAAGTGTGAACTTCATAGTTCAAAAAGTTGCACCTTTGCAGCCAACATAAAAACAAAATACAGCATAAAAATCCCACTGTAAAGAAATGGAGACTGAGAGAAATACCAACTTTTATCATCTTTTAACTTTGTTAATTACAAGCACCAGGAGATGGTAAAAAAATACTTGCTGTATTTTTAAGAAGTCTTTTTCTAATTTATTTTCATATTTTACTGCTGACTCAGAAGAGTCATATGTGAAATGTAACAGCTTTCCCACTCATGGTGACAACTTCTATATATGAAACCATGGAAAAAAATCAGTTGAAATATTAAACTCTGCAATTTTTAATTAGGAAAATGCACTGTAACTGCATTTTTCTGTTTTCAAGTACATGTTTGCCTTGCAGAAAAAACAGCCTTTGATTTTAGGGAAGTTTGATGGATGAAGGTTTTGCTACTTCTGTTTTGATTATATCAATCAAAATCAATAAATAAAGGAATGCCAGGAGCAATGTCCTCACATGATTATGCAACAGGTGAGAAGGAGAGGTCAGAATGGCCACAGAAACACCCCAGTTCCTCACCCTTGCCAAGAGGAAGAACATTTGTTTACCTGTAAATGGCTTAAATTTGTTCTCCAAGTCAAACTGCTGCTTCCCAATGGTGCCCAAGTCCACCTGGAGATCTGGGCAGATTGCATATTCCTCAATTTTCTTGCTGATTTGGAAAATTTTATCCGTGATGGCTTCAGGAGCAGGACCTGCAAAATGAAATGGGCAAAGGGAAGATGTTAAAGAATCCAACTGCAAGAGGAGTGACCTTGAGGAACAGAGCAAGGACCTGGGCTGGGAATGGAGAGGAACACCAGGGAATGAGGGGAACAGAGCATCACTGTCTCCATTAGGGAAAGCACTGCTCAGGGTGCTGATTCCTGGGATGTGAACAGAAATGTGGATTCTTGGGTGGTGTTGGAAATGGATTTGTAGGGAATTCCCAAAGCCTGGCAGAAGGCTCACACAGTGTGCATCTGTATGCAAACCTTGAGACAAGAAATGATGACTTAGAAATGCCATGGAGATGGCAAATGAATTAGAATTGCTGGGAGAGAGATTAAACTAGAAACAAATTTCAAAGGGTGGCCTTGCAAATAAGACTAGGTACTTTAGAGAAATTGAACTATGAAAGATGCATTGTAGTAGGATCCATGAAGAGTAATTTTAGATGATTGGCTTTAAGGCATTTACAGCATGGGGTGACTGAAGCTGATAGGCCAAGAGATACTTATAATGTATTGTAATTAGGGAATAGTTTGCTTCTGATTGCGATGGTGTGAATTATAACATCTGTATTGTCTCACCCTTCACATGGAACTGAAAATGGAATAAAAGCTTTTAAGCACCTCTCAGTTACCCCATCTCTGGGTCAGACAAGGCCTCAATCACACAGAGGGACGCAAGAAACGAGCAATGATAGCAGCAGTGAGCAGGAGGCAGCAGGGAGAGGGCTGACCTCCGTTGGCAATGTTGAACTTGATGCCGAAGTCGCCGCTGGGCCCGCCGGGGTTGTGGCTGGCCGTGAGGATGATGCCCCCGATGGCCTTGATCTTGCGGATGAGGCAGGACACGGCCGGCGTGGACAGGATCCCGTGCTGGCCGATCACCAGGCGCCCGATCTGCGGGGAGGAGCACACACAGCTTCAGGGAAAGCCCAGCCCACACTGGTGCTGTGGCTGCAGCTCTCTGGCACGGGGAGACACGGGCACTTCCCCAGGCATCCTGCTGGGAAAGGCTGCGAGAGCAGCAGGGAAAAGAATGAGAAACAATTCTTACCTTAACCTGCTGTACCTGGTACTGTGCACTTATGGAATGTGTTATGGAGATTTCTTTACCAATTAATTAACCAATGGTGAGGGTCTTTTAATTAAAGGACCAGTCAAGTTCACGTGTAGCAAAATAGGGTATAAAAAAGCAATGGGTTTCGTAATAAAGAAAATTAATCAGGCTTCTGCTCATTTACATAACTTATTGCCCAGTTCTGGCCCGTTGCACTGACAGAGTTGGAGGTTTGCACAAACAGGATGGGACTGCTGGGACACGTTCCTTGAGCTTTATGAGCATCAGTCTCATTGCGTGGTTGAGACAATTGAAAGATGGCAACAGCTCCATGTCCTGCCAGCAGCAGCCAAAGATTTCTTTGGTACAGAGCATTTAAAAAACTTTCTAGCCAACAGCACATTGTTAAAGTTTACAGATAATTGTTCTAGCCAATCACTAAAACCACACATACACCTGCTTCACACAATGCTTGTTTTTATGTTTTCTATTAACAATCCACAATACTCCAGTATTAGGCTTAAAACCTTCTACTGTCTTGCTAAGCATATTTTCTGCAGTCTTAAGGTCTATCTTAACCAAGCCTAAAACTCAAACTGTTGTTTCCTGTCCTTGCTTGCTGTGCTATTGTAACTTATCTACTTTCAGCTAGCTCCAAGTTCTCTGCTCTTTCTGTTTCTGAGGCCTGCTTACACAGCTTTCTGAAAGTCTTCTCACCTTCACTATTTCCCACTCAGCCCAAACCCCAAACTCTGCCAACAGGTAAAGCACAGCCCTGCTCCTGCCACAGCTCCCCATGGTGTATCCGACCCCGCTCTGTTGGAGCATTTTCCTCCATGAATGCTGCACATGGATGTACCGAAGGGCTGGCATTAAACACCACAAAACCCAGCATTCCCTCTTGGCTGTGGCCTCAAAATCTGCCTTCAAAACACACAGCGGGGCAGAGAGAAGCCAAAAGAACATAAAACTTGAACATCCTGGGAGCAGCTGCAGATTCCTCCTCCTTCCCATAAATCCAGGGATATCTCCAAGATTGCATCCAGAGCAATGTGCTGAGCAATACAGCCCCTTCAGAGTCCAGGCAATAAACCCAGAGGAGCAGAATTCCCTGGAAGAACACACTCCTCCCCGCAGCCCCAGATGAGGTGAGAGGATTTAAAACCTCACCAGACCCCTGTGCACCAACTGAGAGGGTCAGACCCAGAACAGGCAGGGGAAAGAGGAGGGATTCCATTCCATCCCAAGCTGGAGCAGCAATCAAGAGCAGCATTCCCAGGCTGTGGTGGGTGCTGAGCCAAGGGCAGGGATGGCTGTGATTCCTGACCCCTGGCACTGCCAGGTGCTAAGCCCCAGCCTCGCTGCCCATCAGTTATTGCATGGTCCAGCTGTCACAGCCCAGCTGCTGGCAGAGCTGCCCCTCCAGAAAATAACAGCAGAAATGGGAAAAAAGCACTTTACAAACCCAAACCGAGGGCCTTGCCCACAGCAGCTCACACTGGAGCCCTGGCTGTGCCCACACACTGATCACACATTTACTGTTTCATTTGAAGCAGGGTTTGCTTTGCCCCATTCTCAGACAAGTCCTGTGCTTTATTCCAGCCTCCAAACCTTGCTCCTTCAGTTTCCCTGAGAACTCACAGGACCTCCAGAAGCTCCTCTCCAAAGCTTCCCCTCCTGCTCCCCAGTTTCCCTGTGAGGGTGACGTTCTGCAGCACCCTGTGCATCAGTGCCCCAGGAATGCTGCAGAGGAAGGGGAAATAAGGGATTTTCCCTGCCAAAGCAGGCAGCAGCTGCAGGAGAGCTGGATGAACACATCAAATCCCCTGTCCCTGCCTTCCCTGCACACCTAAGCTGCAGCTTTTCCCCACAGCAAGGAAGGAAGGGAAGAAACAGAAACACTCGTCTTCATGTGAGCTGCTCTGAGATTTGGGTCCTCCGTGGCTTCCAGAGGTTTTCAGCTGCCATTCCCCACCCATCCAATGCTGAATCCTTTGAGGTAGGTTGCTCGGTGTAACAATGTGCTGAACGATTTACACTTCATCCTTTTTGAGTCTGGGGAATTTCTTATGAGGAAAACCTCAGGCTGCAATGATGGACAAACACCTTTCATGGATTTCTCAAAACAGACCCACTTTGTGCACAAGTTTGTGTTACAGCACTTCCAAACCACCCAGGCAATAATTCCACACTGGTTTTACTGAGAGCCCCATGAGGATGCACACAGGGACCTCCTGCACACTGGGAACAGCTTTTCCAGGCCATGGAAGCTCCAGGATGTCCCCAGCCCACCCTTGCAGCCCTTTCTGTGCAGGAGATGCAGCCCAAGGCACCAATCCACACCCTGAACACAGCACTGACAGGCACCAGCCAGACTGAGGAGAAAAATCCATGGAAAACACCCAAACCACCCCCTAAATCCCATTTAGGCAGACCTGGGCCCAGTGCTGGAGAGAAAAGTCTGAGCAGGTGGAGATGAGCCTGATCTCCCCTCACCAGCAGATCTGTCCTGGTGTCAGGCACTCCAAGCCTGGCTCTGTGCACATTTCCAGCTCTTCTGCTCTGCCCATACACTGATTTCAAAGGAAGACATTCATCTGTAATGCCTGAAGATTTTTTTCCCCACAAGATTTTAAAAATAAATGAATAAAATTCTCTCATCCTATTTTTCCCATTCACTATTGATTACACTGTCCTTGTCAGGTTTTTTGTCAAACAAACTCCTAAAATCCAGGTCCCTTGGCACAAAGTTTGCTCTGCAGAGCCTTTTCTTCTTAAAAAGCAGAAGGAAACAAAGACAAAAGCCCATGGCATGAACCATGATCTACCACAAACACACAAGCCTCTTGCTCTGCTTCCAAAACACAGAATTCCAGCACAACTGAGCTCCCTATAAAGGCTGTCACTCACTTGCTGACTCTCATATCAACTTTCAAAGGCTCCCTAAGCATTTATCCCACAGCCACAACTTACACCTGGTGAGAAAGGCAGAACATGGTTGTTTCTTCTCCTTTGCCACTCTCATGGCTCTCCCTGTTAGTCCATTTCTGAACAGTATCAGGGGTTTATATTCTTGTGCAAAGACTGAAAAACCCACAGGTGCCAACAGCTTGGGGCACGTCAAAGCACAAAACAAGGACACACAAACCCCAGCAGAATTTATTTTCCTTTCTCCACATGTATTCTCTGCCCAACTGCAACACTTAGAGTGAAAAAACAGTAATTTCTGTACTCCCCAGCTGATCAGCCATTAAAAACATCACTCTTAGCAGTTGAATAAAGCCTTTGGGGCAATTAAATCTCCCAGCGCCTAATTTCTGCTGGATTTCTGCATTTCTCAGCCACACCCCGCAGGAATTCAGCCGTTTAACATTTACCAACCCCGTTGGCAGCAGCCATTTGGACAATCAGTTCCACTGCAGACTTATTGAGGTACCTCCCATCGCCTCCAACCACCAGAGAGGCTCCTTGGCGATCCCTTAGGTCTATGGAAAAAAAGATACTCTGGACAAAATTCTGCAAATAGTTCAGCTTGGATTCAAAGAAGAAGGTCTTCCTCCTCAGGCCGCTGGTTCCCGGTTTCTGGTCGCCGTAGGGAGAGGTCGGCACCGTCACCACAGGCAGGGGAGCGTCTTCCATGGCCCTTTGTCACACAGGTGCATTTAAAAAGCCAAATATGGCAAAATTAACCCCCAAGCTTGACACAGCAATGGCCCACCTATGAGGCAGGAGTTCGGGGGAGCCGTTGAGCCCCCAAAAATAGCTCCCTGCACCTTCTGTAACCGAAGCCGCGTCCTCGCACTTGCGGCGGGGGATCAATGTCAGGGAGGAGGCACAATTCCGCGCCGCTGTCCCTCGCTGTAAAGGATTGCTGCTCTCTCTGTCACCTCCTGGTGGCCACAGGCACTGCTCCCGGCCGTGCCGTGGAGCCCAGCAGCGTCGATCCGTGTGGATCTGCCTGGGGCAGGGAGGTGGGAGCAGCCCAGCCCCGCTGGGATGTGCTTGCCCAGTTCCACAGGGCAGGGCTGCGCGCTGGGGCTCTGGAGGCAAACTTCCAGCAGGATCCTGCTGGAGCTATTTTGCAAAGTCTGGCGAGTTAAAGGTCACTCTTAAAATGGAAGGGAACAGATCTGTTACCTCCCGTTCGCTCATGCGACTCCTGCCCTGACAAGCTGACTTCCCACGGCTCCCCGAAGCACAGGGAGAATTCCCAGCAGGAGCAGCTGGGCAGCCTTGGGCTGCAAAGCCTCAGCTGAGCACCCCCAGCGAGTCTCACCCAGATTCAAACCACAAAAAACTATCAAATGTTTGGGGAAACTGCATCCCATAACGCTGCTCGTTGTGGGACAGCCTAAACACAAACAGAAGAGACTCGGATCCCAAAAAACTGCTGTGAAGCCTCATCTTCCCAAGCATGGGGAAGGGAAATGAAGGAAGGGAAGGCAGTGGAACTCCCATCCCTGTCAGTGTCCAAGGCCAGGGCTTGGAGCACCCTGGGATAGTGGGAGGTGTCCCTGCCCAGGGCAGAGGGAATGGGATGGGCTTTAGGGTCCCTTCCCACCCAAACTACTCCATGATTCTAAAATCAGCCTTTCCTCCAAGCCTTTAACAAAACTCAGAGTCCTCTGCCTGGGCTGCTGGAAACCATTTATAGATATCACTGGGGCAATTAAAGAACAGACACTTGGTAGTTATTCTGTTTGTCCCACCATTAAAGGCAGCAAAAAGGAGACGTGTACACACAGCTGAATTGTGGCAGGTCTGAAGGTGCTCAGGGACTCTTTCCTGTGGTGCTGATTCTGTCATTGCTGCAATAATTGATATATTTTCTTCCAAAGAATGTCACAGAACCATAGAGTTTGGAAAAGCCCTCTGGGATAATCCAGATAAACCCTAACCCTGCCAAGGCCACACTGACCATGTCCCCAATCCTGGTTTATCCATCAGCACATTGAAATGGAGTTGGATAATTTGTGTGACCCAACACACCTTTTACCCCAGCAGTGAGGCTGCCTGGGATACACAGCACAACTGCTTTGTGTTTCATCCACCCACACCATTCCAGCATCCTGCAGCTCTCTTTATTCCCGTGCAAAGGGCCAGGTTTCCCTCTAGTGGCACAGAACCCAAAATCCAGCTCCCAAAATTGCACCTGGCAGGAAAAGGCCTCAGCAAGCTCTTTGCCTTCTGGCTGCCCTGGGAAATGCTATGGCATTAAGTGACAGGAGGAGGGCACAGGACACCCAGCAGCTCCTGTGACTGCACACGGGATGTGCTTGGGTTCACTGGCAGGGAAAAGCCCAGGGAGGGTGGGAATTGTGTGAAATTCAGTGCATGTGGAGCAGACAGAGGAATCAAACTAATTAAGGGCAGGAGTGTCGTTCATGCAAATGTTTATGTTCATAAAGTGAAGCACAGTCTAGTAAATGAAATATTAAAATGATATAATAATATATAATAAGTATGTTATATATTATTGTAATATAATATAAATATATCATTATATAAACTAATATAGATATAACATGAAATAAAAAATTAAAATAAAAATTTAAAATAATTAATAAAAGGTACAGGGACAAGGACAGCCACACTCCTGGGGTGCTCCCTGGCTCCCAGGGCTTTCCTGCAACATCTCTTGGGACAAACTCAATCGCCAGTCACTGCCTAACCAGGACTGCTCAGGGGTTGGGGATCACACAGCTGCCAGAGGACTCAGAGGTGCAAAATGTCACCAAAGGTGGGTGCTGAGCACCTTTGCATGGGCAGGGACTGGGGAAATGTCCTTTGCTCTGTGATCTGGGAGGCTTGGCTGGGTGAGTGCTCATTGCAAACCCCTCAGGTCATCTGCTCCCTCCCCACAGCTGGACCAAGGACACCCAGGTCTCCTCCTGGAAGTTGATTTAACTTGTTCTTGGAATGTTTTTCTCCAGGTAAGCCCTGCCAGTGCTTAATTAGCCTTGCAGCTGGAAGTGCTTCCCTGCAATCTGCTGGCACAGCAAACAAAAGATCATAATCCTCTTCCTGGCAGCTCCTCACTAAAAGTCCTCTGGCATCAGGGCTCTGAATGCCCTCCCTGCTACAGCAAACAGCCCCAGTGTTTGTCTTAACAGCTTTTCCTTGTGCTCCTGTTCCCTGGATCTCTTATTCCCCATGGCAGGTGGAGGCTGCTGAGGGAATCTCCCTCTCTCCACAGCCAGCCTGGCACTGACAGGGATATTTCCTAAGCCAGCTCTCCTTTTACTGTCCTGCACTTCACACACACAAGAGCAGAGTTAAAACTATTAACTAACTGTTAAATTTAATGATAGAAAGACAAGACTGTTCTGAGAGGGCTTAAATTCATTAAGCATTGCAGAGCCACAGCTCCTGCTTTGCCTTAATTCCATGGTCCCTACCCATCCCCTCTCCCTGAGGGAGCTGTGCCATCTCTTTTGGGAGATGGAGCCTTCTTCACCTGGAGTCTTCCTCAAGCCTGAGACCAGGGCTAGGGTTAGAGCCAGACTCTGCCAGTTCCTCACTCTGACACAAACCCAGCCTTCCTCCAAGCTACAATTTTATATGTAGGCATTCAGGCAAGAAAAATAATTGTGGGTGGAACCCACCATGGAAAGGTCAAACTGAATAGTAATTCCCTGTTCACCCTTGGGTTAGGCTTCTCCAAGGTCCAGGGTGCCCTCTCCTCCTTTCCTCCCCATTCCTCTCCCGGGTTTTTGTCCCCATTCAGAGGGCAGATAAAGCCAATGTCCCCTCTGTGGGGCTGTGTTTAGCTGCAAGCTCCCTTTTCCAGTTTTGCAGGAATTTTTGACAGCAAGCAGCTGCTGACAGGCATCTCCTGCTCCTTTTCTGTGCTCAGTCAAGACACTCAGCATGAAGTCCTGGGCAGAAATGGAGTAAAACCACTTTACACTTCATCTGTGACTCCCCTTTAAGGCAGAATCCCGTTCCCTTAGCTCCTGCCCTCAGAAATGCTCCAGTGCTGGTGCTGTCCCTGCACATCGGCCATAAGAGGGTGCCAAGAGCCCTGCAAATCCCTCCTGAGCAGCTGCCAAAATCTGGCACTTTCTGCCCAGGATGACTCTGGTGCAGGCAGCCACTGCTGGGAGTGACATTTGGTAATGCCAGGACAAACGGAGCACCAAAATTAAATATATTGCAAGTGTGTTATTGGCCATACAAGGAGAGCTGCTCCCACTGCAAAATGCTTTGTTCCTATTAGGAATTAATTTAAAATCCGAGTTTGAAAGTTGTTGTAGAGATTCCAGAGGGCAAAAAAGGATATTTGGCACCATCTCAAGAGCACAAGTGCACTCACATATGAATCAGTCGAGAAAGAAGAGACTGTTCTGTTCCTACAACAGCTGAAAAGAAAAGGGCTGGCAGGGCTGGGAATGAATCCCCATCTCCAGGTTTGCCCCACTGGCAGGGGCTGAACTTTCCTTTCCAGGGAAGCATTCACCAGCCACCAGGATTGTGAAACCTTCTGTTCAATGGTCACACCACCTCACAGCACACCCAAAATCTGCACTTTATCGCTGCTGTCCTGCCCTGCACCAGGGAAAAGGAGAGGATCCCAGCAGCATTCCCTCAGTGCTCCAGGATTTCTGGCTCCAGCCTGCTGAGATAGAGCCCCTGGCCCTGGGTGCTCTCAGAAATCTGCACCTGAACCCAAAATACATTTTCCACTATCCCAGGTGGCTCCATGCTCTGTCCAACCTGGCCTTGGACATTTCCAGGGATGCAGGGGCAGCCACAGCTTCCATGGAGATCCTGTTCCAGGGAACAATTGCTTCCCTACAGAATGCATCAGGACTGGCTGAGGTCAATCTCCCACACCCAGACCAGATCCTCTCTGAGGGCGAGTGCCCCAGCTCAGGACCTGTGCTCCTGGTGAGGCTTTATTTCCTGATTTTCACTTAAACCAAACTTCTTTTAAAACCAAGAAGTGATGTTTTTCTGGATAACTGGATGATCCTGCCAACTGTGTTTGTCCTCTACCCATCACATCTGCTGATTATTTTGTTATTCTGCAGCTTGTTCTATGAATATGCACTATAAGTGTGCATGTTACACTTTTATTACTTCAGAATTCTGGCAACTTCTTACTGATCTAAGCTATCTCTTTATTTCTAAAATACATTTCAGCTCCTCATCTGAAGCATGAATCAATATTTTGGCCAGCTCAGGGTCATGACAGGATGCATTTCTCAATCCTGGTGAGCTCAAATTTGGAATAAGCCCTGGACAGCAGCTCTCCAGCCCAGCTCCCTGTCCCAGCCTTTGCCCTGACAAGGGGAAGGCATTTCTGCCCTGCCAGCCCAGCCCCAGCTCAGGTGTCTGCTCATGCACATTGTCCCAGGAGATTACAGCTAAATCCCTGGTAGGATGAATTGCAGCTCTGCCTGCTGGATTTGCTGAGATTAACTGCAAAGCACCTTAGCTCTTTGCTCTGAGCTGGAGTTCCATGAGTGCAGAGTTTAAAATTCCAAAGGGGCACTGAAACTGGACAACCTGACCACTTAATCACCTTCCACTGTAAACTGACATAAGCCAATTAACTTTACAGGCCAAAGGAGTCTAGGCTGGTGTAAAAAGAGGCTGTGAGAGCTGCTGCAGCTGCTGTCTTCTAAAATCCACATCATCTGCAGCCAGGAAATAGCCACAGTGGTATTTATTTCCTCACTTCAGATATCACATCTCAATTTCCCCTTCTGCCTCTGAGAAAAACAGTAACATAAGTCAGAAATTGAGGTTTTTCCTAGTGGCCTGGAGGATCCAGCATCACCACATCTCACCCTGGTTGCTTTTTGGAAGAACTTTCTTTAGGAGCATTTTATTTTGATGGTTTGAGTCCCAGGAGCTTTTACTCAAAGGGAAGATCTCAGTGGGAGCTGGTCTGGGAGCTGTGGCAGAACAGCACAAAGAAAAAGGGAGCTACCAAAGAGAGAGTGATAAATAAATGCAACAGGTTTGAGCACTTGGTTTCTCTGGGTAACTGAGGGGAGAGAAAGGTTAAAGCAGCCAAGGCAGGAACCCAAACTTCCTGGGGGAGAGAGAATAGCATTTCTAATAAAAGCCCTGTTTGTCCTGCAGCTATAAAACAAAAGCAGGCACTGTTTAACATGCAAGGCACAGCCTGGCACTCCAAACACCTTTCCAGCAACGTGCCTGAGAGTGGCAGCTTTGAGCACTTGGAAAAGTGTTCAGTTAGGAAGGAACCAAGGGCACAGTAAATTTGGGGAGCAGCAGGTGACAACGTCACTGCATCAGCCTGGTGCTGGTTCTATCATCACACCTGGATTTACAGTTTCTGCCCTTTTTGACATGAAATTATTGCACAGCCACAATTCTGCTGATCAGTGATGCTCCAGCAGGACCTGTGAAGATCTGATTTGTGGAATTTAAGAGTCAGACTCACCACGTGGGAATAATACCAAAGAAAGCTGGCACACAGGCCAAAACAAAGCTGGCAGGCTACACTGGATACCAGCTGGGAATGGCAAACAATTTCAGTTTACTCACAGAAATGCAAACTTTAAAATAAGATAAACACCCCTTAATCTCATAACTACTCAGTTTGTAGTTGCAACTTAAAAATAAACACTTAGTTCCATATTAACCATTCCAGATGGAGACAAAATTCAAGCTAATTTTAGCATCCTTTGTTTTTATGCTGTAAAACTAAAGATGACTGGTTGTGGTCCTCATGTCTGTCCTGTGCCTGGAGAGCACCGTTCAACCAGATCTTAAAACCAGGTGATTTTAGAGCATTCATCAACCACCTCTTCATCCTCAGGACCAGAAATGCACTTCTCCAGCAGTTTTGTTTTCTGAGTATTACTCAGCTTTTCTCAGCATGAGGCTGCTGAGCTTTCCCCCCAGACCTGGCTGCTACAACCAGGAGATGTTTGAGCCCCAGCACCTGGACAAAGCCACAGCTGCAGGAAGAAGTTTCCATGTGCTGGTTCCTGTTCTGCAGGGTACTTTCTTACCATGAGTGAAGATGTCCATCCTTCTCTTTGAAGGGCAGGAAACTTCCAGTCGCTTTATATTTACTATGAAGAAAGAGGATTTTAGGAGACTTACTTAACTACACTGTGGTAACCACCAGGGAACTGATATTTGCAATTACAGAGAAACCCCACTAACCAAGCATCCCTCAAGCACTCCAAAATACATCAAAATTTATTTCAAACCAGTGCTTTGCATTTGCTAAAGAAACCCTCTGGTTTTAGTCACCTCATTTCTTAGACAGTTTTGCTACTCTTGAGTTTGGCAATGCCTGCACTGCCTTATTTAGGCCAGAGATGCTAAAATGTAGTAAATATCTGTAATCAAGTTCTCCACCTCCCATTTTTCCTGCCTTTCCCCAACATTTTCTGCCTTCAGAGCCAATTCTGTGTCAGCACTTGGAATTCACATGGATGAAATGCTCCAAGGCAAATTCCTGCCGGCAAGGGCAGCCCTTGGGACCCGCTGCTGCAGCTCTGGCAGCGAGCTCAGCTCTGCTCCTACGTGAGGGACTGCACGGTCCAGGGGAGGATCCGAGACATTCCCGGCCCTCCAGAACACCTCATCAGCCCCCAGCACGGCTCCAGCCCAGGCCTCTGCTGCTGGATGGAGCTGAAGTGTAAATGATGGAGAGGCCGGTGCCTGGAATGCTGCCACAGCCCACCAGGCCCTGGGTGAACATCCAAAAAGCTGCACACACTCAACAGCTCATCCCAGGGAACAAGTTCCCCACTCTGCCTATTCACAGTGATCCACAGGGATCCTGTCTGCGTGGGCACTCGGGCAGGAATGCTGCATATTCCAACTCCAACCTCCTCCCAGAACAAACAAATAAAGCAGTGCCTGCTGCTTTGCCATCAGGGAAGGCTGCTCTATCCATCACTTCCAGAGGTGCATGCAGCATCCCAGGATGCTGGGCTATAGAATCAGAGGTGAGCAGCTGTCACACATCACAAAAGACAAATTTCTACATGGCTTAAAAAAAGTCCAAACCAGTTATTTGCTTCTTTATGCCTTAAGAAGGCAGCAATCACAAATTATTATTTTTTTCCCTAAGTCAGATATTTAGAGGTGTTGGGGGACGTGGGAATTTGAACTAGGTAACTCTAAGGTTCTACCCTAAGCACCAGCACCCTCAGCCCCTCTCTTTGTGGTCTATGAGGAAGAATGTTTGCTGCTGGTGCCTCAGGAGAAGGGGATAGTTTTCCTTTGGAAAAGAGTAAATGTAGGGGAAAGCCTCCCTCTGCAAACTTGACTTCAGCACATCTCTCCCCATCAGTATCACACTCCCTGCTGGGATTCCCTTGGGCTGGACTAACCCACGGAGGAATCCCCCAGCAGCGAGAAACATTCCAATACTGTGGAAGGGAACGCTGCTCCCTCCCAACACCTCACAGCCGGTCTGTGTTTTAGCTGGAAGCCCCAACCACAGAAGAAGTAGGAATTAGAGCAAAGTCGTGTTTGCTCCACACCTCCGCCCTGGCCAATGTCCACTCTCTCCCGCAGGCAGGCAGAGGCTGCCGGGGGGGTTTGCCTGCCCGGACCGCGAGCTGTCCCGTCAGCTCATCCATCTGTCACTCACCGCGTTACTTCCACGCCGCGGACACGCCGAGCGCCAGCAATTTCCGCCGGCTGCGGGTGGGGAGCGCACCCGGTGCTCACCCCGGTGTACGGAGGGACCTCACACCGAGAGCTCCCTCCCGCTCGGTGCTTACCCCGGTGTATGGAGGGACCGTACACCGAGAGCTCCCTCCCGCTCGGTGCTTACCCCGGTGTACGGAGGGACCGTACACCGAGAGCTCCCTCCCAGCTCGGTGCTTACCCCGGTGTACGGAGGGACCGTACACCGAGAGCTCCCTCCCGCTCGGTGCTTACCCCGGTGTGTGGAGGGACCGTACACCGAGAGCTCCCTCCCAGCTCGGGGCTTACCCCGGTGTATGGAGGGACCGTACACCGAGAGCTCCCTCCCAGCTCGGTGCTTACCCCGGTGTACGGAGGGACCGTACACCGAGAGCTCCCTCCCGGCTCGGTGCTTACCCCGGTGTATGGAGGGACCGTACACCGAGAGCTCCCTCCCAGCTCGGTGCTTACCCCGGTGTACGGAGGGACCGTGCACTGAGAGCTCCCTCCCGGCTCGGTGCTTACCCCGGTGTATGGAGGGACCGTACACCGAGAGCTCCCTCCCGCTCGGTGCTTACCCCGTTGGCGGCGGCGATGCGCACGATGAGCTGGATGGCGTCTCTCATGTAGAAGCGGCCGTCGCCTCCCACTACGAGCGTGGCGTCCTGGCGCTCGGCGGGCGGCACGGTGGCCAGAATGCTCTGGATGAAGTTCTCGGTGTAGTTGGCATTGCTCTGGAACACCGTCACCCGCTTGCGCAGCCCGCTGGTGCCCGGCTTCTGGTCGCCGTAGGGCTTGGTCTGCACGGTCACGATCCGCACCATGGCCGGCGCCGGCGGAGTTCCGGGAGCCGCGGGGGAACCGCGGCCGCCCCGGCCCCGCGACCGCCCCTTAAAGGCACCGCCCGCGGGTGGCAAACGTGGCCCGGCCCAGCCCCGAGCGCCTCCGTGTCCCCGTGCTCTGTTCGACCCGAGCCATGGAACCGTGGAATGGTTTAGGTTTAGGAAAGAGCTTGAAGGTTTTCAAGTGCTGCCGTTCCTCAGCAGCGCCAATGCCACCACTTTAAGCCATGTCCCCAAGTGCCACATCCACATGGGTTTTAAATCCCTCCAGGGATGGGGACTCCACCACTGCCCTGGGCAGCTGTGCCAGGATTAGACATTTTCCATCAAGAAATTTTCCCTGAGATTCAATCTAAACCTTCCCTGGCACAACCTGAAGCCGTTTTTCCTCCTCCTGTCCCTGTTCCCTGGGAGCAGAGCCTGTCCCCTCCTGTCAGGAGCTGTGCAGAACCACAAGGTCTCCCCGAGCCTCCTTTTCTCCAGGTGAACCCCTCAGCTGACCCAGGTGCTCCTGTCCCTGTGGCCAGCAGCAGGATGTCCCCACTGGCCTTACACACAGGCCAGTGAGCACCCCAGAGAAGCAGGAGCCCCCCAGAGCCCCAGAAGCAGAGGCACGGAAGGTCAGCGTTACAAAGCCTTGAAGAAGCTCAATTTTGTTACAGCTCTAGTTCTCAAAAGAAATGTAACACTCCAGAAATTGAAATTACCTGATACAGAGATATTTTCTCCTAAATGTCTCCCCTCAAAGAAAATAAGCTGGTACCTGTGTTGAACCTTAAAAAGAGAAGCTGGATTTTTTTCTGTCTTGGTGGTTCCTGGATTTGAATCAAACTGAAAACACCTCCTCCAGGGCAGGTAAGGTAGGCAAAGTCTCCATTGCAGTTTCTAAGTCCTCACTTTAAAAACTGGATAATGAAACCCTTCCTGGCAGCAGGAGGATCAGAAAATAAATGAGGTTCCCTGTGCAGTGCTGTGCCATGTTTTTTACCTGCAGCAAACCCAACTCCTTCCACATCCAGTGATTTCTCAGCTAAGCCCTTCTTTCAGCTTTAACCATTCCTTCCCTAAAATGCAGAGAGAGTTGCATATGAATTCCTGCCACATCTAAAAAGGCTGATTTCACAAACAAAAGAAATGTAAATAATGGACTGCTCACTTTGTGGTGTCTGTTCCACACAGTATCTCATCACTTCCCAACTCCTTTCTAGACAAGGAGCTGGGAATTTCTGCTTCACCCACATTTTGCCTGAGGCTGCATTTGCAGAGCTCAGTCAGAGCTAAAAATCACCAAGTACTTTTGGGGCCTCAACTTCTTTTAGACAGTTCTGAAAATGGAAATGATACCTGTGGTACTTGCTAAGGAAAAACCATGGAAAACTCAGAGCTCACCAGGAATCCTGCCTGAGTGTGTACATCAGAGCCCAGCTCTCATTTTGTCACTGACATTTACTTTCCCAGTGTAAGATTACAGCAGAGTAACAGCAGAGAGCAGCACTTGGGGCAGATAAAAATAACTCTGCAACACTGCTTGCTGCCCTCACACATGAGGTCACACACATTTAATGGCTATTTTAAACTCAAACACTTTTTAAGCATGCAGTGGCCAGGATCATCTTCTTTTTTTTTCACATTAAAGATATTTAGAGGAACCAGGAAAATATAATAAAATATAATACTGAATGCTTTTAGTACCTCAAAGATGGCTTTCATTGCTGTTGCAGCCCAAACTTGGTGCACTTCAGTCTTCTTATTTCAGCTGCCCTGGGAATAATTAATTGCTGTTAACAGTCAAGAGCCCAAGACAAACCTTCATTTTTCTCAAATGATGTTATTTCCTTATTGCATATGGAAAGGCAGATTTTATTTTATATAAAAGAGTATAAAACCAGGCAGAAGTTACAGAACAAGGGTAAGATAAGGATTATCAGCAAATGACCAAAAAAAGGGAAAGAAACAAATCCTTTATCAAGTGACAAAATACAATGAGCCTCATCCCTTTATACTTTCACATCAAAATCACAGGAATGTTTAGTTAGGAACCCATTCAACAAAGTTTTTTTCTCCTCAGTGAAGCAGTTCCAGCCTGTGAGGGAATTACAATCCATGGTATGAAAAATAAGGGCACATTTAGGGAAACAATCCTTTAGAAAGCACAATTATATTACAACTGGCCGCTGGAATACTGAACAGCCCTAATTTGTATTGTGCCTCAGTGTTTTCATGCCAAAACCATCAAGAAATATAAATGTATGCCAGCTTTTTGAGAAGGACAGGACTATAAATTGTCTGAAAGCTGCCCAAAGCTAATCCTGGTTGAGTGTGGCTGCTGCCAGCCCTGGCACTGGGAGGTTTAACACACAAGGGAGTGCACACAGCTGTAAATCCACTCTTCCTGCTCATTCAGGGCCATCACGTGCTGAGAGACCTGGCACAAGAGAAAGCAGAGGTGAAAGAGAACTCTCTTTACTGGAAAACTGTTACCCAATGTGCTGTGGAAGCAAAATGTTCAGCACTTGTGTCACTAAGTGATGGATATTCATCGTCTACACTGACAGATATTCAAAAATTACTCTTGAACTTCACAGCAAAATATCCATAAGGACTGAGCCTACAGTTTATTCTGAATGAAGCCTAAATTCAAATTAAAAACCACCTTACAGGATGAGGCAGTGGGTATCCAAAGTGTAGCAGCAATTTAAATAGGGCCCAGCCTTGCCTGTGTCATGGGACTGCTCTGCTTACAACAGGTTTGAATGAATCCACCCTGGAAAGTTGGGAAATATAAAATAGCTTGGATGCCTCTGCTTTTACACAAAGAAAGTATATTTTCAGAAAAAGAAAACCAGGGGGTTATTCATAAATAATTAAAAAATATCATCTGCATTTGTCATGCATCACATTCCTTCAGGACCCTCATTTGGAATTGTCACTAAAGCCTGCCCAGCTCTGCAGCAGAGTTCAGCAATATCAAATTGTCTCATGGTTAACATGATCCCCAAATCAAGTTTAACAAAAGTTAACCACCAGCAAAGCACAGTCTGCACAAGGACTGCAGTACATTTATTTCTCCTTCTGATTAGTGCATGCTTGGTCTGTTCTCACATGCATCAATACGTGGTATTAAAAATTGCTAAGTGAAAAAAAAAAATACAGCCTTAGAAAAAGAGTATTAAAATATTAGTGCATGTATAGAATGGACAAGTGAAACATGCCCATGTATGAAAAGTGGATTATTGATTTTTATATAAAATTGCATAGGAAAACAGAGATACATTAAATACACTATTAGCTTTGAAATAATAAAAAGTGCATCTGATCTGGTCAGAAGATGCCACTGTCCACATGCTCATTATCATGATAAAAGCCCTACAAAAGGAAAATATAAATGTCACCTGATTTTCTCTAAAGTTGGCTAAGCAATAAAAAGCCTTACCATCATGGATTTTGGAGCCACTTCCACAGCAAAAACTGTCAGCCCCCTGTTGTTCAGGCAGTTCTTACTCTGCTCATTGTTGACATGAATTATCACTTTATTTTCAGACTGCAGGTGAAAAAACATGAAGGAACCATTAAGACTTTCCTGGTTAAGTGTCTGTTCTTTGTGTAACAACTGCACACTCCTTGGACTTCTGTGACCTTGCTGTTTTAGGCATAGAAATGCTCAATGGATACTCTGAAGAGTAACAGATAAAATAAACAGTAAATAAACACTCCTTGAAGAGTAACAGTTTCAAATGTCCTTTAGCACCACAGTCATGGTCAAAAGCAATTTAAGATTCATTGAAACAACACAAGGACTTGTGAAGTTACAATCTGGCCTTGTTGTATCCTCCCAGCCTGTCCAGATCCCCCTGTGGAGCTTCCCCAGCATTCCCACCCAGCTTGGTGAGATCCACAAACCAAACCCAAGTGGCATAAACAAAGTGGGCAGAGATCTGAGAGCATCAAGTTGTCTCAGTGCAGCCCTGATCTCCTTCTCTGACATATCCCCAAACATAAAAATAACTCTGGAATATCCACCCTAAAGGGCGAAGTGCAAAGCCAAATCCAGAGTTCCAGGAGCCTCAGCATCCAGTCCTAATATTAGTCCCTCCAAGCCACCCCCTTTAAATGTCTGGGCATTTAAAAATACACTTCTTGCTGTGATCCTTTAAGATTTAAAGCATCTGAAGTTTAACATCTTGCTGTGCTGTGTTTATTTACTCACAGCTCCTGGTATAAAGGAAACTGATTCTCTGTGATCAATGGAAAAAGGTTTAAAATCTCACCAAACACTTCTACTTGGATTTACAGCTTTCAGCTTGAATTACTAATAAAGCAAAACTGGAGGAATAATCAGGTGAGAACTCATCCATTACACACTCCTAAAAATCACTGCTCTTTGACTTTCTTATGGACACTGAAAATGTCCAGCAGTGTAAATGCTGTGATCTTTGCTCTTGCTCTAATTGCATTTCCTGCTGTTAGTGTTTGTTTCCTCATGGATTATACTGCGCCAAAATATTGAAAAATTGGGATGTGAACACAAAAAATACTCAGTTTCTATATGGTAGTTAGAAGCGCTTTCCTCATTATAACAATCTGCCCCTTGCAAGAGCACTGCCCCAGGCTCTGCTGAAGCCACAAGGAGCACATCAGGCAGAGTTTTTTTAATCAAACAGACACCAAAACCTGATTTCAGGAACAGCAACTCTCAAATATGACCCAAGGAAGGAGGAGGAACAGTAACAGACATTAACACAGGGTACAATATGGAAGTTGCAGGCCATACCTTATTTTCAATCACAGAGGTGATCCTGCTGCCTGATCTGTAGGTGTGGATGAAGATGCTCTCAGAGCCACCCAGCCCTTTGGCCTCTCCTTTGTTAACCACAGACCTGCAGAGAGCCCTGCTGAGCTGGGAGCCCCCTGCCTCCAGGGCAATGGCTCGAATTCTGGGTTTGCACCTCTCTGCACAGATGTCAATGACAAAGGGGCAGGCCTGCAGTGAAGAACATGAGTTTTAGCATCACTCCAGCTGGAGTTTTCCCCTCAGATTTTCACCCACCACTCCCAAGTATTTTCATATTTGAACTAGGATGACCCAGGTATAAATATTTCCCTGAATATTGAATATTATAAACTGTGAGCTGTGGCAATCTTTTACACTAAATGAAAGCCCAGGACAAGTGGCCTTTTTCATGCCATTCCCAGTACACCTGACTTAGTTCAACACACCAAACCCTTCCTTGGACAGCAAAATGTCCAGGAATTGAGATGAAACCTGAATGTATTCCAGTGTCTGAAATAAACCTGTCACACTGCTGCTGTCTGTGCCACCCCACACAGATTTAACACCTCTGCAATGTTGCACTGAGCACTCAGGGAGTATCATGGATTTTACTCCTGGTGTAACAACCAGGAGTTTACATTTTCTTAGACTCACTCCCAGCACCTCAATTTCCTTCCAAAGGCTGTTGGAATCCACCAGGATTTCTCAAGTTCTGTCTCAGTGCTCCCAAAACATCAATCTGAAATTATTTGAAATCAAAGAATTAAAGAGTTAAGTGAGAGACACGAGTAAACAGCTGGAGATTTTTAGATTAATTACAGAAGCATTTGAGAGCTGAGCTGTCCTTTGGAAAGCAAAGGCTGGAGCCAGAACCCACAGCTGGAACAAGGCACTAAACACCTTCCTGAAATTCCTGACTGGAGAACTCCCCCAAAATGCTCTTTTTTTGGAGGAGGGCTCTCTCTTGTGGCTGAAATGCAGAAAAACAGCCTTGCACGGGCTCTGCCAACCACAAGTCAAAGAAAAAGGAGCGCATCCTTAAATCCCTCAGCACCATCCCAAAATTTTCACTGAGAGATAACTGGTATCTCTCACACTGACTATTTTTAGATCTTCTTATATTTTATATACTGACTATGTTGACCTGTTTAACAAAATTAAATAATATTATCAGACTGTGATCCTAAAAATCTGGGAATTTCCTGGGAATTAATGATTTAATTACCTGTATATTGAATGCTTGAATATTTCATAGGTATTTTTCTCTTCTTAAAAGAGATCCTCTTTCTTTAGAAAGAATTACTGACATCAGGAATATGAAATATGCATTTCAGAATATAAAAACAAATAAATAAATTTTAAACCTGTAAGGGCACAGAAACATCAGAGAAATAATCCCTGGTCCTGCAAAGTAAACAATGGGTGATCCAAACCCTAAAATTTTAATGAAGCATTAAAACACTGTTCTGAAAGGCAACAATAACAGAAATAGTTATGTCTGGAAACTAGGAATTCTGAGTCATGTGGGAAAAAGTTATCTTTACCCACTTCTATTGTGGTTTGGCCACAAAACTGACTTTATAAAGGAGAAAGTCCTGGTTTTTTCTAAATTTGCTGACATGTCACAGTTTACCACCCTTATCTTCCTATCACTCCCCATCAACAGAGAGCATGGATTATTTTAACAGATACAACCAAAAATCCCTTCCTCTATAACTTCATAAAATTCTGGCTTTTTCTAAAGCAAAAGAAAATTTCTTTTTTCAAAGATCCAAATGCTGTTCTCAGAATCAGGACAGGGACAGCCCTGGATGGTGGCAGTGGGTCCCTCCCTCCTGCTGTCAGTTTGTGGCAGGCACAAAGATTGCAGCAGTGAAATGTGCAGGAGTTTTGCTCTTCTCTCCTACCTCTGTCATTTCTAAGGCTCTGTTGTAGCCCAGGGACAACAAAGTGACCCAAAGGTCCCAGGGGTCCCCATCCCGGTCGTTGGCTTCCATGAGATTCAAATCCAGAAACCCTTGTCTTGTTAGCTCATTCTTCTTCATCTCAAAATTTTCTGTTTCAAAGGAATAAAAACAGCACTTAAAAATCTGTTCTGCCTGCAAACAGCTTCAAACACCTTCATCCTTCCAAAGGCAGAATCCCCCTCCTATTAATAAAGTTGAAAAATGGAACCAACTCAGAGCCTCAGATCTCCAAGGTTATTTGGGAAAGAATATCCTTCAGCAGGCATGTGCTGTTTGCAGAGCTCCCCTGTGGATCTGGGATCATGCCTACAAACACTGGATAACCCCAAAAAAGGGAGATTTCAAAACAAAAAGAATTATATTGTTTTTTTTTTTTCCTGAAAGTTTGAGCTTTGCAGAATGGGGTATTTTAGGAATGGGAAATGAAAGGCAGCTGGAGCCAGCACCTTGAAATGCTTCAGGTCCTTGATACAGAAATGATTTACTTAGTTCCTAAAAAGCAATAAAATTCCAGTAATCCTAACACCCCTCTCTGGAGAGAATATCATAGATCCACCACTCTAATATCAGTAAACACATAATTGAAATGTCCTCATGTCAGGGACTTTTAAAAATGGTTTTCTCATCTTCATAACAATGCTAAATCTTTACTATATATTATTAAAAAGGGATTACAATTTAATAAATCTATCCAAGGATACAGATGCTGTAATAAATGGCTTGAACTTTGGTGTCAGGATTGATGATATTCATGTGAACCCTTCCTCTGATTGATGGCCTGGTGAAACATTCCCAGCTTCTCCTTCCTCTCATTTATTCACACATTTCCACCCTCCTACTTGTATCACCCTGACAAAGCCATCAAGGGTGGGAAAGCACATCCAGGCACCAAACAGAGGAGAAATTCAGCCCTAGAAATGTATTTTTGTAGGAGTTTTCCATCAGTTAGGAAAAACTCTGATACCTCAGAGTGTTTTGGGAAAACATAACTAATAGGGCTTGCCAGATTTAAAATATTTTGGCCAATGTGCCACAGCCTCCAAAGGAATTATGTCAAACATGACATGGAATTATAAAAGGAGACACTGGCAACCCACAAAAACTCTGGATGCCACTTTGTAGCATCAGATCCACACTAATTAAATGTCCCTCTCCACACTTTGTGAGATAAAAAAAGCAGCACCAGCCCAATCTGCACAAAGGAGATGGATTAAACAAATACCTGTGGCAGTTTCCTTCCCCATAGGATCCAGCATTACAAACCCTGTAGGTTTTGGCAGCTACAAACAATTAGGAAGGGGAAGAACTTTCTCAGCAGAAGGTCAGTGGCACACACAGCAGAATAAAGCAAAGCAAAGGACAGGAGACTGGAAAAAAAGAAAAAGAAAGGAGGAAGAGAAAAAGATCTCCACACGTTCTTGGAATAGGTACAGAATACCCAGTCCTATCCAGCTTGGAAGTTAATTGATAGGCTTAATTAGCACAGAAATGAACTTACCCTTGCACACAGCCCAGGCCTCCTGGTCACACTTCTCCCCACTTGTCCTCAGCTCAAAGAAGTTGTACTCCTCCAGACTCAGGAGGCCATTCCCATCCAAATCAATTGTTTCAAACACATCCAACAAAGCAGCTCTGAAGGGTGAGAAAGGCCAAACTATTTCCAAAGGCTTCCACTTCCCTTTACTGTCTCATAACATTCCCAAGAACCATCCAGTCTGTTTGAGATTGTTCTGTACAAAAAGTACTTCAGGAAAATCCAGATTTAAAAAGCCACATTTTAGCTGAAAGGAGATTTTTATTCCCATGTTTAGGAATAAAACTCACCGGAATTCTTTGGTGAGAGCCAGCTCTCCATCTTCATCCCTCCACACCAGTTTGGCTTCTCCAGCAATTTGGGTTTTTCCCTTCCTCAGCCTGCAGCCAGTTGTGAAAGGGAGCAGCCAATAAACCCCAGCTCCAAGCTCCCCTCTCCAGCCAAAGATCTGCTCTTAAAGGAAAACAGAAAAGTTTTAAGAACTTGTCAAATGATGCCTTTCCTTGTTGCCAGTAATATTCATACAAAACTCATTACTTGAAAATTCACTCCTTGGAAACCCTGGGAATGCTGGGTTGTCTCCTTAAAAAAAATTGGCTGAGTGAGGCCACTTTAAAGATTAAAAAATAGTAAATCTCTTAGAATAAAAGTTAGAAAAACAGAGATGAGGACCAAGGGGAATAAATTCATGCTCTCTTATTTCTGCCACAGGAAAAGAATATTATGTACACTATGAAGTTCAAATGGCAAGGAGAAAGAAAATTCAAGGAAATTTAAACAAATTTTGCCTTGGAAATGTTGTGTTTGAAGGTGCAGAAATACAACTGAGTTTTTACAGAGTAGCTGTAAATATGGATAAATATGAGTATAAAATTATTGGATGGATTTGTTAATTAAGTTTATTCTGCTCCATAAATGTAATGTACATGTAAATGTACCCAGCAACTCAGCAATTCTGGGTACAGCTGGAATTCCTTCCAAACCCGTGGAATTGACACCTCCAGCATTAACACACTCACTAAAAAATTACAATTAAAATAGGAATGCACCAAAAATCTCTAACCTCTTTGTCCTGGAATTCAGTAAAGCTCACAAGCTGTAAATTCTCTTGGGTTTCATTTTCTTTCAGAATAAACAAAGCTGTATCCACTGACAACCAAGGACAAGGTTTTCCTAAAAAGAAAAATATCCCAAATAATAATAATAATAGCAATAATAATGATAATAATAATGGCCCCAAATTAGGTTTTCTTTGCATCTCAAAATATATATTCCCATGGTATTTATTGATCCCTGTGATGAAAAATGGGAAAAAATTCTATTCTATATTATTGGGATTTTCTTCTTGTTTAGGCCAAGCAGATAAATTGTTCCAAGCTTTGTCTTACAGATAATTAATAATTTTATCATTAAGAATTATTGATAAAATAATTCTATCATTAAGGGTGAACAATATCAAGGAATGGTTACACACCACACAAATTAATTTTAAAAATGCCAGCCCAGGTGACTTTAAAACAATTTTGAGGTTTAAAGGCTCCTGTTTTATGGGATTAAAAAGGGAATATTCTACTTGGGGAAAAACTAATTCCAGTATAGCAACTGGATGAAGCCCTGTGGTAAATCTTATAAAGAGGTGGTGGCTTGGAGAAGAAAATGAAAATATAAACTCACTCACCTTGTGCCTGGGGAATACTGAAAGGTTTGATGGTGATACAAAGTGCAGATCTCTGGGGTAAGTGCAGCCTGTACTTGTGACTGATGATTTCCCCATTCTCCTCCAGGTAGAAGCAGCCTCTGGATTGTGCACATTGCCATTCCTGGAAACCAAATACATATTAAGGGTTTTCTTCATTTTGGATGAAGATTAAAGTGCTTTCTCTGAAATGTTAATTTGATTATTGAATAAACCCTGCATAGAGCACACTATGAGATACAGTGTCAATATACTTTTTTTTTTTTAATTCCAAATAGTCCTTTTGTAAACAAATTTTGCAAAGTAACATTGCTTCACTTGTTAAAATGCTTGAGAAGCACAGAGATTACCCCAATGCTCCTATAGCTAAAAATTAAACTGGAATTGCCACCAAGATTCTGCTAATTATATTTGCAAACAGCTGACAGATGGAGCAATTTAAATACAAAATCATACACTTTGTAACTCCCTTTCTGATGTTCTTTGGAGGTCTGGAATTTTTTTAAATTAAGTTTTGCTCAAGAAGTTCTAAAAGACTTCCAAAGTAAATTGGCTGTGGAAAAGACAAAGATTAATTAAAAATTAAGTGGGATGGCCAATGCCTGGCAGGCACTGCTGTCCAAGTCCCTCCCCTCCTATAATTTCCCATAATCTTTTCATTGTGGGCACAACCTGCTGGAGAAGTTTTTAGGGATAATCTTTAAGTGCAGCTATTTCTGGGCCATGGAGGCAGAGCTCAGCCCCTGGCCAACTTTTATGGAGCAGAATAAACCTAATGAACAAACCCATCTAATGATTCTATACTCATCTTTATCCATGAAACCAGATTTGTAGTGACAGGACAGGAAAAAGGGGACCAATCATAAATAATTAGAAAAAAAGTGGTCAGAGACAAAATATTCCTGGGATTTAGTGGTGAGGGTTGAATATGCAGCAACAGCTGGGGTTGTGTCAGTCAAAAAGTGGATAATGGGAGCTGGGACTAACATAAATCAGTGACAGAATTCCAACATGGAGTTCAGCCTCTTGGACCATTTCCACTGCTATTCCTAAACTGCTTATTCCAACACTTCATGACTCCTGACTTCATCTAAAACAAAATCTTAAAAATGTGTTTTTGTCTTCAAACTTGACACATCTGAAATAATTGGTTGTTTGCTCCAAGTTTGATACCTGCCAAAACTGTTGGACAAAACCCTTATACTTTCCTTTTGGGAACTCAAATCCCATTACTGTGGTGTGGTGCTAGAAGTCCTAAATTATCAAATTCCAAACAGGTAAGACCAGGAAACTAAAAGAGGATTTTCTGTTTGGATTTTCCTCCGTTACTTCAAAGCAGAATAAAAGCTGTTAAATAAAGGCTGAAGTGGGAAATGTTTGTGTTAGAAATGTTAGGCAGCACCTGCTGCTGGTCACTGCTACTGACATTTAAATTAATATTGAAAATATCCACACAGTGATGCATAATTCCTAATTAAAAAGCAGTGATTGAGAGGAATTTTCTAAGGGTTTTTAGTTTTAGGCATTTCACCATGTTCTGACTTTCACTGTTTTCTTCTGTCAGAAATGTAAAGTTGGTGTTGCTCCTGTGGGCAATATTTTCTTCCTTATACAGGAAGACATGTGAACAGCAAAAACATACAATAAAATTCTTGGATATAAGACAAATAAAAAGAATTTTGGGAGGTGGATTCGCATTCACACCAAAAATAAAACCCTGGGTATTTATTCATTGATTCTGGCAGAGCTTGCATTGTGCAAAATGAAGTTTAAAAAAACTAACAGGTTATTAATAGGAAATTTTTAATTTATACTATATTGACTATATATAATTATACTAATATTATTAAGATATAATTTTATTAATTGGAAATATTTAATTAATAGGAAATAAAACTTTCCAGGTTTATTGATTGATTTCAGGTTTTGGATGATGCCAAACAATACTAATCAATATCATTTTTTTAGTCAGTTTTTACTAGCTTGTAGAAAGAAAAAGAATCCAATCTTGGGGAAATGTGTGCTGGTTTTATATACCCCACATCATGTTTGAACAAGGTGAGATTGCAGGTTAAATTGCATGGAGGTCCAGAGTGCACAGAACCCCTGGGAGATGATGTTTGGAAATTTTAATACAGAGCAAATGTCACTGTACAGCAATGGGGAAGATCTAAAGGACTTCAGAGTTCAATAACAAACCCAGAGTTGTTATTTGAAACAAAAATGCAGCTCCTGAGGACAATCAGTTCATTTTGCCAGCAGCAGTTTCACTCTGTGGTCAGAACCATTTTTTCCCTCTTATACAGGAGTCTCCAGGTGCTCATTTTTAATGGATCCCAGCAGTTCCCAGTTAATGTTTCCTATTTCTACAGCTATTATTTTCTGTTGAAAGAAAACTAGTAAAGGTTCAGTCAAGAAAGGGAAAACAAAGGGAAAAAGATCAATATTAACACTCTACAAATATTGACTTAGCAAAGTGACTTTGTTGTCTCTCTCCCCCAGGAATTTGTATTGAATGAGTGATTTATTTAAAAGAAAATACTGATAGAACATATTAGTCTAACTAAAAATCAATATTTTCAGGTTATAGCATCTATTTACCAAGCAATGCCCAAGAAACTAAATATGCTCACAGATTTGTTATTTATTTCCAATTACCTTTCATGCAAAGGTTTATGATACACAATCTTTCAGACTACTTAAGCATTTAAAGTTCTCACCAACCTAATAAATTATTCAATTTTAAATTTCTCAAGAAGTCATTAACCGTTTTCTCCAACAGTGGTTTCATTTATAAAAAACACATTTTGTTCTATTAAACCTTCACACCTGAAAAATTATTTCCAATAACTTGTTGTCAGCAAAACCAACAGTATATAAAAATGTTAATAATAATACATATCAAGAAAGCTCTCAGTAGTTTATAGCTGCCCTTGACAAACTGTTAATAAAACATAAGCCACCATTTTTCTCTGATTTTTAGCTTCTTTAAAATGCAATAACACAGGTGCCTAGAGGAAAACACCATCATTCCAGTGTGATACCTTCATTGTGTCAGGCTCAATAATTAGCTTTGTGTTCCTGCTGCTGCTGGCAGCCACAGTGACGGTGGTGGAGCTGGAAGCTTTGCTGCTTTGAGCTGATAAAGGTCTTGAAGGAGCTCTGCTGTCACCTAGAAACAGAGAGATTTAATTACAGTTGCATTATTTCAACCCTCTCCTAGTGCTGTTTATCACAAACCTTGCATTTAGAAGCACAAAGAAAACTGGATTACAAGAGCTCCATCAGAAAACTTGCCCTCATCACTTGTGTAATTTTTGCACCCCTTTGATTTGAAGCAGCACAAACTACACCCCAAAATTTCATACTTGGTGCCTCTGCAGCCCATTCCTGTGGAGCTTCTCCAGTTTGGGAAGGTTCTGAAGTATTTCAAGGACATTAAACTGTCCACAACTTATTAATTGTGCTTGAAAACAACCTCAATAATTGAAACAAACACGCAGCTTACTGAGAAATGTTTAGGGTTTAATCCTTGTCTAGGAGGGAAATAATTTGCCTATATTGCAACACCTGAGCATTTATTTTCTCTCTTCCCTCTGGACTGTGTCACATGAAAATCAACAGAATCCACCCTTAGGGATTTGTGAGTTTCACAGATGCAGCCATTTGAATATATTTTACTGACACATTGATGTGATTGCCACAGTAGAAATTATTTTCATCAATAAAATATTCAGTAAACTGAGAAAAGCTAAACAACAACTTAACTGCTCACTGAGCCAGAGCTTCATCTCCAACAGAAAGAAAATATAAAATATCAAATATAAATACCTTGAGGCAGTTTGTGACCAGGTTTCCTGCAGACCCTGGGGGATGGCTTTGACACTGGCAGTGTGATCCCCTCGGGGACAGTTTCAGTTTGGTTCCCAAGGTGCTGCTGCCTCAGCCGAGGGTCGGTTTCCAGCCTGGCCCTGGCAGCCTTGCAGCACTGCTCCCTGGTGCTCAGGTACAGCTCACAGAACTGCAGAGAGTAAAGGAATATTTCACTCACCAAGCTGCACTTCTCAAAAGGTTTTAAGGAGTAAAATGTAGCATTAGCAAGGAAAGCACAGCTCAGCAGATGGAATGCATTTCCTCTTCAAGCCCAACATAATTTTAATTTTCATTATCAGAACAACCACTCAGGTATCACAGTAAAATGCAGCTATGCTTCAGGAAGGTTCAAATATTGAACAAAAATTAAGTGTGGCTGTCAACTCTTCCTTTCTAGATATTGGAAGACTGATTTTTTGTGGGATCTCAGCACCTCAGGATGGAGGTGCAGAGAGGCCGAGACCACCCTTGGGGGGCTCGGGAGTCCTGGAATGTTGCCAGAAGTGTCTGGTGGCTGGACTTTGATCCTACACAGGAGACGAGACCTGTATGAGGACTGGGAGGAATTCACTGGGTGAATGGTGAAGGGATAAGTTAGTTAAAGTGTAAAACACAGGGTTTAGGATTTTGGTACAGGGGGGTCTAAAGAAGTAAGATGGAGGAATTGGGGCGTGTCCTGTCCTTCTTCTTCTTGGCCTCCATCTTCTGTGGTGGTGGTGGCACTTGGGGATTGGTTACTACTAAAAGTGCACCGGTTAATAAGGGTAGAAGGTATTGGGGAGAAATGATAAATATTGTACACGTAACTTCGGGTATAAAGATAAGTGACCGCCCGGGGGCTCGCAGTGTGCCCAGGGCTGACTTGCTGTGCAGACCTCTGTCGGGCTGAAAGAAAATCTTTTAGATAAACAATTAATAAACACCGAGACAAGACCAGAAGTCTCTCCTCGTCCTTTGAAGCGCCGGCTCTTCAAGGCCATCCCTGGGCCTTTCCAGAACACCTAAACAGCCTAAACAGCACAGAAAACCTTACAAGTGGCGTCCCCGAGCTATTCCGGTCGTAAATCAGCCGGGAGAAAAATGAAATCTACAATTTTTAACACAGGATTCTTACCAGCTTTCCTCCTATGAAACCATATCTATGTACCAATCTTTGTGGGCTGTTTATTCAGTCCAAAATTTAGAAATCCTGAGGTGAGGGCATCACTAATGCTCATACTATCAATTACACAGAACAAATATCACTCCTGGCCATACCTTGTTGTAGTCAAGTTTGCCGTTGCAGTTGAAATCAGCTTGTTTAGTGATGCTGGTCACTTCCTCCCAGGTCATTCTGTCACCTCTCTGCAAGGAAAAACCAGCTCAGTTTGGGTTCCTAATCAAGATCTTGTTCACCTACAGCACAAATTCCATAAACAAAGGAAAAGCCTTTTTATATTCTTTCAGAGAATCTTATCTTGCAATAGACTTCAACAGATTTGGATTTGAATCATGAAAACAGAGGTCAAAATCATGAAAAATGTTGTCTTTACAATGCTACTAAATATCAAAGAGATCAACTGTAGCAGTTTATGGAATTCTGTGGTGTCTTCTGGAAACCCACCATTAAAATCTTCCATAAAATGGGGAATCCCAGCTCCCAGTACCATCTAATTTCCAAAATCTCTACTAATTAAAGATGGATAATTAGTATTCTAGTGATACTTACTGTTGTAAGAATTTTACAAAGTTCATCATGTGAAATATATCCAGCTTTATCTGTGTCTATTTTACCAAATGCTTCGAGCAGTTCATTTCTTGTAGCTGGCTTTTCTTTCTTTAATATAGCACAAAAATCATCAAAATTCAGTGAAGATGTTTGTGAAGTCCAGTATTTGTTAATGGTCTTCTGGGAAGGATTTCTTCCAGCCTGCTGAAGTACTGAACAATAAAACACAATATTACATATATATCCCAGCTGTTAGAAAAGGAGTTTTCTCCAAACATCCTTGAGTCACTTTCCATGTTCGGAATTTTTTAAAGCCAAACTACTCCAAGAGAAAAGTGGGTCTGTAGGACAGTTTTGATTATGATCTTAATTAAAGTATCAAAATGTCTATGAACTCAAAGACAGTCTCAAGTGTAAAATTCAGCCTATATCCAGTGTCTCAATATCATTAATATATTATTTTTAAGTCTGCACATTATAGATCCTATTTATACTAAGACCAAAATCATCTCTGCACTTTCTTTGCCAAGAACTGAAATCTGGAGTAGAATTTATCTGAGACAATATTTTCTGCCATGCCTGTACATTTGAACCTATCAATTCAAATTATACACGAATTTTAAGGGAAAAATGATACCACCAGTGCCATGGGTGTTACACCTGGCATTCTCCAAAACGAATTTGCTGGATCTATTTGCCTCTTCCAGGTCTTTACTGAAAACATCCTTTCAGTTTTCAGTGTATTACATTTAATGGAAATTAAATTCAGATGCACAGCCTATCTGAAATGAGAGGGATGCTTTTGTACCTTCCCAAATAATCTTTAAGGGAAGCACAGGAGATCCTCCATTTGATTGTGAGCCAGCTGAGCAGTGCCCAAGGCTGTGCTGGGAGCTGCTGAGGAACATCTGTGAAATGAGGTGGTGGCATGGTGACAATGCTCAGTGGGACCTGTGTCACCAGCAAACCAAACAAACAAACCAACAAACAAACAACCAAGCAGGCACCTCTGCTGTTAATGCCTGCCTCAGTGCCAAGCACTAAATAAGGATTTGTGCCCTGCCACCTCTGCTGGAGGAGCCAGAGCAGAGCAGGGCTCACATCTTTATCTGAGCCATGCCTGGAGCAATGGGTTGGGATTTCAGTGTCAAGGGCACAGGGAAGGAAGGGCAGTGACCCTGGGGGTTTGTTCCCATGGATGGGAGAGCTCCCTGGAATGGCAGTGCAGCACATTATTATTATATTTGACAGATCTCCTTCAAATGTACAATCCTTATTTTTTTTATCTCCAGGGACATCAGCACTTGCCATTCCCTCCATGGCTCCCATTTTGCATTTGTGAGAGCTCCACCAGACTGCACCTTTTATTTATATTTCTTTATGGTCTGATTCTGCTAAATCACTCCAGTAATATTACAACAGACAGGAAATTAAGCTACTCTTTGGAGACCAGCAAAACTCCTACAAATAAAATTTCCCAATCTCTCAGTGAGCACTTTAGTTTGGAATATCAGCCAAACTTCATGAAGCAAGAGGGGTTTAAACATTGGCACCACTCGTTTGAGAAATGCCAAAATTGACTTAAGATTAAATAAAAGTCTTTAACTCTCAATGCTTACAAATTCTAAAATAAATTCTTAAACATCTCTGGAAGGATTGAGAGTCTAAACAATTAACTGCCCTCTCTAAGCTGACCTTGAAAGCAAAATGCCCAAACCCTTGCTGTGTAGCCAAGTGGCATATGGATAAGCTGGGAGCCAAAGCATTTATTAGAGAGATGACATTTGCTCACACCACCCCTCTGTTAAAATTATCCCAAACTATCATTAGGATGCCATAAAGGCCCTTTTATTGCAGCTGGGAAAGCCTGCAGAGCACCAAGTCACAAGCTGTAGGAATACGCTTGGTAATGGGTGGAATTTCATGTTCTGCTGTAGGGAAAGAGGCTGCAATCAGTGCACTCAGTTTCTACAGTAGTGGTTGAAAAACCTTTTTGAAAAAGAACAAAAATGCTCTTTAAAAAAAAAAATCATCACCCAAACAGAGCACACAATCCTACAACTCCAAGAAACTGCAAAGTTGGAATTGTATTTGCTTGAGGAATTTTATCTGCCATAGTGAAACCTCCCTCAAAACTGAGGTTATTTATTACTCAGTCTTACCTTACTCTTTCCTTATCTTACCTGGTCACTAAGTTACATTATTAAGAATTTATTATTAAGAAACTTCCATTTTTCAGGTAAATTTTTTTCATTTCCCTTTGAAATTCCTGAAGTTTTCAAACCAAAGCCCCACAGCTTTCATTTCCTACCAACAGCCTTATTTAGTGCAGCTGAAGCAGTCAGAGATTTGTTTTTCTGTTGTACAGCTGGCAGCACCACCACCACTTCCACACAAATATAGTCTGGACAAAAAAATGAGAATTTTAGATTCCAATCTATGAAAGTAATCCAGTAACTCAGGAGGAGTTGAGATAAGGAGTAAGAAGGAGTAAGGTGTTCTTATGGAACACCAGTTGTGGTGGTTTTCTGTGCCAGACATCCTAAACTGAGCTGAGACCTTTCCTACTGGTGATTTAGAAATAAAATCTATAATTTAAAACCTACAATAAAATGCCTCTGTTTGGCATTCCCACTTCCAGCAGGCATCCAAAACTACTCTCAAATCCTTAAGCAAGTTTCTGAGTTTATGCACAGGGATAGCCCCACTGCAATCATCCCATGCAAGAGTTAGAGGGGAAAAGACTCAATCATTACCTAAACTGAGCTGCTCTTTTGATTTAATATTTTCCAAGCTGCTTTTTAAGACAGCCAGATAAGCTGCTCTGCAGTCCATGTAAAAAATGGCTTCTTCTGCATGCTGGGACTTCTTCCCTTGGGAATTTCCTGAGTGTGCGGCTCTCTGATTCCCAGGAGTGCTGGCCATCCTGTGAGGGATGAAATTCCAGTTAGAATTTGTAATTGTCCTAAAAATGCCTCTGTTTGTCCTCTGAAACACAGACTACCCCATTACCCAAACATCCAGGTCATATCCTTTCTTTTCTCTAGATCTGGGATGGGAATTTTTATCTACACTTGTAGGGAAGCACCATGAGAGCCACAAGCAGAAAGAGTTTGAGCTCTACTTATTATTCACAGTTTATTCTTCATTGGCAATAAAAAGTTGAATTTAACTATACTTTATATAGGTGCAGATATTTGATATTAATCACTGTATTTTATATAGGTGCAGATATTTGATATTATAATATTGAATATTATAGTATTATATAAATATTATGTAGTCTTGATTTTTGAAAGCACAAAACCACGTTTTCATGTTATCTGTGAAACAAGGCTTTGCCATCCATGTTTTCTCTTTTTACTCTTATAACTCAACAAAACATATGGATAATAATAATATTGGTCAAAATTGGAGACTTTAATCTCAAAAAATGCCAGGTTAAGCCCAGAATTCTATTTCTTAGAGTTACCTAAATATAAATAATAGAAATAAATGTGCATAAAACTTTGAGCAACACAGGCTGTTTATACCCAAGGCCCACACAGTTATACATGAATGGAAAAAAACCAAAACCATATTTTTTTTCTCAAGTATTAAAACAATTCAATGCTGTTTGCTCAACAATGGTCAGCAAACACTGACAGCAGCTTTCTGCTTCCACCAGGGGTGATAAAGGTTTTTAGAAGGCCATCACAGAGGGACACTAAATCCTGTTGTGCTGTTGCTTTAACAGCTTCTTGTATTATTTTACCCAATGTTGACTTCAGGAAATATATTCCAGGATAATAAATAGAATATCTCAAGTTCAGCAACAAGACAACACCATCCCAGGGTCCCCTTCAGGACTCATTGGATTTTTACTCAGGAGGCCTCAATCACTGGCACCTTGTTGAGTTATACAGATCTTTTCCACTTGGGAAAGGCAGATAATAATTGCTTATCAAGGATAAAGTACCCAATTTGTAACTCCCTGACACTTTAATATTGCACAGGCACCAGAAGGACCCCACGGGGACCCCCTGGCACAGCCTGGCTCCTGCACACGGGTGTCACTATAATGACGCACCAGTGTTACACACACAGAATGGAACTGGGGGGAAAGGCAAGGAGGAGAAGAAGAAATGTTAATTTTCCAGCAACCAGTTTTTAGAAAACGTGAACTCTTGTTTGTAGTCCTTGGACTTCCCATTACTGGGATATTTGTTATGTGGCCAGGAAGTGATGCCAATCCATCGCTGGGAAATCCAGGGAGCAATGGCTCAGTGACAGCACTGCCAGCAGCCCCATGTCTGGGACATTTGTACTGGGTAAATGGCACTTCAGAAAAATAGACAGAGGGGAACAATCCAGCCCAGGCTTCCAAACAGGGAGAGAGTAGGTTTAGATTAGAGACTGGGAAGAAACTTCTCGCTGGAAGCTGTGGCTGCCCCTGGATGCCTGGAAGTGTCCAAGGCCAGGCTGGGTGGATGTTTCAGCACCCTGGGATAGTGGAAGGAGTCCTCGCCCATGGGTGGAACTGGATGAGTTTTAAGGCCCTTCCAACCCAAACCAGTGCAGTATTCTCAGCCCAGAGCACTGTGCCCCATGTCCAATTCTTCCTTGGACACCTGCAGGGATGGGGACTCCAGCCCTCCCTGGGCAGCCCCTTCCGATGTCCAATGACCCTTTCTGGGAAGAAATTCCTCCTGTTGGGCAAAGTCAGAGCCTCCGTGGCATCCCTGACCTTCACTCACAGGCTCACCCACACAGAACCCACATTGGCACGGGGAAGCTCTGCCCTGCTCCGGCCCCGTCCACCTGAAACGAGGAAACTTTTCCCGCATGGATCTCATCACCTCCCTCCCTAGTGGGCACAGGGGGCTTCAAGGTCTACATTTGCCAGCCATCGTAAAAAAAAAAAAATAAAAAAATTAAGATTACAATCTCCTTCCCCCAGCCCTGAAGGGAACCAGCCCTCCCTCACAACCTCAGCCCCGCTCAGCGATCCCTGACGGACTCCTGAGGCGCGTTCGGCCGCCCCGAACCCGCCGCCCGAACATCCCCGGCCCGGCTCCTACCGCGCACAGCGGGACCCGGCGAGCCCACACGGACAGCGCTCTCGGTGTCGGTCCCGGGGCTCTCGGCCTCGGCCCCGCAGCCCTGCCGGGCTCCTCGGCCCCGCCCCGGCCCGCCCTGCTCTCGGCGCCGTTTCCAGCCGGCGGCGTTTGGCGGGCACACGGCGGGAACTGCGAAGGGGAGGCGGCGGGAACGGCTGCGGGATGTCGTAGGTGTCTGGGGAGCGGGGCAGCGCTGCTCTCCCTCCCCTTCCTCTGTTCTCTCCTCTCCCCCCGTCCCCTCACGGCAGCGGATCGGTTCCCGCGGGCTCCGTGAGGGGAGCGCTTCTCCCGGCGCGCCGCGGCTCCCGAGCGCGTTCCGTGAGGGGAGAAGCGCCCTCAGAGCGGGCCCGGGAGGGAGGAGCGGCTGGCGAGAGGCGGGATTTGTTTCCCAATGGAAACAGACCGGGAAGGGCTGGCGGCGGTGGCTCCTGGAGCGGGATTTGTTTCCCAATGGAAACAGACCGGGAAGGGCTGGCGGCGGTGGCTGCTGGAGCGACTGGCGAGGGGCGGGATTTGTTTCCCAATGGAAACTGACCGGGAAGTGCTGGCGGCGGTGGCTCCGGGGGAAGCGCTGCGGGCGGGGCCGGCCGGGCGGCGCTGCCGCTGTGGGGGATCCTTTCTGGATTTCGCATTTCTGAGGGGTCGTGGGCGGCTCTGCTCACAGGTACCCAGCGAGGAGAAATGGCCGCAAACTAAAACACAAAGGCTTTCACCTCAACATCAGGAACAACAGCTGTGCGCTGAGGGTGGCAGAGCTCTGGAGCAGCTGCCCAGGGAGGCTGTGGAGTCTCCATCTCTGGAGAAGCCTGGGTGATCCTGCCTTGGCAAGGGGTTTGGACTGGATGAGCTCCAGAGATCCCTTCCAGTCCCAATTATTCTGATTCTATATCTCTACATAGAATGGATAACACCCGTGGGGCTCTGTGGGAGAGGGGGAAGAAGAAGGATCACAAGATGGTTCAGTTTGGAAAGGACCCACAGTGGGTCATGCCTTGCCCATGGCACAGGCTGGCATCCAGGCAGGTCTGGAATATCTCCAGTGAGGGAGACTCCACATCTCTGAACAATCTGTTCCTGCTGTCATTATAGTGCAAAAGCTCCATTACATTACATTGCAAGAGTTCCATATTGCTAGAGTTTCATACCTCCTTGATGTTTCTTGTAGGCACCTCCTCTATGCATTGAGTCTTCCTTGTCCTTGCAGCAGCCAACTAACTCCAGTTCCCACCACCCCACTCTTTTATAACACTCTTCTTATTGGCTACAGGTATGGCCTGGTAACATGAGGCCTGCTCCTAATCCTTAATAATTGGCTCAGCTGCAACTCTTTAGGGGGTAAGATTACATTCTATACTACCTTTATTTACTTATATTCTATCCCCCCTACATGTTCCAGTGCTCAGTCACTGCACAGGAAAGAATTTCTTCCTCACATCCAGGTGGAACTCATTTTCTGCCTACTGCATCTTGTCCCATTGCTGGGCAAAGCCTGGTCCATCTTCTGACCCCTCCCTTGGCCACCACTAAAGGGATTGGCAAAAAAAAGCAGGTTTTGGTATGAATTTGTGAAAGTGTGGCTTCAACAGAGTTTGATGGCAAGGTTCACTCTATTGCTTCCTACACAGATGGAGCATACACAGGAAAATGGGATTAGAATCAATTCAGAATGATTTACATGGAGACCAGGAATACAAAAGGGTCACGGAGACAAGGATACGGATACAAAAGATACAGGTGCAAAAGAGTTTAGCAGCACTTAATCACTGACTGATTTAATATTTATAAAGTGATTCAACAGGATTTACTACAATTACAGCAGTGACTGAATTATAGATTCACACACACTCAGGTGCAGAGAGGTGGGAAGGAATTGCAGGCCTGTGGAGATCAGGGCATGACACCCCCATGTCCATTTCCCATCAGGCTGTATCTCTTCATTTTGTCTCCAGTGGGAATAAATCCTGCTCATTTTTCTCCTATATTTTGCAATTTATCAAGCAGTAAGTCATTAATCAAGTCATGTAAGTCTGGTGCTGCTCTTGTGTGTCTGTGCTCATTGTGAGCTTCTGGAGATGAATAAAGAAAGTTCTTTAACCTGATAAATATTAGGCACAAAATAATCACTGCAGGTTGTACAGCTGGCTGTAAACACGTGCCATCATACTCTGCATGATTAACAAAATAAATTAAGCCTTGTTAGGCTAATTCAGGGGTAGGAAACTCATGTTGAATACTCTCACCACAAGTGCCCCATCTTTTTGTCTCCTTTTCTTGTTCCACTCTGACATTGGTTCTGCACCACAGGCAAAGTGAGCTATATAAAAAAAAAAAAAAAAAATAAACCAAACTAAAAGTGGTGCTCTTCATGTTTTTTCCTAAAATACTTGAGGAATTCTGTCTGCATGTATTGTTTTCTCCCCCGCATTCTTCTTCTGGAAGATCTGAGAGAGGACAGTTCAACCAACAGGGTTTTCATGTGAGGAACTGGTATGAATTTAGTCTCAGGGGTCTGTGTGTGGAGTTGGAACAGAATTTTTAAATTATTTTGCTTTAACTTCTCACATTATGGCATTGAAAAGACAATCAGTGAAAACAAGCCCCCAAGCAAGGCGGGCTGTTGGGTGGCACAAGGTAAGGTTGATCTCCTAAAGCTAAAATCCTATTTTCCAATACAACATTGCAGCTCTTTCCAGCGTTGAAGGGCTTGGAATGAGGCTCCCTCTCAGCCCCCAGAGTTCAGGGTGCCTGCAGAGAGAAATCTGGGCTGTGTGCTGCTCTGTGGCTGTACACAATATTTGACAGACTTCAAAGAACAAGGCTTTCATCAGTGCACAGCTTTCCCCCAAGAAATGTTCTCAGTGTTTATAACTTAGTGGGATTTTCATGTAGTTTCTCATTTATTTCATCCCACAGCTGTGATCCTGCTCCTGATTTCATTTGGCTTTCAGCTCCTTTTGACACCTGCCATAAAAACTTCCATCAGAACATGCCTTGGTGGAACATGCAAATGCATTGGCCCCCAGAGCATCCCCGCAGTGTGGGTGCATTAATAAATGGAATATTTCTCTGCTGCCACGAGCTGGAAGCTGTAATGGAGTCGGGATTCCTTGAGCTATATGGGCTTCTCTTTAAAAAAGAAATACATTGTAAAGAATTCCATCAAACTGTTGCAGCTTTGGCTGCCCTTTGGCCAGGATTTCAGAGGCCTTTTTAATTTAAATGTTACCTGTTTACTTGGCTTTTTAAAGACGGGATATTTCTTTTCCCCTTTTTTGTAATAGAGATAGCTGTAAAACAGTTTTCATATAAGACCCTTGCCTGAGTTACAGATCAAAGATGTGTTTCCATTCTATTTTCCCAATCCTTTAATTTACAGTTTTGGAATAGCAGCATAAATTTGAAAAGGATATGTTTGGAATGAGGTCATCTAAATTCCTTACAAGGCAAAACATTCTTTTTCCAAGATGAAAACTGAACTAAGTTCTTGAAATATGATGTATATTCCAAACCTTGTTTAATTCAGTATAATATATATGTTTCTTGGGGACTGTTCTTACAAAGATTTTTTTTTTTCTCATCGTTTTACATCACGCTGTAAACTATTGTTAAGATTTAGGAACGTGCTTAAAAAGTTTCAGTTGTCTCTGGGAAAAATAGTCTTAATTTATGTTGACCTTTCTTTCCTTGGAGCATTTCGCCTGCATTCAATAAAATTTTGATGACTGCTCTTTAGCAGACAGCTGTACCATATAAAGTATTATAAATATTCAGCTTTCCTCTTCCAGTGTTGCCATTAACAGCTGGGCATCCAGTTCAGAGGAGCAGATTTTGCAGAGAGAGCTTGGCATGTTCCTGAATCAGGAGAGGGAAGAAGGGAAGCAAACACTTTCTTATGGTTTGGGGACCTGTAAAGGCAGAGAGCATCTGTTCCCCTGTTAAGTCATAGCCTGCTGGCACTGAATCATGTTAAGAGCTAAAATGATGGGGAAAAACTCCTTTTTTCACCTTGCCTGTACCTGTGTCTTAAATGTCTTAAACATTATTTCGACTGCTGGCAAAATAATTCCAAGCCTTGCTCAGAAGGTATGTAAATGGAAATGCTTTTGGAGGGAGGTTTGTTGTTTATAGCCTTGGAGAAAAGATAAATACTCAGCATGATTTCACTTCAGTGCCTGGATTTTATCTCTGGTATAAAATGGAGAATCAGATTTTCTTAGGCAAACACTTAATCCTCCTAAACAAGCAACATTCAGGGAATGGATTTGCTTTGGATGCCATCAGTAAATGTGAAACCAAAAAAGGAAACTGTCTTTAGCATTATCAATTACAGACCTTGCTAACAGAAATCTTTGTGTCTACGTGACCATAAAACCTGTCCTTGTTTTTCTCCTGCAGGGTTAAGAGAGCATTAAATTTGGACACTGTTAAAAAAGATAATGTAAGTATTTTTTGGTGTGTGGAGCCATCTGGGCTGTATAAATATATATGTACATATATCTGTGTGCAGAAATAAATGTGGATATAAACAATCTATTTCATTTTAGCTGCCTTTATGTTGTTACAGATTGGATGTTGTCTGGGCAAATCTTAAAGCACAAAATTACTGCTGCAAATATTAGTGTAAAATTGATTGTATTTCATTTGTCACAGAACTGCCTGGCGTTAAGTAATGTACATCTGCATGAATCACTTGAAAAATGTGCATATTGTTATTGCCACCACTATTTACCCAAGAGCTGAATGAGTTAAGATCCTTGGTGAAATCATTTATTAGAAATTAGCTCCATTATCCTGGGAAGCAAACGTTCTGCCATGTAATTGTACATGCGGCAATATGGAATTATGATAATGCTGTAATCTGCATATTAGAAACTGCAAAATTGAAATGAAAACATTAAAGGCATTTTCATGTCGGGGCTGTAATTACCTCCCTCAGCTAATCTGGCATAATGAAACAATAAACTCCTAACGCTGCCATCAATTTCACTGCACTTAGCACAAGCAAAATAAAATTGTACTGGTGCTGTTGTTGGTTGGGAATGCAGCCCCAGCATCTCCCAGGCACCAGCATGTCGTGACATATGTCACTTTGTCACCTCCCACAGTGGCTCCTGCTGCAGCCAGGGGGGGTGGCAGGGTGCAAAGGAAGGGAAATTTTGGAGAGGTGCAGGGAGAAAGAGCTGGTCAGCAAATGAGCTCCCAATAAATCTCCGTGCCAAGAGATTTTTGTATGTGCAGCACATATTTGGGGGGCCTCAGTGGTATTGAGTAGGGCAGAAATTGGGCTTTTAAAAAAATTCTGGATACTTATTATTTGAATATTTCAACAGAGGTGCAAAATATCACACTGGCACCAAAAATAAATCATTAACAGTTTAATTAGCAGCTTAGTGTACCATTACCCAACTTGTTCTGCTCAGAATGCAGCTGGGACTGTGATTTTGCAGCTGGGACTGTGATTTTGCAGCTGGGACTGTGATTTTGCAGCTGTTTCTTGGGCTGCAGTAGAATTTTTGTAGACAAGTGGTCCAGCTGAAATTCCATGGAATGCTTTTCCTGCCCTACAGCCATCCCCTCCCATGAGATAAAAAGAGTTAATCCATGTTTACCTGCAGTCAAGCCCTTGTGGAGCTGAGGAAAAACCCACCTGAGTGATAGAAACTTTGTGGAGACTCAGGGATGGGGCTTTACACTGATTTTTAGTTCACACGACGTCTCCAATAGAGGCATGTCAAAGATTTCAATTAAGTAACTTTATAGAAGGAAAGAAGGAATAGAAAGTAGTGAACTCATTGTTTGGGTGAAATACATTATTAATCTTTGCTGTCATTCCTTCCCTGTTTTTATCAACAATTCCTCATTCCATGGATCAAAACCATGAATTTACCAGATCAGGAATGAGTATTTTTAGATTTTTGGAATCTTAGCATGGTATCATTAAAAAATTGCATAACTGGAGTAAAATTCTTCTTCCTGGAGGAGAAAATCTTACTGACAAATAAAAATTGTTCTTTTAAGTGCTGCAGGAATTTTGTTTAAAATAACCTTATCCATGTCCAGAAATGGGTGAGGTGACTGCTGTTCAAGCAGGAAAAATTGTCTGAAATATTTGGAGATTTCTCTGTTGAAAAGGAGATTTGATGACATGTTAATCCCTAAATAGACATTGATACTTCAATTCATATTTCATTTAAAGATTATTGGAAGCATTTCTTTAACCTGCCTGAATGTGGCAAGACAGAGTGAGAATTTCCATGAGGTGAAGTTTAAATGCTGCTAGACTGGAACAAGAGTATAAATGAGAGGTGTGAAAATATTTAAGGTATTTGAGACTAAAACAAGGCAGAGGCAAGTGGGCAGCATTAAAATCTTTTAAAATCTGCTACAAGTCCCACTACTGATGACCAACAGCAGCACTTGGGGGTTGTGAAGTGAGGGTTTGGGTTGTTTTTTTTTAATTTCTGTACATGGAATGTGCAGAAAATCCCAGTTTCTCATCCTTGCAATTCAGCATCCATGCTAGAGTGTGTCCCAGATAATCCCAGTTTGATTCCAGCACTGCAGACTTGTTCTTCTGAAAACTTCTCTGCCCAAATCCTTTAACATCATTCAATAATTCCTCTTATATCATTGGACATATTGAAACCCTGAACCACAGACAAAATTTTGGATTTAAGGTATTCACTTTGGATGTTTTCAATTTAAAAAATTAAATTAAAAAATTATTAGAAATAACTTTTGATACAATTAAAATCTAAAAATATTTGTGTCTTAAATTCTCATTACTGGAATAAAAATAATAACTTGGTTTGGCTGCTTTAAAAAAACCTCAAACATTGAGGTGATCATGGCAGAATAACTAAATCATTGGGAAAAAAAATTTAAATATATAAAGAAAAAATAATTTTTTTCTTTATGGAACCTGGCAGACAAAGTGTTTGAAAAGATTTTTTATTTTTTAGAGTCACACTAATTTTATTGAGAGGAGAGAGTGATGGAGAAGCTTGATGAGCACCAAGTCAGCCCAGCACAACTTTTAACAGGGGCTTTCCATAATGGGAATACATAAAGCCAGGAATTAGGGAACAAAAAAAAAAAGGTTCAGAGAGGTTTTGTCAATACTCCTCTGGAATTTTTTTGCATTTTTCTCTGTTTCAGGCACCTGAGACAACCCCCCTGAAGGCCAGAAGGAGCAGCCTGAACTGCTACTCCCCCACCACGGGCACGTGCCAGCTGAGCCCCTGCTCCTCTCCCTGCAGTGAGCGGGCACAGGGTGAGCTGGGCATTCCCTGGTTGTTACTGCAGCATTTTCCTGCTTCCTCCTGCATTTAGGGACTTCTCTCCCTTCTGCTTTTTCCTCTCAAAGAATCTCTTCTGGAAAAGCCAAAGTTGGGGCTTAAAGCTTCAATTTTTGCAGTGCAAATCTCGGGGGTGTTTATAAAACTGAGTGAGGCAATTTTTAATTTATATAACACTGAATGTTACCAGCTCTCAGAAAACACACCTTTGTAAGATTATCATGATATTATTTCCAGTTCACTTTAGGATAAATGTTCACTTAGTTCCACAGTCACAGCTTTTGACTCTGACTGCTCAAGAAGCAGATTTTCAGTAGACTGAGCTGCTTTTATGGCTGTGTAAAAATATTGTAAAAATATTATAAAAATATTGTGGTTGTGGCCTCTCTAAGTATTGAGAACCTCAGGTCGCCTGGTGTAACTTTTTATTTTGAAAAGAAGAATACAGAGGGACCTTTTGTCACCTTTCCCTATAGAGCTTTCATTTCCTTGCAGTACAAGGAAGTAAAAACCTTAATATCTAGAAAAGATGGTTAAGTCTTAATATTAATATTAATATTATTAATAATATTATTATTAGTAGTAGTAATAATAATAATAATAGTAGCAGTAGTAGTAGTAGTAGTAGTAGTAGTAGTAGTAGTCCATCACTTCTGCTGTTAGCAAATTCCTTGTCAATTATATTAGTCACTAAGAAAAAATCTGGTTTTGAATTCATCTGGCTTTAATTTTCAGCCATTGGTTCTTGTTGGGTTGCAGAATTTTTACTTCCCAGAGGTTTTGGAATTTATGTACAGTAATTGAGGCCTCACCAACATTTATGAATTATGTTGAGTAAAAATATTCTGAGCAAGGTGGAACAGCCACTGTTGGAAATTTATCTGGGTGCCTGCAGATTTTAGCTGCTGTACCACATCCTCTCCTGATGCATCTGCAAAGTGGAGCTTCCCTCCAGGATTTTAGATTTTATCCTAATTCTTTATCCTGCTGCCATTCTTCTTTCTTTTTTCCCCCATAAGATGGTGTATAATTATTAAATCCCAGGTTCCAGGCTGTCTATTTAAACCCACAATTTCTGCTCCCCTTCTAAAAACCCACAGTACCCAAAGTATGACCTGTGTGATAATTGATGACTGATTTAAGTCCAAGTTCTATTGACTACTCAGATTTAAAATGAAATTTTTGAGGGTCTTAACTCTTAGCTACTGTATTAAAGCTTAAACTTTTATAGCACTTTGTCATCCTGAAGTGTTTCTAAATGTTTTACAAAATATTAAAATTAAAAGTTAATTTATCCTTGAGTGCTGAGACTTGGATGTAATAATTTAGATCTAGCTAGAAGAAATCAAAGTGTTGAATGCTGAGTGTGGTCTCTTTTTTTCAGTCTGATGGCAGGAAGGAGAATTATTACAGTGAAATGTGGAAAGCTCCTCATTCCACAGGTCTGTCTGGGATCTGTACATTTGTTAAACTCATGGTAAATTCCAAATCTTTCACTTAAAGGTGAATTTACAGAATCCCCACGTTTTGTGATGCCTTCAGCTTCAGCCACAATTAAATCATTTCTGATAGTCAGATATGACTTTTTTATTGCTGGAACAAGTATTGATAGACAAGCTAAAATTTTAATCTGGTTTAGTTCTGATCTGATTCCTGTGGGAATTGGATAAATCATGTAAATTCAGAGTATCTATTGTGGTCAGAGGTCACATTTATCCTGCCCCATCCCTCACATGCCAGAGTGGAATATTGTATTGTCAGTAGAGCACATTTGGAGCCTTTGGAAGCAATTCCCAGAATCTTTGTGGGTGTTTAGGAAACGAACTTGGGACCAGGCAGCTTTTATGAAGGGAAATGGGAATTCCATGGCTCAGTCATTCCAGCATTTTCAGGATAATGCTGGATGTTAATCTGCAGTTAATGGGATAAAAAGCTCCTGGAAGAGCACAGTAAATATCTGCCAGGATGATTCCAACTTCCAGGTGTTAATGCTGTAATCCCAAGCTTTCCAGAAACTGAGGAGAGCTCAAATTCCAAAAGTGTAAATTATAAATAATTTAGTGTGGTTCATTCCAAATCCTGCTTTCCAAGTGAGCTTGGAGGTTTTTCCTCTTCTCAAAAGATCACTCAGCACTCAAGGTTCACACCAACTCCTCCTTCAGGTGCTTCAAATACCCCACATCTGATTTTTATCCTAAATGTTTCTCTTTTTCCGAGGAGATGGGAACGAGCAGAGCAAATCCGGGAGCGGATTATCCAGGAGAGGGCAGCCTCAAACAGAGCACGATGTGTAAGTGCATTCGGTTTGGAGTTTGTTATGGCTGCAGGGCTCTGATTGCTTCTCATTTTCACCACCAGGCAATGACTGTGATGTTTATTCACCTAAATATTATGTTTGAAGTTGTAGCTCTTTATTTGCATTATTGCAATAACTCACAATTTGTTTCCTGGGGTTTTTGCCTCTGCTGGATGTTTTCCCACATCCTTAGGCTGAAATTCCTTCAGTGTGGGATAATGTCTTCCAAGTGATGGAGCTGGACAGATTGCTGGGATGACATTTAAACAGTGGAAAATAAAATATTGACATTATACCGCTGTAAAACTGTAAATTGATTAATTGGGGGCTTCTTTTGTGATTCAGTGAATCCCTTGGTCAACACATCCAGCCTCATCTCTTAGTGACAGGAACCCGGAATTACACAACAATTGGAGTAATTAGAGGCCTCATTGATATGGAAATGTTTGCATTCAATAATTCAGAATGTTTTTAAAAGCTTTGCAGGAGACCAGCAGTAACATTCAAATAAAAACATTTCTAAGCCAACACCCACACTTGATATTCATGTGACTTATACACACTTAATTTTACAGATGGAAAATACATTGTCCAGTACACTGATATAAATCCTCACAGCTGAACTGATCCATCCCCATTCCAATGAGAAAAACCTCTGGGAAACATTCCAAACATGGATTTTCAGTGAGTGGGGACGTGGATAATTGGAATTGTTTCACCTTTTTTACACAGGTTCCTGCAACTGCACTCCCAAGTGAGAAATTCCTTGCCCAGAATTCTGAAACTAAGAGCAAATCTGACAAGCCTGAAGGTCTGGTTTACACTGATTTGTCTTTTAAACTACTTCTAATACAGGATTTGAAAGCAAAATTAGGATTTTATATGCAACATTTGATCTTTGAAGGGGTAGGGAAACAAATAAAAGACTTGAAACCAGGCAAGCTGGACTTGGAAATCCAGAAAATGCAAACAAACTCAAAAACTTACTGGATTTTTTTAAACTAGAAGAGTTGCTTTTCCATGTCCTCAGTTTTTAATTTGTACAGAAATAGAACCAATATGAAGTAGTTCTCAATTATTATTTATAACTCAAAATATGAATTAACTGCATAGATTTTTATGTCTTTGAGGATTAAAGATCCTTTTGTGTTGAAGTGATTGTACCATTTAATTTAGCACTAAAGTATCATTATTTAATAGTCCAATACATGTTCAAATGCAAATCACTGCTCTCTTTTTTTCCCATTTTGTTTCCTGACTAAATTTAGCACAAGGTTCATTGCTGTGCATCAATAGCTGAGAAATAATTCAGTGTATTCAGAGGACTGTGTTGATTTATTTCATGTGAGCAAGGTTTTATTTAAAAAATAAAAACCAAACAATGATACTAATTGAAAATATTTAAATTGCAGTGTTTATTTAGAAAATGAGGAATTTCGAGCTTATGAACAATTTCCAAATTGGTTTTGGTATGTTGTAGATAAGGAGTAGATATTGGGAATGGGATTTAAGGCTGATTCTAATTGTTGTTTTCCAGGCTTTGGAGGGCAGTAGAGAGCTGGAAAACATCCTCGGAGTCTCCCACTCGTCCTGTGACCTGAGTGCTGAACTGCAGAAAACCCAAGCGCTGGGTGAGGAGAGTTCAGTACATTTATTTATCCCCTTGGAACATTTACAGGGATCACTCCAGATGTTCCCTTTGGTACTGCCCAGCACTCAGGAAAAATGCACTTCAGGTGTCCCCTGCATCCAGCAGGGACATAAAAGCCAGGCACGCTGGGGAGGGCAAGCCTGGAAAAGCAAAACCTGGAAAACCTTTACTTATGGAAATGCTCAGTAAATAGTGAGGTACTTAGTGGGTACTTAGGTGGGGATTAGGCTGAACGTTTGCACTTGGATTGCTTGGCCTTTCTTCTCCCCTTCCGAGGAAGTTGGTTTGTTTGTTTGTTTGCCTGTCAGCAGGATTAGGCTGAATATAAATTTCCAGGCTTTAAAAATCTCTATTCATGTGTCCTGAGATGATGGACATTCCAGATGCTTGTTGTGTTGGGATCAGGGCACTCCACAGCTGCCACATCTGAAATGCTTTTCCAAAGGAGCCCAGAAAGCAAACCTGGAGAGCCTGGATGCTGCTTTTTGCAGCTGGGAACAGGTGGGCAGTAAAGCCACAGGTACCAGAGAAAATTTCTCCCCAGCCAGTGGAATGGATGCATCACATGCTGGTCTTTCAATCACCATTTTTTCTCTAACTCATATTCCAAACTCATTCCATTTTCCTCCTGCGTGGGCATGCCCTGCTGTAGTGCCAGATCCTTTCTGAGCCACCATGGAGTTACCTGGGCACAGTCTGGGTTCCATCGGGGTGGGACAGACAGACAGACAGCCCAAACGACAGCTCAGACCTCTATTGCCACTCCTGTGTCCACTCTTTCCCTCAGCTCCTTGGGAAGGAAGCATCCTTCCCCCATCTCTGAATTAGGAACCATGGCAGCACTAGAAGGAAAAAAAATTGGAACAAAATGTGGGATGAGGCTTGGAAGCAAAACTTGTCAGAATTCTCTGAATTTTGAAATTTTTTGTTAATTTTTTTGAGCACAGTTACATAGGCAAGAGGGTTTTTTTCCTTGAAATGCTTTGAAAGTGAAGGAGGCAGCAGAGGTATTATTTTCTTTGAAAGCTCTGGGGCAACATTTGTTGATTTTGGATTTATTTCTTCACTAGTGAGTCAAGCAGAAAAACTGCAGCTGTTGAAAGCAAACCATGGAAAAGTCCCTGCCCGAGGTAAGAAACTCTTCATAACTCTGTGTAACAGATGTTTTGATTCCTTTGCCTTGATTTCTTTTCAGTCCTTTTCACTTGCAATGAGTTGGGAAACCTTTAGGATATGAAAACAATGATAATCAAATGTGTTTCTTCTGAATGGTCTGCAAATGTAAATTGAATATTTGCTGCTATTTTCATTGTGTTGGGTATTGCCCCATGAGACTGTGCAGGAAAAGGAATCATTCATGGCCTTACACTTGTGGCATGGTCCAGAAGATTTCCCATACCAATTTTCCTTGTTCTTCCTCATCCTCCTCCCTCCCACTGTGCTTTCAGTGTCACAATCTTGCAGCAAAACCTTTTCCACTTTGTGTATCTTGTGGGGCATTTCACCCACTCCAGGGGCTGTGAAATCCCAGCTCTGGGGTTTGTTCATGACCAGTGCTGTGGAAATATTGGAAGCTGGTGGTGTTTCATCCCCAGCTGCTTTGGTGCCCTGGCAGGAGGGAAGGGGACACACACAGGACACTTTAATTCCCTCACACTCAGTAAAACCAACAACCTCCCCCAAGGATATTCTGATATTTCTGTTACCTTCCCATTTTCCATCTGAAAGCAAAGCAAACCCAGAACAGGAGCAGTGGTGGCATCTCTGCTGTGGGGAATTCTCTTAAAGGACAGAAAATTGATCAAGCTTGGGTTTGCTGGGCTGCAGCAGATTAGCTGCAGGTGGAAAGCAGTGCCAGCCCTTGGGAGGGAATGGGGCTGATCTGAGCAGTGTGCAGGTGCTGATTTACAGCTCCCTGTGTGCTCCTGCTGCAGCCAGGGCTGGCAGTGCTGGGAGCCCTCTCTGCTGCCTTTGTGCTCCTTGCTGCTCACCACACACTCTGCAGCTCCAGCTCTGCTCCAGAAAGCAGCCCCGAGCCCCAAAGGCTGCTTAGGTGAGACATTTTGTGAAGGTAGGGTGGAAAAGACAATTCTGAGTTTAAGCTGAGCGATTTTGATGAAGTTCCAATGTCACTTTTGCTTTCACAAAGAATAAATTCAATTTTGCAGTCTTGAAAACGCAGTAGCGGGAGAGGCAGAGAAGTTTGTGATCAAAGAGAAGCATCTGTAGATGTTTTTCTTTGCCTTTTAGTTTCAGATGTGGGTTTTTCATAATTATTTTTAATTAGTTATGGCAAGGCTTAAAACTTATGACTGTTCTGTGGCTTGGTCCAGATGGAATGTCACATTATCATCACATGGTGAGGCATGAAATTTATTTACTTTACATAAACGACCTCCTCTTAAAACAACTTCATAGAGAACAGTCCTGCCTCAATGGGCAGCCTTGTGCAGAGCTCACTTTATCATTTTGGGTGACCAGCATGGAAAAAGGGCATCATTGTTTGCCCATGACTCGAATTTACAGTAAACAAAATGTTTTTGAACAAAAAGTAAGCAAATTGTAAAACAGCTGCCAAGAGATGAATCGAGTGGGTGTCTGGGAGTCCAGAATGTGCTGAGAGTGGATGTGCAGGTTGGCATGGGCACATTTTGACGGAAAATTTTTTAGGTTTGGAGATTCCAGGAGTGAAGGTCCTAAAAGGGGAAGCTGCTCCAGCTGGCTGTGACAAAGGACAGGGGCACTTTGCTCCCCTAGCCCCTGGCACAAACCATGGCTGCTGCCCATGAGAGTGCTCCAGAGATCAAATACTTGCAGTGCTGAGGAAAACTCTGGCCAGGCTGTGATGAAATAAAAACACTTCCTTTGCTGTGGGGCTGCTCATCCTGCTGAGCCCAGGGGCAAATCTGATCCTCCCCGAGTTCTGAGCATTCCCAGCTTTCATGCTGGGGGAGCACAAGGGGCTGAGGTTTGGCTCCTGGGACAGTAGGGGTGGCTTTCCAGGAGACTGATCAGGGTTAACTGCATGGAATTTATTCCTGCCCTTTGAAATCACTGATGAAAGCAAAGCTGAGAAATCAGGGACCAAAACTCCTGAGTTTCCACCTGCCAGTCCAGTTCTGGAAACTGCATTTATTTTAAAACATAAATCCCATTTCACGACCACCGCAAAATAGAAACACATCTTTAACAATCAGAGCTCCTCCTTGAACCAGATAAAAAGGTAAAAATACAGAATTCCACCCTTTATCCGATTTGGTGTCAGTTTGAGTGCAGAATTTGGGTGTCCTAAGACTGAACCACTTGGCTCTGATGGTTGTTGGGTGTTTATTTTCACATCATTCTCGAATCAAGTCTAACAGATTTGTTGACCTTTAGATGTACATGTGTGTCTGCCCCACCTTTCCTTCCTCCTCCTTGGAGATCTTCTGAGGAAAAGGAGCTGGGGGAGCCCCCACTGCTCCCTCCCAGCGGGGTTTGGGGCTCTGGGGCTGTACCCACCCCTGAACTTTCCAAACTGGGCGAGTCTGGGCTGTGGGCCAGCAGCAGGAGGAGTGTGGGGATGGAAGGGAGGAAGGAAGGAAGGAGAGGGGGCAGCTCCAGGCTCTGCAGTGATGGAGCACCCTGGGCTATGCAGATGAAATATTAAGCCATTAACTGCAGTGGCAGATCCAGAAATGCACATGAGACATATGACTGGAGGCCCCAGACAAGTACACAGAGAACTGTCAACCTGCATTTTGGATTTAGGTGTCAGCCCCATTTATTCCCAGATTTCACCCTTGTTTTTACACTCTATTTTCCTACGTGCCTTTCTAAAGATGCGACAGCTATGAATTTTTAATTCTGGTGGATCTAGTTTAGAGTATTAAGCTTAATGAAAAATTCAAAAGAATTGTAGTTCTTCCAACATGTAGCAACTCCTACGTGAGAATAAATACTGCTTTCTCCCATGAATATAATTATTTTAAATAAAAAAGAAAAGAAACATTAGTTTGGACTCACTTAGTAGCAATTATATGTTTAAGAGGTGTAAATAACTTGCGATCCAGACATTACAAATATCCAGGTGCTCTGTATGTGCTGATGACAACAAAATTGAAAAGAAAGACTGTAATAATTCTGACTGGTTTTCTCTGCAGAAGATATTGATTATTTGTGTGTGGTGAGAGATTTGGAAAATTCAATTAAAGGAGTTGTGCAAAGGTTTCATAAATTTCCCCGGTACAGCGTGTACACAGACATTGCTGCGTATTAAATCAATGCAGCACTTCACAATATATTTTCTTTGAAACATAAAAATAAATAACATTTAAACAGTTCTGCTTACTACAGAAACAAATTTTATTTTCTGTGAAGCATTTAGTCATGTGCTATCACTGACTCATACACATTTGCCAGCTGTAACAAATTTTATAGACGTTTTCTCCAGAGACATAGCTCATATACTATGAATTTTTAAATGAGCAAATGGTGAAGAAGGGATGTCAGCAATATAAAAATTGATCAGTTAAAAGATAAAAGCATAAGTAAAGAGATTTGTATGGTAGTCTTAATAGGTTTTATTAAATAAAAATACTATAAAAAGACAGTAATGAATAGACTGAAGGTTTTAACTGTGGTTGAGGTGGAGAAAAATTATTCTGGCACATTTAGTAGAAGATTGGTTTTATATCACCCGACAAGTGAACATTTTTTTTCTCTCTGCTTTTTAGATCTGTAAATGTTTTAAAGCAGTCCAAGTTGGGAGATGATGATGGGGGAACTTGGAGGGGAAAGGGAACTTGGGGAGACTGAGCCCTTTCAGTGCCTGTGTGGTCCAAGGGCAGCTCCAGGTTGGGCTGTGAGCCCAGGGGCAGTGCTGGAGTCACTCCCTGGCAGTGTGAGATCCATGGGGTCACAGCTGGGGAGAGCTGAGGGGGCCCTGCCCCAGCAGCCCCCTGGCTGTGGGGTTTGGTGCCCTGCCCAGCTGGGTTTGTGTGCAGCTCAGGGGCTCAGGCTGCTGGAAATGCCCTTTGTGTGTTCAGTGTCCTGAATTCTGCCTCAAACAGCCCAGAGCCAGCAGCCCTGGGTGCTCCAGCAGAGCTGCTCATCTCTGCAGGGACATGTGGCACTCACAGGCACCTGCCCCCAGAGCCTTCCCCACGTGTTCCCATTCCCTGAGCTCCTCCCTGCCCTTGCACACTGTCCTGTGCCTGTCCCAGGCACTGCTCACCCTCACCCAGCCCAGCCCCAGGTGTGGGTGGCTCTGGGGTGGCTGTGGGTGATCCAGGGGTGGCTGTGGGTGACCCAGGGATGGCTCTGGGTGATCCAGGGATGGCTGTGAGTGATCCAGGGATGGCTGTGAGTGGTCCAAGGGTGGCTGTGAGTGATCCAGGGGTAGCTCTGGGTGATCCAGGGGTGGCTGTGAGTGATCCAGGAATGGCTCTGGGTGATCCAGGAATGGCTCTGGGTGATCCAGGGGTGGCTCTGGGTGATCCAGGGGTGGCTCTGGGTGATCCAGGGGTGGGAGTTCTCCTGCTGCAGTCCCTGATTGGGCTCTGCTGGCACAGCCCTTGGGGATTCTTACTTATTCTTTTATTACTGACAGCAAAAGGCAGCACCAGCTTCTCGTCCTGGTAGCACATTCAGTTCTGCTTTGCCATCACTGCCAGTGATGGATCACAGGTGCAGCCACTCAGCAGGACAAGCTCTGAAATCCCTGCTGAGACACCATGGGTGAAGAAAAAAGGGCGCTGGGTTCTTTAACCACCACAGCAACTCACTTAACTCGTGTGTGAGGCAGGATTTGCACAAATTCTGCCATCACACCACTGTTGTCTATCACACACTACATTTCTGTGTTTTCCTTGTTCACAGAGCACATCCAGGCTGGGAGTGCTGCATTCTTCACCTCATTCCTGGACAGAAGGAAGGAGCCCCTGGGGCTGCTCCCGATCACACCCAGCACCAAGGCACAGCCAGAGTGACCAGGACCAAGGTACTCCTTGTAACCATGTGCAGAGAGCTCTGGGATGTCCTGCAGGCTGCCCTGGGGGGAATCAGGTGTTCTCTGCCATGGGATTTGTTCCTGGTTTGTTGAACACTGCAGCAAAGAGCTTCTCTGGAAGCTCTGCTCCCCCAGTGAAACATCCTGTGCTGTTTGTCCTCAACTTGTTGCTGCTTTGGCTCCTTGTCCTTGTTCCTTAGAACATCCCCAAGTGTCCTGCAGCTCCAGGCAGAGGGGCTGGTGCCCTGCCTTGCCTGAGGCTCTGTGTGTGTTTTACTGGACACCACACCCATAACTCCAAGCAGATCCCATGCACGATGATGCTGCTGTCTAATTGCTATTTATTTTAGTCATTCCTCATCTCCCCACAGGCATTATGTGAAAAATGCATTCCACATCAACCCAAACTTCTCCATCTGCTGGACTGGACTTAAAAGGAGCGAAGAGCTGAGTGTAAACCAATCTCCCCAGCAAATCCCAGCTGGGGAGCGCTCGCTGTGCTGGGCAGGTGCACGTCCAGATAACATTTCTGGCATCTATTTCAACTTAACAATGCGCACAAGCAGATAATCTCAATGTACATAATCCACCCCGGGTGCTGTGCAGCCCTGTGCCCTGGGGCTGCTGCTCTGGCTCTGGGCTGGGGGCAGCTCTGCAGTGCCAGCAATTCATTATTGCCACCCTGGATGGGTTTTAGTTGTTTGCAAACATTTCCCTGCTGGTGCTGCCATGGCTGGGGACAGATCTGTCACCCACACGAGGCTTCCTGTAAAGTCAGCCCCAGCCCCAGGGTGAAAAGGCCTCAGCCTCTGACCCAGCATTAACACAGGGCTCTGGTAACGTTTGCTTTTAGGTCAACATTTGAGTTTAGTTTTGGCATTTAATGCTGTTTTATATAAACCAACCTTTTTTATAAACCAACTGCTTTTCTCTTTCCTTCTCCTCAGCCTCACCCCTCCAGCCAAGTGAATCCCCTGCCTCTCAAATCCTTGCAATTAGGCTGAAAAAGTGCAGTAAAACTATTTATTCTCATTAAAGTCCAGCATAAACACAAACACTTGAATGTCCTTTCTACCACTGCAAAGTCCCATCCTCAAATAAACTGATTTTTACAAGTAAAATTCTGAGCACCAGCAAGATAAAGGTGTTCAGGGTGTGGCTGAGCACGCACACACTCAAGTTTGGGAGTTTTCAATTAATAAAAATGATTTTGCACTTTGCCTGTGCAGTGTGACTGGGAAGAAGGTTAGGAAGGGTTTGAGGGAGTTGTGGCAGCTGTTCTCATTTCCCTGCTCTGCCAGGCTTTCAGCTGGGGGTGTTTGTGTGTGTGAGGTGCCCCAGCCCTGCCTTTGCAGGCTTTGACCCAGCCAGAGTTTCTATAACCTCTGGAGCTGAAAATGAAATAATTATTGATCTGAGAAGAGTCTGGAACCAACTGTGCTGGTCTGAATCGAGCTGTTCCGGGCAGCCCTGGAAGAAGAGCATCAAACTGTTCAGGAGCCAAGAGCAAAGCAGCAGCGAGGCACAGCAGAACTGCCCGTGGCAGGTATTAAATGGGGCATTTTCAGGGAGATGGGAGCTGCACAGCAGAGCAGGACAGCCCCCCATGCACAGCCCAGCCTCGGAGCCCTCCGAGTCTCTGACCTCCTGCCGTACCAGCCTTTGCCTCCGAAGCAGCTGGGGCTGTTAAGAACCATTTCCAGTTCCACACAAGGTGGATCGGGTGACTCTCACTTTATCACCCCCCGAGGCCACCTCAAGGACAAAGGAAAGGGATACACCCAAAACTAATGTTTGGCTATGGGAAGGATGGCCTGGGCTCTGCCGGGGCTGATGGGACCCTGCAGGGGCTAAAGGGACCCTGGGCCCCTCTGCTCCCATCCACCCTCGTTTTCCTGTCCCACGGTCCAGCCCTTCCTTGGGGAAAACACGGTGGGTTTGGGGTTTCACAGCCTCTGGAGACAAACATTCCCAGTTTGTGTTCCTTTCTTGTCCCCTCAGCCCACACTTGCAGAAAGGCCGTGCTGTGGGCAGAGCTCTTGCATGCCACAGTTAAGAGTCAGAAAATCCTGAATCCTTGTGAAAAGATGGAAATGTTGTTGTTTATAAGGAACTGTTATTGTTGTTTATAAGGAACTGTGTAGGGAAACCGAACCAATATCCTTCTAGTTCCTACTCCAGAGCCCCTTTTCCATTCCCTCTGAGCTGCCAGGGGGGCAGTGTTGCCTGGGGGTATTTTTTCCACAACAAACAAGCCTGGAAAGAAGTGCACAAATACACTGAGCTTGTGTTCCTGCAGTGCCAGGGCTCAGGACTGGCCCAGCTGGAAGTTCCCAGAACAGCTGATTCACACACTGAGGCTGAGGGCAGTGACAGCCTGGAATGTGACAGGGGAAGCCTTTAAACAAGGGGGGGCTTCTTTTATATTTATATATAGATACAGAAAAAAAAGGGTAGACTGACTCCTAATTAAACTATACAACCCTAAATTGCTTTATGATTTATTTTCTTCCTCCATGCTTTGTTATGTTTATAATTACTCAATCAATTTGTATTTTCTGAATTATTGGCTTTGGAGGCTGAGCTGTGCCCGGGGAGAAATTGCAGAGTTGAGTTCAGTTTACATCTGCAAATTGCTGTGCAGTTTAATAAGGGGTTTGGGTATTTTCAAACTGCACTGCAGCACCTCAGCTTTTATTGCAGTAGAACCAAAAGTTTTGGCTTTTCAGTCCTGTTAAAGAGATCTGCAGCAGTTTTAGAGCCCCCAGCAAAGGGAGACAGTGACTGATGCCACACACCAGGTTTGTGCCATAAAGCAGTTCAGCAGCACAACTTCAGTGCTGAATAAACACAAGTTTACACTTTACCTGCACTACTTCCTTGGGCTTTTTAGGCTGGGAAAGGAGAAAACTTCATGCTGCTTTTGCTAATACAGTATTTTAGCATTAATTCAAAATTTGGTCCTTTATTAAGCATTTTAGGTTTACAAATGGTAACAAAAGTATAACACTTCCAAAGAAAACAAATCCCATTCCCAACGCTCTTCAAAATATTTCTCCTTTAAAACAGTCTTTGATTGTTTTGTGTTTAAATAAACAAAAGGTTTTTCCTGGCTTTCCTCGGGTTGTGTCCATCACCCACAGGCTCCTCTGCAGTGCTGGCACTCTCACTGAGCCCCCTCAGTCCTGCAGCTCCAGCTCCATTAACTGATTTTCTTCTGCCCTCTACTCTTGGAGTCCCAGAGCATCACCACATTGAAGTACAGCAGGAAGAGCAGGAAGTGCAGGCAGGACACCACGGCCACGGCCAGGGGGAACAGGTCGGGCAGGCGCGGGGGAGGAGGCACGGCCGCGCTGAGCGCCGACAGCGCTCCCATCAGGGCCACGGAGAGCAGGAACTGCAACACAACAGCGAGGGAGCCGTGGAGCACCTCAGGCAGCTCGGCTGCCACGGCTGCCACCTCGCTGCTGGGTGCTCTGCAGTGGCACTACAAAGGGACAGCCCCCCCTGCACTGGTACTTCAGTGCTGGGAAAAGCTGCAGGGAAGAGGCAAAGAAATAAAATTTGCTTACCAGGCTCCTGACAATCTTGGGAAAGGACTTAACCCAGGACACATAGCCCTTGAGGGAAAGGGAAAAGGCCTTGAGCTGTAGGTCCTCAGCTGAGGTCTTCTCCAGGATGGAGAAGGAGGCCAGGCACACGGCCAGGAAGGCGGGCGTGGTGACGGCGTAGGGCAGCAGCAGCTCGTCCTTCAGCAGCAGGGGCAGCAGGCTGGGTGGGACAGCAGGGAGAGGAGGGAACACCAGTAAATATTTGATCCCTTTAACTGGGGCAGGACAGGCTTTGCATGGAATCACTGATGGGTTTGGGTTGGAAGAGACCTTAAAGCTCATCCTGACACCTCCCACTGTCCCAGGCTGCTCCAGCCTGGCCTTGGGCACTGCAGGGATCCAGGGGCAGCCACAGCTGCTCTGGGCACCTGTGCCAGGGCCTGCCCACCTTGCCAGGGAACAACTCCTGCCCAATATCCCATCCAGCCCTGCCCTCTGGCAGTGGGAGCCATTCCCTGTGTCCTGTCCCTCCATCCCTTGTCCCCAGTCCCTCTGCAGCTCTGTTAACAGTTTTCCCAACTCACCTGAAAGTTGACACAAGTAGAAACCACGTGGCCATGAAGGGGATTTCATTTATGATTAAGCAGACTGGGCTAGAATGAGAGGAAGAAAAAGAGAAATCAACCATTCCCATATCAAACAGCACTCCCAGTCCCTGTGGGTATCCCCAGGGAGCAGCAGTGCTGGTGACTGTCCCCACAGGCAGCACTGCAAGGACACACCAGCCTGGCTCTGCTCACACACCTTCATTTACAAGTGATGCAGAAAAACAAATGTGCAGAGTTGTTAAAATCTATTTGCAAGTGAAAGCAGCATGCAATAAGAAGATGAGGAAAAGATGAAATTTTATCCTTAGAAAAATTATTTACTTACACTGACACAAGAAGAATAGATTTTTCATGGACTTGAAAGGAGAACAGGAAAAATGACAAGGCACAGCTGACCTTAGGAGAGAGAGCAGAGAGGTGTCAGCCTGGGACTGCCAAGCAAAGCTCTGCTTTGGTGGCTGCAGGTGCAGGCTGAAACCAGCTGAGTTTTCCAGTTACCTGCTGCATTTCCTGAGGTGCAAACCCCAGAGCAGCTCCTGTGCCACCCTCACAAAGTTCCTTGTCTGGAACTTTATCCAGAATTAGCCACAAAGTCCTTCAGGTGGAGCCTTGCTCTTGCTCAGCTTCCCTGACAAGAGCAAGGAATCACAACATTCCCACACAGGCACTGGCAAATCCCACTCCTGGTAAGAATTACCCCATTTTTGACAGGAAATTTTCTCCTCATCATGAGCAGCCAACAGAAAAAGTAAACAAGTTGTCTTTTTATTTCTCCCACCAAATAAAAACATGTCAAACCAACCAGTTCTTAGGATAAATGTTAGTTTTAGGTAATGTTGTAATAAAATTAAAATGAGAAACTCTTTTTAACTTTATTGTTGTAACTCTGGAACTTGGGCCCAGCTCCATCTAATTCTGATTTCAAGGAGAACTCAGTTTTTGCACAGAAGTCATGGCAATGTGCTTCAATTCAATGATGTGACTAAGAGAAGGCAAACATTTTGGAAAATGGGATAATTTTATTTTGAAACCACTCATGAGCTCACAATGTCCATTTGGGGAATTTTTAATGGAATTTTGCAGCCAGTGAAGGAAGAAAAACTGGCACTTTGGAAGCCAAACAAAAAGAGGAGAAATCCCAATTCTATGTGAGGTTTAAACGTGTGTGGAATCTTCCAAAGGCTCTTCAGAGGAAGATAATAAAAATACAGAGTTAAATAAAGAAAACTGAGCTTAAGGAACAAGTCTTGGTTTAAGGGCCAGGTCAGAGCCCTGGATTTGAGAGAGTAAAACACTTTTTAACCAATTCCTGCAGCATTTGATGGCTCCCACCCTCTGTGCCCTGCACAAGCACTGCTGGCTGCCCTCCAGTGCCCGTGGTGGATACACAACAGGAGCAGTGAACAGCAAACACTCACCAAGGCAAACTTAAACCCTCGCAGGGAAGGCTGGACAGTGAGCTTGATACAGGCAGGGAGCAGGCTCAGGAATGTTACAGCAAAACTAAAGCATTGGGGAAGAAAAACAGTTTTAATACATGAGTGACTAGAGCCATTAACACTTCTCTCTGCAGAGCCAGACCTGAATTCTTCACTGAGTCAAGGAGAACTGGGAGCTTGACTATTAAGAGTGTTGAAAGATATTTGAATTCTTTGAATTTGAAAAACTTAACTCAGTTTTAACCAGGCAGCTTAAATCACTATATAAACAAGCAGGGAATTTTCTAGTCATAAATATTCTCAGTATTTCTCCAACATGACTTGGCAGAAAAATACGGTATAGGAAAGAATACAATTTAAGAAAATTTACTCCTCTTGCAAAAAACATTGCAGATAAATCCACCTAAGGCACTCCAGTTGTGTCTTACCTGAGTTTTAGCTGAGTTCGAGGAGATATTACATTCTTTATCTTTATAAGGACACTTAGACTGCACCAAATATTGGCTACTTTATCCTGGAAGGAAATGAAAAGGCAATCAGTGATAATTATATCTAATTACACTCAGGTTTGTGGGAGCAATGGGGTTTGGGAGGTGGGGATTGTTGGGTGTCTGCCATGAGAGTGCAAGGAACACTTGCAGGAGTACATCACATTCTCAGATGTACTGGGGATGATTGTGCTCTTCAAAAACGGAAATTTTCAAGAGACCCAATTAAAACAGGCTCTAAAATAAGTGAGAAATAATTCTTCAGCACCAGAGACAACAACTTAACCCATGAGAGCAGACATTTTGTGGAGTAAGGCTGTGAGACTGTCCCTGGGTAAACCCTGGCCCGTGTGAATCCTTTCTCCCTCTGTGCTGTTCCCTCCCTACCCGCCCTGCTCGCTGTCCGCTAGCACTGACAGAGTTAACCCCAATAAATCAACAACTCTAAAGACATTAGCACTTGTGCTAGGATCACTTTCAAAATTAGATTTGTAACTGCAGCTCTCCTGCTGGTGAAACTCATCCCCAGACAGCTGCTGGAGGCACAGCTGTGTGGACACAGCTCCCAGCAGCAACTGAGCCCCAGGGTCCCGCTGGCAGCGCCCGGAATCTGCCGGGGATTCCGGGGAGCACAGCCCTGGCAGCGCCAGCACCTCCTCACAGCCACCAGCAAGTGTTCCCGGGCTGCAGATGGGAACTGGCACACCCTGGCTGCACATGGGAGCTGCACACAACCTGTCACACCCCAGGCCAAGTTACTGAGCGCTGCTTACGTGGACAAATTCTCATTTTATCTCCATCAGCATCCAGCAAGTCGCTGCCCTGAGCAGCTTAGAAAATATTTGGGCTAATATTAGACTAAAATCCTCCAGCTCTTTCAGACTCGTTGCTTATTGTCATTTAAAGATTTTCTTTTGAAACCTGGTACTCAATAAAAGGTGTGCTGAGCAAAACGATTCCTTTGTAAATTCCAAATAATTCTCAAGGAAAAGGGTCATTGGTTTTTTTGAGGTTGCTTGGTGTTTGTTGGGGTTTTTTAAATAAGCCAGCAGAGAATACACTAAGAACACCTCCACTGCCTTTGGTACATCAGCACTAACTTTTGGGAGGAAAAGGTGTCAGTTGTGATATTATTTACATCTGAAAAAGTTTAAAAGAATAATTAAGATTAATCAAACTACATGAGAACTTGCTTTAATTCCTTGTGACAACCTGGAAATTCAAAGCTTCATTTTCTAGGTTAAGCCTGAAATTGAGAATCTGCTGTCAAAAGTGTAATATTGACTCATGCCCCAATTAAAACATGCCCCTGTGACCTGGGAATCCTTTCTTTTATCCCAAATTCCTGTGGCATTGCCATTTGGACATGAGAACCCTTTCTTTTATCCCAAATTCCTGTGGCATTGCCATTTGGACATGAGAACCCTTTCTTTTATCCCAAATTCCCGTGGCATTGCCATTCAGTAAATGAGGAATTGAGTGACTGGATTAAGGCTTGGCACCTTCAGCATGGGCGTGTCCACACCATGAGCAAAACCAAAAGCAGAAGTGGCCTAAAACTTTTGGAAAATATTGTGGAAACTGCACAAGGTGAGTCAAAAAGGAAGTTCTAGGCTGTATCTAAAACACCATAAAAAAAAAAATTTTTTTTAAATAATCCCATTGAAAAGAGGGGAGAGAACCCAAGAGGCTGAAGCCATTGACTTTCAAGGTGACATCTTGTGACACTGTCAATTACTATGGAATCTATTTCAATGGAAAAATGTATGGATTGAAGTATGGGTTTGATGATGGGATAAGTGTTGTCTCCTGGTATAATATCCTGGAAGATGCCAGCTGAGCTGGGGTTAAACACTGGATTAAATAACTGGCAAGAAAGCACTGCTGAAGAAGCCGTCTCGAGTTACTCGCCCTGCGCTTGTCTCCCCCATGAAATCCTAAAGGTCAGCCTGAAGGTTCCTCCAGGGATCTAAGAATACAGGAGAGGGCAGTGGGTGGGAGAAGAAAACATGCATGCCTCAAACAAGCCTCTGTCAATGGGAAAGAGTCTTCTGAGTACTTGCATGATTTGTTCCACGTCGGTGCCGAACGGGAGCCAGCAGGCAGCGAAGGACACCAGCACTGTCCCTGCCAGTTTGGCCAAGAGCACCAACCTGCAACAGCACAGCACATCAGCACAGCAGGGCTGGGCAAAACCCTGCAGGACAGCAGCACCTCACACAGCTCATTCCCACAGAAATGAACCCAGGAATGCCCACAGAAATGAACCCAGGAATGCCCACCTGCACACAAGGAGAACCCCACTCCCCATTCCCCAGGCTGATTCCTGGGGAGGATAAAACACTTTAAATCCACTTACCCCTTTCCCTTCAGTCCCTTCTTGAAGCACTTGCCAAGTAAATAGCAAAAAAAGGGCAGGGAATGGTAGAGCTCCATTTGCTTATAATTTAAGGCCAAGCAAAATGCCACAGAGCCCAGGAGGTCCCAGTCATGGGACAAACAAAGGACAGCCCACAGGGCCAAGCCAAGGCTCACTGAGTTGTATATGGTTTTTTATGTCAAGGACAAGATACACATCTCACTTTTGGAAGGCAGCAATTAATGCCCTGGGGGAAAGCAGAAATAGTTTGTAAAATGAGTTTTGCCAAGTTAGCTTTAAGAACATGTTGCCAGTTGTGACTATGTTGCCCCCAAAGATAAAAGAATTACTTCCACTGAAAGTGTCATTTTTAGATTTCCAAAGTTTGATTCAGAGCTTGCCCAGGCAAATCGGAGGGCAAATTCTGTGTGTGTTAATTACACATGTAATTACACATGCATCCAGCCAAGCCAGCTATGGTGGCAGTGACAGTTCTCTGCAACAAGCAACATTTCCTTCTTGGTATTCACATGAGTAATAATAAAGCTCTCACAAGCTTTCCCTGACTGCTAGTTGCTAAAAATGATGTTACTGCCCTGTGACTTTGAAAAGAGCTTCCCAGGCTCAGATTTTGAATAGACTAAGCTACACTTACTATTAAACTGCAACAAAGTTTTGCAATTTTTGTAAACTGTAACAAAAGCTTTGGTTTTTACTTGTTTTCTGAAAAACTTCGAAAAAACAGTAAACACAGAATCCCAGACTGGTTTGAATGGGAAAGGACCTTAAAGCCCATCCAGTGCCACCCCTACCATGGCAGGGACACTGTCCCAGAGTGCTCCAGCCTGGCCTTGGGCACTGCCAGGGGCAGCCACAGCTCCTCTGGGCACCCTGTGCCAGGGCCTGCCCACCCTCCCAGGGAGGAATTTCTCCCTAATATCCAATCCCAACCCACCCTCTGGCAGTGGGAAGCCATTCCCTCCTGTCCTGTCACTCCATCCCTTGTAAACAGTCCCTTGTATTTCTTGTATTGTCAGAAATGTCACAATATTTTGTTTTCCCTCTGTCAAGCTAAGCAGCTGTGACAACACATCCAGCTTGCCCACGGAGCTCTCAGCCCACTCACATTTCCCACTCCCCATCACCAGGTGCATTTGACACCTCATTGATTTCACATCAGCAAACTCACACCGAGGCCCTGATCGTGCAGCAGCTCAGGGAAAGCAATCCCTGCCTTGCTGGGGCTGCTCAGAGGGTGGCATTGCCCGCAGCACCGTGGCAGGGCTGGCACAGAAACCTGCAGGAAATCAGGAAATCCCTGCCTCAGCAGCAGTGCTGCACCTCCAGCACGGGGTGAGCTGACAGCACTGGGCTGCCCCTGTACAAAACCAGTATAACAGCAGGATTGGCATCAAAGAGCCCCTGCAGGCAGCCCTGAAGTCACCTCCCTGAGCTGGGCAGCCAAGGCACAAGGGGAGGTTGCACACAGCTCCACCTGCCACTGCTCTGCCAGCCTGGGAAGATCTAAGGGCATTCCCTGTGCACACACAAATCACAGGAGCACAGCCCATCACTCTCCTCCCTGTCACAGCCCCACTGATGCTGCTGCAGTCAAGGGACTGACAGGGAGATCAGCTGGAGGCATGGCAAGAGTGATATTCATGTTGGGATTGATTTGTGCCAATATCAATAATTTTTATCTCCAATATGTTTCAGACTTGCAGCTTCCTTTGAAATCTCTGTTTGGGGTGGGCAGAACCCCCCAGATGGCTCTGTACACCACAGCCACCCCCTGCTCAGCTAACAAGTGCTAAGGAGCAGTAATTCCATAAACAGAATTCACTGCCATGCAGAACAAGGATACTGGAAGTGCCCATGGTCGATAAGGATGAGGCCTGGGTAAAGCAGGATGCAGAGAGCACTGGAAACCTGGCAAGAATCAAAAAGGAGAGGGGAAAAAGAATTAGTCCAAAATTAGACATTAGACAGAGGAACTACTCCAGTACAAAAATGTGCCCCTCCATGGTGCATCCTATAGGTAGGAATCTTATTCTCTACAAGTCATCATTTGCCATTAATAAAAAAGGATAAAGATTTGCCATAAATTAGAAAATATTGAATATTGCCTGCCCTTTACAACAGCTCAAAGATCACCTACACCTAAGGTAAATCACTCCAAAAATCAGCAGACTTGTTATTCCAAAATCTACTGTAAGGAGTATTCAAGACAAAGCACAAATCCCCCCCCCCCCCCCGCCCCACCACACATTTTTTTTTGGGTTTTCTTTTACTACTCAAGTAATAAATTAATGGAAAATCTTGTAATTAAAAAAAATACTTTTTAAATGTTTTAAAGTGAAAAGCTTATAATATAAGCTATAGTGGTTGCCATCAGTTTTACAGGGAAGCCATCAGGGTGTTCTAGGTGTTAATTAACCAGTGTTACACTTCTACTCTGTTCTAACAGTGTTTTCTTTGTTTAATTTACACACACCAGGTACTTGCCTTTTTTTTAGCAGATGTTTCTTTCAAGGAAAAACAATATAAAATAACTGCAGGGATATAAACCAGCAGATCAGCAACAAACACTGAAAAATAAAGATTAACTTTCCATTAGAATCCTCCCACAAGGAGGAGGCAAGGAAAAAACACAGGCAAATAAACATCAAAATATCAGAAATAAACTGGGCAGTTCCACTTCAAAGGACAAAAAGAACCAGGTCTACAGAATTTGATCTTGTTAATGTTTCTCAGGCTCATTTCTGATGTCCCCGAGCTGCTGCTGCCACGTGTTCAGCTGTCCTGGCTGCTGGCACAGCCTCAGTCACTCTCTAGTTCCTGGCATGCCACAGGCAGGGCAGGCATTCGGGAATGGCCCTGCTGGACCCAGGTTGTGGGGCAGCACTGAGAGCCCGGGGCAGGGAATAAACCCCAGATTATCCCAGTCTCTGTGGGAATCACCAGTGATGGGGACAAAGGGACTGAGAGCAGGGATTTGGCTTTCAGCACCTGCCCACAGCAGGCGTTTGGGAGAGGGGACAAGAAACAGAGCCAGCAGGGTCCCCTGCCCAGGGAATGTACAGCAGGTGAATTCTTCTTGGATTGTCAAAAAAACCTCAGATTATTTCCACAAACCACTTTCAGCAAATGTGCAGTGGCTCCAAGAGGGAAACAAGCTGTTTAAACATTTCAGTTATCCAGGGGTGAATGGTTTTGCCAGCTTAAGCCACAACTAAACAAATATAACCAAGGTGTTAGCAAAACAAATACAATGAAGCTTAAAATAAAGCTGCCATTGACTATCCTGAATTATTTTAATGCACTCCTCTAATGGCCCCTGTTAAAAAGTGTTTATCAGCTCTCCAGATCCATCAGTGTTGTGTCAAGTGAGTTGATTTCAAAATTAATAAAGACCATTTCAAGGGTAATTAAATACTAGTGATTTTTATTTTTTTTCAATTCAATCAATTACCAGAGAGCAGACTGAGAGGTTTGTGAGGTACAGAAAAGCTATTGATGAACAACAAATTCTGCTGCTGCAATCAAAAAGCATTTTGTGTTAGAAAATGCAAAAGACATTTCAAATGAAAAAATAGTAACAAGAAACAAGAGTTCACTGGCCACATTGTTTGCTGTCCTGCTGCTGCAGCTACTAAATTATGGTACAAATCTTCTTCTGCATTTGTTTGCAGTTCAAAATAATCAAATGGTGGAAGACAAATTTAGAATACAAGCAGTAAAATAAATTTTTACTTTTTTTCTCACAGTAAAAATATCAGATATCTCTGCCTTTGAGATCAGCTCCTAATGAAGATCTCTGATACCTCCAGAGATTAAGTCAGGAAAAGCCAGGCTATATGTAAAATAATTTTACAATAAAAATCAAGTTAAGCTACAAATAAAAGACTATTTATCAGAATAGAAGGGAAAACAAGAATATTTTCAAAATTAAAAAGTGGGTCTATGCTACAAAGAGTAGTTGTGTTTTAGAGTTTTTAATTAATTACTTGGGTTGAAAACTTGTTTCTATATTTTATATTTATCAGGTCACAGATGATGGCAGAAGAGGAAATAATGCAGGAATTTGGCTCAGAAATGGACCTGCAAATGGACCCAATTAAAAATCTGAGAATAAAGCAGTAAAGAGAGAGAAGCTGCAAATTAAACATGCTGAATTAGTAAGCAAGACAAATGTGCAGGATGATCCCAAGGAAATATAATCTCCCTACCTGTTGTACGCATAAATAACTTATGGGGCTGGCTCTCATAGCCCCGAGACGTGTGCAGAGCAACCCAATCAGGATTTATTAACTTTGCACTGTAAAACAAAGTACAGACACATCAAAATGCAGACAGTTCTCATTTCCCTTTACACTCCTTGCAGCAATAAAGATGACAGAGACAGGAGCAGATTCCAAGAATTAAGATGAATGAGAAGAAATATTTCAGAGAGCAATAGTGATCAATGAAAGCTTTCCTCACCACTAGATCAGTTTACACTATAGACTGTTTCACAATTAAAAAAAAATAACCTTTGGAAACAGTAAAAATGGAATACAATATTTATTAGGACAAGATAACCACCTCCAGTCTGGTTCCAGGGACTTTAAAAAAAAACAATTGTAAATACCTTTCATGCTTAAGTATTAAATATAAACCATTTACAGTTCACATAGATGCCCCACATAGCTGTGCCTGTGCACTTTAACCTACATTCTTATTCCATAAGTCTCATTCCAACAGCAGCAAAGCCCTTGTGGAAAAAGTATTCCAATAACAGAATTCTATTTACATGATATGCACTCATCAAATGTCACTTGGGCTCTGCACACACGAGAGCTTTCCCAGGCAATGCCCCCTGTTCCTGCAGCACTGTCCCCTGGGCATCCCACATCCAGCAGTGGTTTGTAGGGAAAGCTGAATATCCAGAGAGAAAAATGTAACACAGGATGTCAAACACTGAACTTACATGTAGGCACACACAAAACTGTGATAGGCAGTGAGAGGTGGGTAATCCAGGCCCCAGTACAGCAGGTTGTTGTCACTTGTATTGAAGTACCTAAAATAAATAAAATTCAATTTAAAGACTGCATTTCCAGCTTGGTTTTATCCAAGGAAAAGACTGAATACTAAATGCATTCCAAATCCAAAATAGAAGGTGGCAACATCTATACCTGCCTAATTTTACTGCACATTTAAAAAGTCTCAAGCAACAAAACAACAGCAAAAAAGTGATGCAGAATTCACATATTTGTGTTTGGGGAAAAAGCTGCTAAAGCTCACTTCAGTGGAGAGAAAAACTCCTGGTTCTACCTCCAAACCCAGGAGGGCCATGTGAAAGGAAGGAAAAGGATTTTCCCACTTGGGATTATGTGGTGTGAGGATTTCTGTGGCAGCAGTCACAACGAAGTCAGCTCTCCCAAATGAGATCTGGGGGGTTTGTCCAAGCAGAGTCCCAGCCCCTTCCCACCTCCCACTGAAACACTGCCTGCCTGCTCCCACTGCCACAGGACAGGCTCCTGGCTCTTCCACTTCCTCTCCTCAAATGCAGCCAATTTTTGACATTTATAATAGTAAATGATATTTCTTGAATTCTTTATGAGCTGCCTGAAGTGTCTTCTGTACAGATGATAAATCACATTTCTTTGAGTTGCATCTCTGCCTCTTATCCTGCAATTCAAGATTGCTCCTGCCAAGGCAGTGCAGATTCTTCATGCAGAATGTCAGTTTGCAACTTTCAGGGCACTTGCCAGTTTTAGGGGTTTCTTTTTTCATTTTACCTTCCATAAAGTTTACAATTAAAAAAAATAAAAACAACTCATATATCCAGTGATATTTAGTAAGGAAGCTTTCAGAATTTTAATTAAGAGTAGAATCAAAAAGGATATTTCTAACGGACTTCACAGAATAATATAAACCAGAAATATTTAATCCTAGAATGTAATCCCTTGCACATCAGCCAAAATGTGCTGTTCCAAACACCCAATTTGCTCTATTAAAGATTCAATTCCCCAGCAGACCCAACCCAAAAACCCCTTCAATTATCAATGTAAAACTACATCAATTACAGAACCAGAGAGCAAATACAAGGCCAAGGTGCCCACCTGGCAGCCCCTCAGCCAAAGCCAGCCTGCAGCAGGGTCTGATCTGGCCCCTGGGACTGCCTGGGGACATTGGCTGCTCTAACTCCTCATTTTAAGGAGATACAGCTCAGTGTAGCAGAGTGGATCAAAGCTGCCAACTCCATTATTATGTAACACCTCTGATCCCAACTCTGGCACGGTCAGGGTTTGGATATCCCAGGAAAAAAAGTTCCTATATTCTCATTTTTGTCCAACAGGATGATCTGAGGTCACTACACAGAGCCATCTGCAGAGTTCACATGTATTTACAGAACACAACTGGTCTGTTCTCCAACAGATAGCCACAGAAAAATTACACCATGCACCCAAAACACCCCTGTCCTTGCTGGAAGATGAGCTGGAATTCCAACAAAATCCAATTTGAGTTGTAGCACATATATGGACTAAATTTTTACTCTAAAGAATATTAGGAATAATGGAAAACCAAATAAAATCTTTAGAATAATTCTCTCCCTGTTTTACATGATTTGCACAAACAAAGCTCACTACACTTAAATCTAGGATCCAGAATTCCCACATTGAAGAATCCCATGGATCATGGAAGCAAACAATGAACTCAGAGGTGTCAAACACGAGCAGTTTTCCCCCCATTCTCCCTTTGCAAGCAGCACCTACCACTGCCTGATGGGTAGGTTGTAGGTGATCTCCTGCCAGTGCCTCTGAGCCTCGTAGTCCCCATACATGGGTGGTTTTCCTGCCCCTAAAAGGAGAGGACACAGCATTCAGGACATTATTTGGTTTATAGATTGCTTTCCCCCAGTCAGGTATTGCATATTAATTACTAATTTTATTCTCCATCCCTCTATATTGAGAGCAAATAGAGACCTCATCATGCAGTCTAACAGAGAGAAAAAAAAAGATGTGTGTTCTTTTGGCTTTCTGGAGATTTCTGCAATGAGCATTTATCAAGATACTCTGCTGTGAAGAACTGCTTCCTCATCTGACAAAAAAAATCATTTCCAAGTGCAGATGAAAAATGTGGTACTTTCCCTGAACTAGGAAAATGCACATAATGGACATGTTACAGTGATTCTGTGGGAGCTGCTGCACTCCTTGGTGTGTGATAATTGTCAATATTCTCACTTGTTTCAGCCATGCCATGGTACCTGACTATTCATATCATTATAATACCAGTATTTGCTATTTTCATGGAAAAGAAAGATTCATCATTGCAAATACTTCAGATGTCAAATACTCTCCTTGATGGAAGCCTAACTGTGATAATGGCAGCATGCAAAGCATCTTCCCAGAGTTTATTTACTTCTATTAACCTGCTCATTGAGACCAGAAACCAGACTGATTGTGCTCCCACTGAAATATTGACATGAGCCTGACAGAGATTTAAGAGGTTCTTTAAAATATAGGAAAGCCATCTGTGCTTTTACCATGATCTATGTTTGTGGGAATCCCACCAGCTCAGCAATGTGCAATTTATTCCCAGAAAGTGCAAAGGACCTCTTATCTCTGCTAATTCCTTCCTGAGGATGGAGAGAGCAGATTATCTCCACTCTCACACATTGAGATTAAAGTTTCCCAAATAACTGAGGTCACTGGAGCTTCATCAGTGTCAATTCTGCAGCTCTAAGATCAGTGAAACAAAGAATATGCCACTGGATTACTGAAATACAAAACAGGTATTTGAATCACTGAAATACAAAATAGACCTTACCCAAATTTTAGAGCGTTTGTGTGTGTATCAATTTCTCAATCTTGAGGAAAAAAAAGGGATGAAAAAAATTAATTGGCTTCAGAATGATCAAAAGTTTAATCCAAAGGTTTGATTATTAAAAGCCAATTACTAATCAGTTAGTTTGACAAGGCACATTTAGCTTCCATCTACAGAAAGCAGCAAGTACACAGACAAACCTAGTTAAAAATTAATAAAACTGGAATATTTTATTTTAAAAGGCTCACAAATATCTTAAAAGTAGTGATCTTATTCAGTTGTATTGTTAACCTGGGAACAGATTTTTTTTTTTAAGGGTTTGAAGCTGCCTCTCCATACCTGTTTTTAGCAGGAGTTTGGACATGCATTCAAAAATCAGACATTAACCTATGAAACCAAATTTTTCCTCAGTAATTCCCCAAGACCAGGCCATCACTAATGGTAACTTTTCAAAACCAGGTATTAGTTTCTGCTTCTTCACTGAATTCCAGAGGCAGATCCAAAAGCAATGATGGCAAGGAACAGGGTGGGAATGAGACAGAGATCCAAGGGTAACAATAAATGAGGGTGGAATTAAAAGTTTATCACATCTGCAGGAAGACAAAGAGGAAAAAAATAATCCCAGTGGATTTATGTGCTTGACAGCTCTAGCACTGGGGTTTGCCTTTTTACAGCCAGCCAATGCTCAAAGTTAAGCTTCAATAATTTGCTGGACTGGATCAGATTCAGCTTTTCCTATTCCAAAAGCAGTTTTATCAGCACTGGGGAGGAAATAAGATTTAAAAATTGTTATTTTAGCTCAGGCTTTATTTTAGACTCTCTTCCACAGATTGGGATGAAATTAAATCAACTTACAAAAATCTAGTTAGCAACGGAATTCTAAATAAATCCTCTTGCACTGCAAGAGAAACTCAGTGTGTGCCTGAAGCCAGGGTGTTCCCTGCCTAGAAATGGGTAAAAACCTCAGTCACCTACAGACCTCTCAGAAATGGCATTGTGAGAAAGCAAACTCAAACCAAAACAATTGGAAATGCAGTTCAGCTTCAAGCAAATTCTTCAAATAAAGGAAGCCCAGAATTACCAGTTAAAAATCACCAGAATGCTCCCAAGCAGCTCAGGGGATGGGGCTCCCCATTGCCTCAAAAAACCAACCAGAGTAGAATTGGACTTGTGATTCTTTGGGCTCATGAGGATTGAAAGTATTGGTTCATTTTTTGTCTTTTTTTAAATGTGCAGAGAGCAAGCCTTGTGCAAGTGTGGGAATGGAACTGGGAGGCTTGGAAAGGAACTTGCAATTCTTTGCAAGCCTTCTGACACGAGGAGGAGAAAAACTCATCCATTACCAGAATGCAGCTCTGGCTCCTGCTGTAAACAAGCTTAAGGAGGTACAGCTACAAGGCAGAGTCATTGCTCACTCCATGTCACCTCTGCACTGTCTTCATTAGCACCAGCATTAGCTACACATAAGCTAAATAAAAATATAAATAATAAGGTCATATCTGCTACAGAATTTAGAAGACAATATGAGGCAAATGCACAAGTGGACTGCAATATTCTGCAAATAAAGGCACAGGGGAAAACAGCCAGATATTGATCCTAAAGCATTAATGATCATCAGCACTACGCAAAAAAAAAAAGTTAAGGTTGGTTTTTCCAGGGTTCTGCTCCAAACTGATGTTAATCATGGCACACTTCAAGAAATAAGAAAAAGGAATTCTTGGGGAAATCAAGAATAACAACAGTTGAAATAACACATTGCTTCCTATGTATGGTTTTATATGAACACCAGTAAAATAAATAACAATAAAGACCATTCATTCCCATTTGTGCCAAGCCCAGGCCCCCTCTCCCTGGGGCTGCTGCAGCCTGGGCAGTGCCTTACCTGAGTAGGAGCCCAGGGACACGGCCCAGCGCACGGTGAGCGCCAGCAGCACCGTCAGCGTCATCAGGCTCCACTTCTCCATGGCTGCCACCTGCTCCGGGCTCCTGGGGACACAGAGTGTCACTGTCACCGCACTGCCAGCTCCTGTGCCAGCCTGCCCTACATTAACAACTCACTGCATTATAAACCTGGGGACACAGAGTGTCACTGCCACTGCACTGCCAGCTCCTGTGCCAGCCTGTCCTGCTGAACATTAACAACTCACTGCATTATAAACCTGGGGACACAGAGTGTCACTGTCACCGCACTGCCAGCTCCTGTGCCAGCCTGTCCTGCTGAACATTAACAACTCACTGCATTATAAACCTGGGGACACAGAGTGCCACTGTCACTGCACTGCCAGCTCCTGTGCCAGCCTGTCCTGCTGAACGTTAACAACTCACTGCATTATAAACCTGGGGACACAGAGTGCCACTGTCACCGCACTGCCAGCTCCTGTGCCAGCCTGCCCTACATTAACAACTCACTGCATTATAAACCTGGGGACACAGAGTGTCACTGTCACCGCACTGCCAGCTCCTGTGCCAGCCTGCCCTACATTAACAACTCACTGGATTATTCACAAGCACAGGAGTTGAAAAGTGAGCCAGTGCCCCAGTGTTACATTAATGCCACTTCTTTCCTCAGCTAAGAGCACCACAGACAGATTATGCAAAGTGCACACCTGGTTTATTTTAAACACTGCACTGCTGGTTTATTTTAAACAAAATAAAAGTTATTTAAAAGTTAATTGGTGTCAGGAGATATTATTCTTCATCCTTCCTCCCCCAAAAAGCAACAGGGCTGATGTCCCATCAAGCTCATTTCACCACACTAAGGATCCTGTAAAAGTAAGAAATATTATCAGGTCTGTCAAAATGAAGGCTGTGTGAATGAAACTCAGAAACCAAGAAACAGGAAGATTATTATGTTGCCCTATGCAAAAAAAATCTAAACTAACTATAAAATATGCAAACTTCAACCCAAAGAATCACAAAAAATTTAGTCTGAAGAAGGAAAAAAGTGAGGAAGAAACTACTCCAGTCTTGAAGGATACAGCTGCCACATATGTTCCTTGCAGAAAAGTCATCTTTTGATTTAAGTGAGTTTAATACACTTGTTACTGACCAAAACCAAAAATCCCATACAGCAGAAGCACTGAGCTGCTGTTTTAGTTACAAAGTGCAACATCTAAGGCATGTTTAGATTATTCTTCTCCAATTCCAGCCATATGTATTTATTATTCACAGAAAGGTGTGACCCAACACCACCACCAAGGGGAAAAAAGAAGTTAATTAATTAAAAATATAAATCTGTGGCAGCAGATCTCCATCTACAGGTAGGAAGGTGAACACTGATATTTGCATGTTTTCACCTGTGCCTAAGCTACACGGGAGGCACTTTTATCTAAAGAAAAGATACATCAATTCTGGGTATCCTGTGGATAACAATGTTGGGAATAATTTTTAGGGGATGATAAAGACAGTTTGGTCAATCCCAAAGTTTTCACCTTCCCCTGGATGTGCAACACCTGATCAGGCGATCTCAAGATCCTACCTGAAAGCATGAGGTGAAAATCACAGCTAAAAAAAAAAAACAAAAAACCCAAAAAACCCGCTATCCTTCCATACTGCCTGCAATGAAGATTCAGATAAATAGCACCAGCACAAACCACCCAGCCCTGGCCCAGGGAATCTGACAGAACTCGGCCATAGATGCACGGGCCTGAATAGAACGTCTTTTAAAAGAGGTGTCAGCACACATTTCAGCAGCTGAAAAACGCACACACTGAATGAAGGATTTCATTTGTTGCAGCAATACCTGTCCACAAGCCTGCTGTTTCCCTAATCCCTGTCAGGAGACGCCTTTATTCCTCCTCTCACCCCCGGCTCTCACCCCTCTGCTCTGCCCGGCCTCCTCAGAGCCCCCAGAGGCTCGCACCGGGCCGAGCTGCGAGCCCACCCGAGCTGGCCCGGTCACCAGCGGACCCGCTGCCCCTCAGCGCCCCCAGAATCCTCGACCCGCTCTCCCTCACCCCCCTCAGCCTTGCAGCCCCCTCAGAATCCCCCACCCGCTCTTCCTAACCCCCCTAAGCCTTTCAGCCCCCTCAGAATCCTCGACCCGCTCTCCTTCACCCTCCAGAGCCTTGCAGCCCCCTCAGAACCCTCGACCCTCTCTTCCTCACCCCCCTCAGCCTTTCAACCCCCCAAGAATCCTCGAGCCGCTCTTCCTCACCCCCCTCAGCCTTTCAGCCCCCTCAGAATCCTCGACCCGCTCTTCCTCACTCCCCTAAGCCTTTCAGCCCCCTCAGCCTCCTCACAATTCTCGACCCGCTCTCTTTCCACCCCCCTCAGCCTTCCAGCCCCCCAAGAATCCTCGAGCCGCTCTCTCTCACCCCCCCCCCAGCCTCTCAGCCCCCTCAGCCCGCTAAGTCCTCAGCACCCGTAGCCGGCTCACCCCACAGCCCCCTCAGCCCCTTGGCCGCCCTCAGCCTCGTCACTCCAAAGCCCCGTCACTCTCTCAGTCCCTCCGACCGCCATCACCCTCGCTATCCCACAGCCCCCTGACCGCCCTCAGCCCCGTCACGGCACAGCTCCCTCACCTCCCCTCCCGGCTCAGCCCCCGCTCCGTCCCGCGCTCCCCTCAGCCGGTGCCGCTCGCGGGCTCTCACCGGGCTCGGGCCGGCGCGCGCGCTTCCGCCTGCGCGGCGCCTTCCGGGCGGGCTCTGCGCGTGCGCGGGGCGGGAGCCGGGAGCGCCTCAGGGACGCTCCGCCATGGCCGTGGTGGGGCCGGGCTGGGAGCGCTGCGGGCTGCGCCGGCAGGAGGGGACGCGCCAGGGGCATCTCAGAGCTCGGGCCAGTGCATAACGGGGCTCCGGGAGAGCTGGAGAGGGACTCTGGACGAGTGGCAATGGAAGGGGAATGGTTCCCACTGTCGAGGGCAGGGATGGATGGGGTATTGGGGAGGAATTCCTGGCCCTGGCACAGGTGTCCAGAGAAGCTGCGGCTGCCCCTGGATCCCTGGAAGTATCCACGGCCAGGTTGGATGAGGCTTGGAACAACTTGGGGTAGTGGAAGGTGTCCCTGCCATGGCAGGGGTGGCACTGGATGGGCTTTAAGGTCTTTTAAACCTGAACCAGTCTGGGATTCGTGTTTTTCTGGGGAGCAGCCCCTCAGCCCTTAAAACTTGGAGACGATATCTTGGGAGCAAAGCACGGAATCCCAGGCTGGGTCAGGCTGGAATACACAGTGAGATCATCTGGTGCCACCCCTGCTCAGGCAGGGCCATCCCTTGAGGCTGTCTGCACACAGCCAGGAAGATTCTGGAATCTCTCAGTGATGCACCACAGGCCTCACTTTTAAACCTTTCAGTCTTGCCCCTTTTCATTCTCTCTACGAAGTACAGAGCATAACAAAAATCAGAGAATCACAGGATGGAATGGATTGAAGGAGACCTCAAAGATCATCCCATTCCACCCCCTGCCATGGGCAGGAACACCTCCCACTATCCCAGGCTGCTCCAAGCCCCGTCCAACCTGGTCTTTTCTTCTGGTTGTGTGTCTGACTGAGGTCAGGACATGAAACGGAACAGAAAACTGATTATTCCATAAACTAACAGCACGTACTGAGGGTTTCATGGCCACACCTGCCAGGTGAGCTGACAGCAATGCTCTCCTTGGGCTGGAATCCCAGGGCTGAAAGCTGTGATGGATTTAAACACAGCTGCTCCAAAAAACAAATGCCGTCAAGAAATGTCTGACCACTTACAATAGAAACGTTAAAGTAAACAGAGATTACTGCAAATCAAATTGGTTTGTAATTTTTTTTCAGATGTGCAGATTATTTTTAAAACAAATAAGCACTATAAATATAATATTTTGTAACACCAGAGATAGCTTTTCTTCCTTGATGGTTTGCCAATGCAGGATGCTGATTTCCACTATCCCAACCGTTTTTGTGTACAAATTCTTTGGACATCCTGGTCCTTCTTACACCTGCCATAATTTCAGCCACTTGTGCTGTTGCCTCATGTGGGATGGTGTGAAGAGACTGAAATCTCTCTTAAACAGATAAAGGTAAAAATCACACCTGTCTGCTGGCTTGCCGAGGTGTTTGGAGCCACAATCCTTTGGAAAATGGCAGATTGTGACCATCAAATTTTATATAGTTTGCCTAATCTGATGTACTCAATTATTTATATTCCTGCTGGGTAAAGTGCGTCCATTGCCGGATTTTGACAGGATGTTTGGAACTGACAAGTCTGTAAAATAAGGATAATCCCACAAATTCATCAATTAGGAACTACTTTGAGTTACACCTGAACGCACAGCGGCTGGAGCTGCTCTATGGCACTGAAACGAGTGAATTTCCCAGCCTGAGCAATCACCAGGGCAGATTCCTATCTCAGTGCCTCTGCCCTCTCCTTTTACTCTCCCCTCCAGGATTTTCCATGCCCGGAATTCCCCAAAGAGCAAGGCCGGGGGGCGCTGAGAACTCAGCCGCTCCCGAGTCCGTGCTCATTGCCTGTGAACTATTACCAGAAAAAAAAAAAAAAAAAAAAAAGGAAAAAATAATAGTAATAAAAAATTTTTAAAAGAGGACTTTTGGGGTTTTTCCTTGGAGATTATTGCTGATTCCGTGCTGGAGCTGGGATTAGCGAGCAGGAGCCCGCGGCCGCACATTCAAGTGCATTATTTCAATTAGCCGAGCGCTCTTTGTTGCAAGGTGAAATCATTCACTCCCCGCGAACGCTTTTTTATTGAATGCTTTCTAAATACTCGCATCGGGCGCGTCGCCTGGAATTGAGTCTCTGTCACTTGTGTTTCTGCGGTGACTTTGAGCAGATCAATGACTGGAAAAGGCATTCAGGACACATTGATACGGCGGCCTGGGAGACGAGCGCGGTTTGGTGCTCAGGAGTCGGGAGAAGCCGATAATGAGCAGATAAACGGCTTTTCTTAACCCTTGGCGTTCTCGGGAGGCTTCGCAGCTCCGCTGCCTCCTCTGCTCCACCCCGGCTCTCTGGCTTGATGGCAGCCGAGCGGTGGCAAGGCAAAAATCCATAAATTTGGGGTGAAATGCGGCCGGAATAAGAAGAAAGTCTTTGCTAGGGCGGGCGGGGGTGAAGAGCCTGCGGCCATAAAAAGTTCCAGCTCTTGCAGAATTTCCTTTGCGGTGCCGGAGCGAGCGGGGGAACAAACTCTGCAGGCGTTTGCAATTGCAGATTCCCAATCTGCAGATTCCCAGATTATCCCGAGCCCAGGAATCGCCCGGGATGTGGCGGGCACGGAGCATCGTGCCTCAGCAGCCTCGGCTCTTTCGCGTTCCCCTTTGCCGAGCAAAACCGGGAGTAAACGAGTCAGAAACCACTACCTGAGCCTGCAGGGGGATGGATTTATTTTATTTTTATTTTTCCGCATTAAATATTGGTACTTAATAAAGTAATTACAGATTAGTGAAGGTTTGGGGTTTTTTCTTGAATTCCTGCCATTTTTTGGGCGCTGAGCTACACGGAGTTTCCTTCGTCCGACCCGGGGATCCCAGCCCTGGGGATGCTCCGAGTCCTCAAGCAGAGCAGGACCTTTCCTTCCATCCTTTCCTGGACAGGAGGGGTCGGGCGGTTTTCCTGTGTCCGGTTTTTCCCTTTTCGCTGAAGCTCAAGAAAACCGGAATTTTAGGGATTTTGTCGCACCTGGAGTTCAAGGACGCTCCCTCTCACATTTTGCCGTCTTAATGAAGTCGCGCGCTTCCCGCTTCCTCGGCTTGCTTACCAAATCCCGGATTAATAAAGTTTACTTAGTTATTTAAATAGATTAAATGTCACATTTTAAATGGAAGGGGAAGGTTCTACCTTCCTGACCTATTTTTCATTTCTGATTTAGAAAAAGGCAAGATTAGCATGGATATTGCATTTTCAAGGACCTCGCCACTATTAAATAGACTGTTAAGTGCATTTTATGGCTGGAGAGTCTGTTCCCAGTTCAGTCTGGAAGACGTGCTAAGTTCATCTCTACCTGCTACATTGAACATTCACTGACTAAAATACTTCCTGTGGATGTAATACCTATGCTCTGTATCTTTTAAGTACATAACGCTTAATGTTTTAGGACTGGTAACACGTAATTCAATGAAAGCCCCCGGAATTGAAGAGTTGCCTCTCAGGAAAGCCGTAGGGGGGGATGTTTGCTCGGGTGCGGCTCGGGGAGAATGCGGGATGGATGGCACGGAAGCTCCCGGCCGCGGGCGGAGGTTGGAGCGCGTCAGTCGCCGCCGCGGGGGATGCCCGGGCTGTTCCGCAGCCGCGGGGATGGGCAGCGCGCCTTGCGCGCGGAGCTCGCTGTGATTCTTCACTCTCCGCCTTTTAACGCCGATTAAATGCCCCCGAGAATGGCCGGGCTGGTTTTCCGCCTCCCCGGAGCAGGCGGGGACAGGCCTCGAGCGCATCTCGGACACGAGGGAGAGAAGAGAAACTGCCCGAGGTGCCCCGAGAGGCAGAATCCCATCGAAATCCCCCATCCCCCGGGACTGCCCCCTCACCCGCGCCCGAACGGGTGTGGGTAAATCCACGATTCCCCTAAAGCAATCCTTGCTGTCTCTCTCCCGGAGCGGGACACCCCGCGAAGGATGAGGGGTGCCTCATCCCAAAGCCAAATGTCGGCGCTCCTTCCTTGGTGTCCGGCCCAGGACACGCCGGCTCGGGCAGCGCTTGGCGGGGTAAATCCCCCGGTACCGCCGGCGCCGAGCCGAGCCCGTAAGCCCCGAGGAAGCCAGAGCCGTCCTCAAACGGTGCCCGTGTCCCAGAGCGGGCTGGTGTCACCGGTGGATGATTCCTGCGGCCACCTCTCGGTGCGACAGACCGAGAAGGGAAGGACATCGCTGCCCGGCCGCCCGGAGCCCTCCCGGCGCTGTCCCCTGCGGTAACCCCGGCCTCAGCTGGGCCCTCCCGCAGCTCCGGAGCGCGGTCTCCGATCGCTGTCCCCCTCCGGGGACACTGCTGCGGCCACGCGGGCTGCGCTGGGGGTGATACCCCGAACGCTGGGGCTGCTTACTGAGACAAAAACACACGCGCGATAAACACACGTTTATAAATAACCGCAAAAGGTCTTTCCCTGCCTTTTCCAGCGCTCGCCGGAGCCTTTCAACACCCATTAGCCCGAAACTTTCAGCCCCGCTCGGTGCCCGGGAGAGAGCAGCGATGCTATAAATTGGCGGCGTTGGGAGCGGGGAGCGCGGAGAAGGAGGAAAGGGGGGCGCAACTCCCGCGGCCGCGCAGCCAAAACGAGAGGGTTCCCCGGGAGCCCCGCATCAGCCGAGGAAATGGCCCTGATGAGCCCCATCTCGCCCCCTTTTCAACCAGCGTGATGGTTTACAGGATTAGGGCCAGATCCCATCGGCAGATCCTATTCTAAATCCCTTCCCCGGGCGGAGGGAGCGGCGGGGCCGTAATTGGAATAAATCAGGAGCGGGGTCGGGGAGGGTGCAGGGGTGGCGGTTCTGGGTAAACTCTCGGGGCTGCGGGAGGGTCATTTTCCCGATGTTTCGGATCTAGTTACTTCCAACACACCCCGGGGACCGACGTGACACGACTTATACTAATGGGCATCTGTCACCGGCCGTGTCAAGTTTTGCCATATGCGGCGGACAAGTTTGTGGAAGGGAAAACAAGGGAAAGAACAAGGGAAGGAGTTTCTGTTGTCTGGCTGCGGCCCGTGGCTGAGGGAACCCCGCCGGGATTTGCTGCTCCCGCTTCTCCCCAGCGCGGCTGTGGGGGCTGCGCCCGCTCCGCTGGGAGCCGGGAAAGCCGCTCCCGTCCCGGCTGCAAACCCTCCCCTATTTGGGGACCGACTTTTGACACCCCATCTGCGATCCCCGCCGGTAGCTCTGCCGGGACGCCCCGTCGTGCCGCCCGCTGCAAGAGCGCGCCCGCCTCGGTGCCGTCCGGGGGGCTGCAGGCACCGGGGGCGCTCCCGATCCCCCGAATTGCTCCCGGATTCCCCGATGACTCCCGGCCCCGGGGGTTGCTCCGGACCCCGGGGGTGTTCCCGGCCCCGAGGGTGCTCCCAGCCCCGGGAGGGCGATCCCGGTCCCGCGGATGCTCCGGGGGTGTTCCCGGATCCCGGTGCTGCTGGGATGCTCCCGGTCCCGGGGGTGCTCCCGGCCCCGGGGGGGGCGCGCCCGTTCCCCGCGGGCGCAGCGGGAGCTGCCGCGCCCCCCGCAGGCCCCGGTGCGCCACTGCAGCCCCGCCGCCACCGGGAGCCCCCGGCTGCGGGCACGGCCCCGCTGCCGCTCCCGGCCCCGCGGCTGCGGGCAGGCGGCGGCCCCGGATGGGGGGCTCATCCCGGGGTTCCTCCCGAGCCCCGCGCCTTCCCCGTGCCGCCCGGCCCCGGAGCCGCCGCCGCCGCTTCCCCGGGAAAGGCTTCTCCTGCGGGCCTCGCTGTCCTCGGCGATGGAGGGGACAGCGGGGGACAGAAAGAGAGGCCGGAGGTTACGGAGGGAGAAGCGGCTCCCGGAGGGAGGCAGCGGGCAGGAAAGTTGCCGGTGCCGCTGCCGCCGGCGCGCAGATGCCGAGCGGAGGCATTGCTGCTATGTGGGGAAATATGAGCGAGTAATTTTATAAGTAACAAAGGCTGGGGAATGGAATGAGCCCCTGTTATCCGGTGTCCTCTGGAAGCCCTGGATCAGCAGCTTCTTGAGCCTCGCAGCGACTCCGGGCAGAGGCTCCTTTCTTTTTTCCCAGGGGATCGGCTAAATATAGAAAGCCCCTCGATCGCACGAATCACCCACCATTTGCTGTTTGTGTAAAACCGATTAGCCAGACACAACTGTGAAGCAGCTCGTTCCTCTGACACCGCCGCATTCCGCTCCGCGGGGTTCCGCGGGGCCGTGGGTGCCCGCGCAGGGCCCCGCGTGTCCCCGCTCCCTGCAGGTCCTCCCTGTCCCCGGCAGATGATTAGCGAGTCCTTATTTATAAAGTTCAAACGATCTCATCACCGGGGCTGCTCGGTTTATTTTAGTCTATGTATGCGGAGGTATAAATATTTACTTAGGAAGAAATAATATTTACTGCTTACCAGGAAAGCAAGGACACTTTTATTTATATATTTATGTTAAATCCACGGCTGCCAGAGGGTTGTTGGAGGGGAAATAAACGCCTGCTTCAGCTCCTCCCGCAGCCGAGCCTGCCGCATCCCGCCTGCATTTTACGCCGCCGATTTTCCTAACAAAGACAACGAATTATTTGAGCGGAAAAGCGAAATCCACGACGCTTTTCCAAGGTGACAAAAATTCAACTTTTGAAGAGGGATATAATAAAGCACCAAGCACTGTCAGTGCACGGGAGACACCGAGATCTCAGCAGGCTCAACCCCCCGACGCGCCGCTTTAAATATTAGAACGCTACATATTAATTCCTTTTTTTTTTTCATTTTAACTGTCTCCTTATTTTAGCCCCGAAAATACACATATATATACACATGTATGTATATATGTATGTATATTATTTTTAATTTTAACAGTTGCCATTAAAGCTGAGTTATTGGGAATTAACTGGGAAAGGCCGATCCCTTCCCGGGGGAAGAACCGCTGCTTTAACCCTGATTATTTTCCTGATCTAAACGAAAGATCCGCGCTCGGACACCGCACGGCCACGGCCTGAATAGATATATATTTTTTCCCCTCTAAAATAAATAGTAAACATTGATTAAATCAACCCAACGTGTTTTATTTAAAATAATTTCCCTTATAATTAGCCCCGACCGCAGACCCAAAGCGTACCTATTCCGGCCGGGAATGCCGCAGCGCCGGGATGTAGTGCTGAAGTCAGGCCGAGAAAAATTAATATATTTAGGGAAAAATCACGGCGCGCTCGCGGGAGTCTCGGATCTGCCGGGGAAGGTCGGATTTGGGAGGAACCGGGGTGATGCCGCCAACGAGCAGGGCCGGAGCGGGTGCAGGGACCGCGGGGAACCCGCCCGCGCCGCCGCCCGCGGAACCCAAAGCTCCGCGGCACCGGAGAACCGGAGCTCCGCGGCCGCGCCCCGAGCGCGCCCCTCCAGCCCCCGCGGCCGCGCAGCCCGTCCTGCGGGCGGGGGTCACAAAGACACCGCTCACACAGAGACGGGCAGAGCATTTTAAAAATTTATTTACAAAGTTGTGTACAACACGAAGGGATAACATTTAGAATACATATATTCATTCATATATAAACAGACTTCTATAATAGAATGACAGCGTTTTTCCTCCTTTTTTTTTTTTCTCTCCAAAATTCTCTTTTTGTTTTCTGTTCGTTCGTTTAATATTTAAAATTTCCCCCGCTTATTTCTGTTTTATACAATTATTTTTTTTCCCTCGTTTGTTCGTTTATTTCGGATAAAACCGCTCGGAGCGCCGGAACCTTCAAAAAAAGTGAAAGTTCGCAGCTCCTAATCGCGACCGTCATTTTCGCCTCTTTAGAAAAATAAAAACCCCGAAAGCAACGTCAGTGATTTTTGATACAAATATATACAAGCGGCGGCGGCGGCCGGTGCCCGCTGCTCCGCTGCTGCTGCGGCTCCGGGCGGCCGCGGAGCCCCGAGGGGGCGGCCGGAGCTGCCCGGGGCGCTGCCCGGGGCTACTGCGCGGGCCACTTGGCCTGCACGGCGGCGGCGGGGGCCGCGGGCTGCAGGAACTGCCCCGCGATGATGTTGGTAGGCACGCTGAGGATGGGCGCGATGGCCGCCGTGGTCCTGGCCAGCGCCAGCGGCTGGTGGGCCATGAGCGCCGACTGCACGGTGACCGGCGGCCGCAGGAAAGTCTGCGCGCTGGCGGCCGAGCTGGCGGCGGGCACGCCGATGATGTTCTCGATGCTGAAGGACGGGCGGCTGCTGGGCTCCGACTTGACGATGGAGCCGGCGGCGCCCAGGCTGTTGAGCTGCAGCTGCAGGCTGGGGCTGAGCTGGGAGTTGAAGGCTTTGCGGCTGAGCTCGCTGGACGGCAGCAGCGGCACGGCGGGCGGCAGCATGGGCCCCACCGGGGGGATGTAGGGGTACTGCAGCGCGGCCGCGGCCGCCGCGGGGTGCGTGTAGGCGCCGGGGTGCAGCCCGTAGGGGCGGCCGTAGGGTCCGGCCAGGCCGTAGGCGCCGAAGCCCTGCATCATCAGCGCCGTCTGGTCCCGCAGGTGCTCCTGCTGGTGCCGCTTGAAGCGCTTCCTGCGGCGGAGGAAGCTGCCGTTGTCGAACATGTCCTCGGACTGCGGGTCCAGCGTCCAGTAGTTGCCCTTGCCCGGGTTGCCGGGCTCCCGGGGGATCTTGACGAAGCAGTCGTTGAGGGAGAGGTTGTGACGGATGCTGTTCTGCCAGGCGGGGAACTTCTCCCGGTAGTAGGGGAAGCGGTTGCTGATGAACTCGCAGATGCCGCTGAGCGTCAGCTTCTTCTGCGGGCTCTGCAGGATGGCCATGGTGATGAGGGCGATGTACGAGTAGGGCGGCTTCACCAGGCTGCTCTTGGGCTTGCTCTGCCCCGCTGCCCCGCCGCCGCCGCCGCCGCCGCTCGCCCCCTCCTCGCCGCCCCCCTTGCCGCCCTCGGCCGCGCCGCCGGGGGCCGTCCCGGCCGGGCTCCCGCTGCCGCTGCTGCCGCTCTCCGCGCCCGCCTCCGCGGGCAGCGCCAGCTCCGCCGCCTCGTCCAGCGGCAGGCGCGGCAGGGCGGCGGGGCTGCCGGCCTCGCCCTCGCTGTCCTTGCCCGGCCCGTCGTCGCCCTCGCCCACCACGTCGATATCCACATCCTCGGCCGCCGGGACGGCGGGGCCGGACATGTCGCTGGCGCTGCCGCCGCCCGAGAGGGTCATCCCCGCTCGGCGGACGGGGCGCGGCGGCGGCGGCGGCGGGGCCTCCCGCCCGCACCGGGCTCCCCCCGCGCCCCGCTCCCGCCGCTGCTCCGACCGGCCCCGGGGGCTACACCCGAGCGGCCCGGCTGCGCCCCGCGGCGCCGTCCCCGCGGGGCATGGGGCGGCCGCGCCCGCTGCTCTCCCGTCCGCGGGGCTGCCCTGGCCGCCCGGTCACCTCCCGCCGCCGGGCATCGGGGCTCAGGCGGCGCCGCCGGATCCCGCCCGCCGCGATGCGCGCCCGGGGGCGCCGCGCATGGGGCCGCTCCGCGGGCCGCCGCCGCTCCACCGCTCCGCTCCGCGGCCGCGCCGCGCACCGCTCCGCCGCCCTCCGCGCCGCCTGGGCTGCTTTTTTTTCTCTTTCCTCTTCCCTCTTTGCTCCTCTGGTCTGGGGTTTTTTTGGCCGCTGTTTTTTCCCCCCCTCGGCGGAGGGAGGGGACGGAGCTGCCTGCGGCCGGGCCGGGCGGGGCGGGGGCAGGAGGCCGGGGGTCGCGGGGCCTCGCTCGCCACTTTGGCAGCGCGGCGGTCCCGACTGCCTGATAGATTACTTTCCCGTTAAAGATATACTCGGAGGCGGCTCCACGTGACCGCCTGACGTCAGGCGCCCCGCTGTGAAGTCATGCAAAACTCGAGTTGTTTCATGGACTGTCAACAAAGAGCGGCGGCGGCTCCGCTCGGCCCGCCCCGACGGGGCCCGACGGCACCGGCACCGTTCGGCCCCCGCGGAAGCGCCGCCGCTCCGGGGCTCGCCGCTGCCGCTCTCGGTGCGCAGCGCCCGGAGCCGCCGCTCTCGGGGCGCTCGGCAGCGCAGGCTCGGCGGATGCGCCGCCGCAGGAGCGCTTAAAAGCACCAAGTTTGGGCTTTGAAACCACTTTTCTGCGGGTTTCTATTTTTTAAAATTTTTAATTTTTATTTTTTTTTCCCCAGCGGCAGCAGCACCAGCTGGCAACGGAAGACCAGAGAATAGCTATTGATTTATCTATTAGGTTAGTTGCAGAGAGAAATAAAAAAGACGTAAAATAACAAAGGAAAACTATAAATAAAGAACCTTTTAGCCGGTTACTTTTTTTTTTCTTTGCTTTTTTTCTCTTTTTTTTTTTTTTTTTTTTTTTTTTTTTCTTTCCAGAGGTGTTAACGACTTAATCATTGCGGGCTTTAGCATATGAAAAAGTAGGAAATGAGGGAGTGTGTGTGAATGTGAGAACCGTATTGCCGCGGCCCCAGGTAAGCCCCGGCCCGGGGAAAGGCGCCCGGCGGGGCGGGAGGGGGCCCGGCCGCCGGCCCTGCCCCGGTGCGGAACCCGGGCGGCTCCGGGGTTTGGCTTTTCCATCCGTCCCGCCGAGCCCTTCGCTCTGCTGCTTCCCGCACGTGTTGTCCGCTTTCGGTAAATACAATTAAATTAGGGAAATGCCCCAGGAGTCAACGATTTCCTACGAGCGGCGCTGGTTTAGGGAGAGCCATTCCCGTCCTTGTCCCAGAGCCGTCGGGGCTCGGAGGGGTCGCTGTCCCGGGCCCGTTCCCGGGGGTGGATGGGGGACCCTTCCCGCGGGCGCGGAGCCGCTTTTCCCCCGTGTCCCGCAGGATCTCCGTGATCTCCGCACCCGCGCACCGCCCGCTGTCACACGCGCGGTCACAGAGCCACACGCTCACACACACTCGCCTTGTGTGACACCCTGCGCGCCACAAAGCCTCTCCCAGGGAAAAAAAGAGGAAAAACTGCAACTCCGCAGCCCCCTGTTCCATTTGTTGCGCTTTTCTTCGGCACAATAAAAGTCAAATTAATTGATTCGCGTTATTAATTACGGTGCTTAGCGTGAAAAGAAACGTTTCCCCTCGATTAGGGCTCCATTGTGCTAATCCCGTGTTCAATCACGGCTGCCGGCTGAGCGGGGCCGCCCCGCTCCGCGCCTCTCCGCGCCCCTCCGCGGCTCCCCGGCCTTCACCTGCTGGAGTTCAGGGCAGCATTTCCATCCCCATCCCGTTGGAAAGTATTCAGGAGCCCACCCGGGCGGAGAAAAGCTTTGCTAAAAATCAGGAAAGTTTCCCCCAAATAAAGCGGGAGCCCCCGAACCCGTGGAAGTTCAAGGGCTGGAGGGGAGCGGGAGCAGGAGCCGCGTCCTGCAAAGCGATAAAACAATTAAAGCAGCGCCCGTGGAGGTGGAAACCCACGATAATGACACGGCCAGAAATAGAAAGTGGGCGCCCATATAGACAGATAGATTTAGCAACAGGAGAAAAACAAACTGTATCGTCCGGATCGATACGGAGTCAAATAGAGACACGGCAGCGCAACGGGAAAAGGGAGGATGGAATAAGTTATGATAGAGAGGGAGAAATTAATTACAACTCAATTTGATTCTAATATGGGAAAGCAAGATCCTGGGCTGCGAAGCGAGTTAAAAATAAATCTGGAGGCTGAGCCTCGGGGGTGGGGGGGATTGTGGAGGAAAGACAGGGCTGGGGCGATTTCTGCTTCTGTAATCGTTTTAAAGGAAGGAGAAACCAAAGGTGTCCCCTTTCAGCTCCTTAAGCCTATTACTTTCACTAATGAGTTATATAAATCGTTGACCTGACCTGGATTAAACCAGCATTGTCGTTCGGTACAAACGTGCGGGGGTAACGGGGCTCGCAGGAAAGGGGCTGCGGGTGAGAAATCCCTGTAAAATAAACACATCCAAGGGAGGGGACACGACAGGGACACGCAGACATCCCCCGGCCGCCAGGATCGGGGTCGGGGCCGAAATGGGGCGAGCGGCGGGGCCTGGAACCCCCTTCAGCAGGGCTTTCGCTGAAGATGTAGATTATTAAATATATATAATTTCCATCCTTCTATTCTTAGGCCTCTATTTGCACGTGTTTGGATTATTATTTTTCTTTTTCTTTCTTTCTTTTTTTTTTCCTTTTTTATTTTTTTAATCGTAATAAATCGCTCGTAAACCCGGCAGACCTCAGTGTAAAACGAAATTGGTCATGTTTCCAAAACGGTTTCGGATTTATTTGTATTGGAAATGTACAAACATCCATTCTGGTAAAAGGCAACACGTTTAATTAACGATGAGAGAGCAGTTAGGGGCAGAAAGCTAGTAAAATTGTGTGATAAATTTATGGCATTGTTAGCGTGCTTTTAATTATGGCTATTATGTTAATTATTTCACATTAGCATGGAGTTATCAGCAGCATGTCAGATTTAATCAAAACGAGCCTTTCTCTCGAAAACTGTGCTTTTCGCTCGCCGCGAGGAGAACGGGGGGTCCCGAGCCTAAACCGCTTCCCCCCTTCTTTATTTATTTAAAAATAAGTAAATGAAGGCTTTTAAAAAGAGACTTCCCAATGAAAAGAGTGGCTGGACGTGATCCGGGCTGGTGCAGGCGGCAGATCCCTTTAGGCTACAGCGAGCAGCGCAGGGAGGCTGAGGAGAGAAGCGACGCTCTTGTTTTTTAGGAATTCACCATTTTCACCCCCTCCGGAGAAGGCATTTTATCATTTTGGATCATTCTGTCAAACAATATGATGTTGCTCATTTTTATCTGTCCCGTTTTACAAAGCCCCCGTTCACACTGCTGGCCAGGACAACGCGCCTCAGTACAAAAGAATAAAAGAGACAAGCCGGGAGGATACGGGATCGCTGCGTGGATCAAAACGGAGGAAAGAGGAGGAGGTGTGTGCGAGTGTGAGTGCGTGTGTGTGAGTGTGAGTGTGTGTGTGTGTGTGTGTGTGTGTGTGTGTGTGTGAGTGTGTGAGTGTGTGAGTGTGAGTGTGTGAGTGTGTGTGTGAGTCTGTGTGTGAGTCTGTGTGTGAGTGTGTGTGTGTGAGTGTGTGTGTGTGTGTGCGTGTGCGCGGTGGGCTCGCTGGGGCCCGGCCCGGCTCCGTGCCCGGCGCTGCCCCGCAGCTCCGCGCCCGCGGCTCCCGCACCCGCTCCGCACCCCGCGGGGCCGCTGCTGCCGGGGGAGCGCCCCGCCGCCTCCCCAAAGCCTTGCGGAGCTCCCGTGCAGGAATAAGAAGAATTGAACGCAGAGAAATACAAAGAGAAATGAAACCCCGCAGGTGTGCCGGCAGCGAGGCGGGCCGCGGAGTTTTGGGGCGCTCCGTCCGCGCCCGCGGAGAGCGGCGGCCATCGCTCCGCGCAGCCCCGCGCAGCCCGGCCGGCCCTGCCCGCGCCCCCTGCTCCGGCCGGCCCCGCTCCCCCTTCCCCACGGGAGCGGGGGGCTGCGACCACGGCAGCTGCTGGCTTATTTTTAGAGCATTTCCATTCCTCCGGTTAATTTTAGATCGATCCATTATTTAGCCCCAGTTCGCCTTTAGGGAAACCCAAGCTGGGGGCGGCCGGCGCTCCGCGGCCGCGGGACTTTCCCCCGTGCGAGGTGCGCGGCCACGCAGCCAAGGCAACTTTGGGATCCCCCCTCGCCCCCTGGGCGCTGCCGGAGGGACGGGGGGCGAGGGGCGCCTCCCCCGGCTGGCCCCGCGTGTCCCCGCGCTCTTTGCGCGCTGCCTCTCCCGCTGAGCCTGGCTCTCACCAGGCGCTGGTTTTCCACGTCCTGCAGCCTTTTCCCCTTTGGGAGATCCCCCCAAATCCACACACGCTCCCCCCTGCCCGCCCCTCCGAGCAGGGCCGAGGTGCCGGGGCTGCATCGCGGGTCCGGCCCAGGGGGACGGCGGGTGCGTGGAGGAGGCACGGACCCCCCGTGCGGCCTCTCGGGGGATGCGGGTGTCGGTGCGGTTCACATTGATGGGGCCGCACATGCTCCCCCCGGGCAGCCCCCGCCGTCGGGGCTCAGCCCCGCACCGTGTCCATCCTCCCTCAGCCCCGCACCGTGTCCATCCTCCCTCAGCCCCGCACCGTGTCCATCCTCCCTCAGCCCCGCACCGTGTCCACTCTCCCTCAGCCCCGCACCGTGTCCATCCTCCCTCAGCCCCGCACCGTGTCCACTCTCCCTCAGCCCCGCACCCTGTCCATCCTCCCTCAGCCCCGCACCGTGTCCATCCTCCCTCAGCCCCGCACCCTGTCCATCCTCCCTCAGCCCCGCACCCTGTCCATCCTCCCTCCGCCCCTGCGGCTGCACCCGGAGCCTCTCCCTGCTCCGGATCCAAACGCCGTGCTGGTGCAGAACCGCGAATCGCCTTCACTTTGGGGCTCGTTTCTCCTTGGCGCTGGTCATTGCTCCTCTGTGCTCCCCTCCCCTGCGAGCTGGCACGGTGCAGGTGGAGGGACACCCGGCCGTGCTGGCTCGGCTCGGCTCGGCTCGGCTCACAGGGAGACGTCCCCGACTTGGATACAGGCAGGAAAACATCCCGGGGAGCTGGCAAAACCAGGCAGCAGCGCTCAGGTGTGCCAAGGAATCCTCTTGGGACCACAAAATAAAATCAAAAGGGTCAGAAGAGTGGAGCCTGGTACAGGTTAGAGATTTGGATGCTTTACAAAGCAAGGAGAGAAAAAAATTAATCAAATAAGTTAAAATATAGAATTATTATTAGGCAAATGAGGCTGCGTGAGCAGAGGAGCTCTGCCGCCTTTTGGGCGAGAGGGCTGCAAAGTTAGCTGAGACCTGATTTGAAAAACAAAAAACAAAATACACCCAAACATTTGGCAGTCGTTCAATCAAAATTCGTTTGTTCTTCAGATTCTCATTTTGCAAACCCCCACTCTAAACAAATGGAGATTTATCCCCAGCTTTGGCTGCAAGCACCTGCACCCACTCCCGCAGTCCCACGCAGCCCTGGCATCCAGCAGTGCTGATTCCTGGAAGGGCCCTGCTCACGTCCCCAAACATCCCCAAAAAATGGCTAAAATTCATCCCTGTACACGCTGGCACATCCCTGCCCCTGGAGGAGGCTCCTGTACTGTGAGCCGTAATAAATACACAGGAGCAAAATTCACAGGCAAAAAAAATTCCTTTAAATTTGATTGATTGGAATTCGTGGAGGGAAGGGATGGGTGGGAAGGGGGCCCCTGAACAGGGGTGTGGGGGAGGCACAGGGCAGCCCCCAGCCCTGCTCCATATCGGGGTGAGACATGGGCACCCCCAGGGAATGGCTGCTGTGGGAAGGGATGTGCTTAGGCCACTCTTGCTCCTCCAAAACCTGGGCATTCCTCCATTTAGGGATGGAAAGGGCACTGGAGAGAAGGTTTTGTGAGAAAATGAGGGATTTTTATGTGAAAATGCCCCTGTTTATCTGAATAAACCAACACGACAGAGTATTTTTTCCTTCATGTCCGTTTGGCCCGAAGGGATGGTGCAAGTTTGGCGGCGAATATGGGGACATGCCTTCAGAGAGTGGGTGAAACACAAAAAGGAGAGACACGACTCAAAATGAGGAGCCACGGAGAGGTGGCAGCTCCTTTCACGGCCTGTCCCGGCGGGTTTACTCGGCTGGTAGGCAGAGGTGTGAGGGACACGCAGCAGGGCTGCTTGCTCAGTTATCCCCTGGCCAGCCAGATGCAAATGAAGACGCTAAGAGGATTTCCAGGGCTGTGAGGAAATCCCTTGGCTGAAAACTGGGAGCTCTCCATGGGCTGCCCCAGTGCTCCTGGCAGCATTTAACTCACAGATTCCCCACACCGTGAGATCCACCAGCTGATTTAATTTCATTTCATTTCATTTCATTTCATTCCATTCCTCAGCACAGCCAGGACACTGGTGGGAGCCAGCTCCCCCTCCCCGTGCTCTGCTGCTTCCCAGGGCTTTGTTTGTTTGTTTTTAGCAGGATAGTTCTGTACAGCACCCTCGATGCCCTTTATTAAGCGCGCCAAGACAAGCGGTGAGTTATGGCTGTTGTTAATAAAATTACTCCGCTAATATTTTTCCCCAACTCGTGGAATATTATTGATGGGTCAGGGATGGGCCCATGCATCACCCCAGCTCCACGTGCACCATCCAAATGGGGCCTTGGTGGAGCGTAAGTGGTGCACAGGCCTTTTATGGGCCTTCTGCAGAACGCTGAATTTTACCCAAAATGCAGGTTAAAACCCATGTTAGGTATTAATGTAATCAGGTCCATAATCTCTCTATCAAAAACTCCCCAAGCACCTCTTCACCTGCTAAACCAGGTAGCTCCTTATCTGGAGAGTGCTGTAACACATTCTAGGGGACTTCTTGGCTCTTTTTGGGAAAGAAAATATGCATTTCTCAGCGCCTGCAAGTCCTGGCTTAGGGCAGAGACACCAAAGGGCCATCCTGACCGCCAGTCCAACATTTTCCTCCTCCACCTTCAAACACAGAATTAAATGATCACAATTTTTCTATGAAAACTTGGTGACCTCCACAAACATCTTGGAAACAGAAGCACCAGCTGTAGAAGGAAAAAAATCCTGCTTTATTCCCCCCCATCAAAATCTATTTTTTAAGACCAAAAATATATATATTTTTAATTTTTCTGGGGCAACACACTTCCAGGAGAGCTGCAGATTCCTTCCCCCATGAAAATTTATCAGCTTCATTCATCAGGGCATTTCTGCAAATTCCATTTAGATCCTTCACCTTATTAGAGGTATTTTATTAAACATTTTATTAAAGTCTTTTAATGCCTTCCAGGGCATGTTGTAAAACCCTACTGATTTCAGAAGCTTCTGGATGAGCTTTTCCAGCACTCCCATGTTGAGAGCACATGTTGGCAACTCAGCTCCTGTCTAGGACAGGACAGAAAAAACCAGGGAGGATTTTAACTTTGACCAAAATCATTAAAGGGTGATATTTCCAATTAAAAGTGGAGGATGTGAAGAAGAAGTATTTATTCCCTAAAACACATCAAGGTTTTTTTTTGTTGGATTTCCTGCTTTTGCTCAGGTAAGAAAAATTTCCAAGAGGAATTCCAGCTGAGGAAGTGATGAAACACATTGAGCTGGGTCAGGCAGTATTTGCAGTCTGTAAATAAAGATTGTTTAGGGACTCTTGTTAAAGTATTCTGTGATAGAAGAGTTCAACAGGCATTTTTAAATGGATTCTGAGCAACTGGGCAGAGAGAAAATATGTCTGTGGGACCATGAAACATTTATCTGTCCAGAAGGAGACAGGGGAAAAAAAAAAAAACAGGAATGATCTATCATAAGGGAGGAAATCTGCACCTCAGCATTTGCCAAAATGTCTTAATTGCTTTGTAAACTCATCTAAATAAATAAAACGTGGAGGGCTGTCTGGGCTCTCTGCTAAGGAGCACTGAGTATTGCCTGGGGATAAAAATCTTAATCCTGCCCAGGGCTGGGCTTGTGGCCAGTCTGGGACTGGCTGCTGCTGGTGCAGGAGGTCAGGATGTGGCCACAGGGCTTGGAGCAGGTCCTGGGGGTGGGCAGTGATCCCTGCCCCAGCCTTGGCCACAGACAGCAAACTCACACCCTTTGTGGCTCCTCCTCGCTTGTTTTTTTACTGCTCCTTGTGTTTTTCCTGGTGAAAATGGCTCTGTGGTACTCACAGGTCATTCAGGGCTTGCACACCGTGGTTGTAAGAGGGCTGCTTGGCTTTATTTAAAACCTTCCACTTTTTGTGGCTTTCCTCCTCAAAACCCACATGAGGTCATTGCTCAGGGATGTGTTACACACTCTCCAGACAAGGAGTTACCTGGTTCAGCAGGTGAAGAGGGGCTTGGGGAGATTTTGATGGGGAGATTATGGACCTGATTACACTCTCATGGCTCCTGTGACAAAGGCGATTGTGCCCCTGTGCTCCTCTGTGGTGACAGCCTACCTCCAGCTCTGGGTCCCATCAGGATGTGGAGCTGCAGGATAAAACCCAGAGATGCTCCAGGATGGAGCTCCTGTGCTCTGGAGCCAGGCTGGGGCTGCTCACCTGGAGAAGGGAAGGCTCCAGGGAGAGCTCAGAGCCCCTAAAGGGGCACAGCATTTAAACCATGTAGATTAATGAGACTTAAATGTGTGCTTCAGGTTAACAATATTCTAAGGCTGAACTGGAGCTTCATTTTCCACATAGGTCTTGTTCAAATTTGTAAGGTAAATTTTCATCTTCATATATATGAAATATCTTCCTTCCTGCCTTTCTCCTGATAGATTTTACCATTTTATTTTCATTTCTTAGTGAACCTCGACCTGGAGCAATGGTCATTCCTGTACTGAGGCTGCAGCAAAGGCAGCTCCTGAGTGGCTTCAGGCTGGAAATGGGGCTGGTGGGTGTTTAACAAACACAAACCAGATGAGAGAGCATCATATTTAGATTAATAAACTGTAATTTCTGACAAAGGTAACTGTCACCTTCTGTTTCATTCTGTGCATTTATTTTTGCTCATGGAGAGAGGATGACCAGAGGAGGTTCGTGGCCGAGACTTGTCACACTATCCTGTTGCTTTGGCTTTTATTAATTAATTAATTAGGCTTCTAATAACTAACAGCCCAGTTCTGCACTCCTTTTGCATGCAAAAAAGGGCATTTTCTCATAAAGCTGTGCTGGATCCTGAACAACTTCACTCATGGCATTGATTCCATTGCAGTACTTGTTTGCAGGAGTTTTTCCCTGAGTTGGTAAGGGTTTTTCAGGCTGTCATTCTGGGAAGGACATACGTCCAGCATAGCTATAGCTAGCATGTCCTGCATGATTTACATGTTTCTTACGTGTGTGAAATGTAATATACTTATATGTTTTGGAGCCATGCATTTAGATATGATCTCACATAAGTCTGGCAGATAAATATGTTCATCTCATATAGCACTGACATACTTATTTTCACTTAGGACTGCTTTTTTTCAAGGACTTCTTTCTGTCCTTGGTGTTGGTTCAGCTAGAGCATTATTAGGTCCAAATTTTCCCTTCAAATTTCAGTCATTGAAATAAAACCACGTAAGCAACGTAACTGTTGTGTTTAAGTTGAATATTAATGTTAAATATTAATGTTAGGTATGGATCCAGTGGTGGAAAGATTGTATGTATGGGATTTGATAATTGCTAGGAACGGGAATGATGTTTTATATTCTCTCTGCCCATGACATTTCAGTGACCAGTCTTTATTCCTTCAAAGAATGACATGGAACAGGCTGAGCTGCAGCTCCTGACCAGGTGAATGGCACCTCCCTTGAAAAACAACTTTGTGCAACTCACTGCCAGAATTACCTGGACAGAAATCTCCTTAAATTTGTGTTTCTTTCACATTGCTCATTTCCTGAAGCTGAGGAAGAAGGGGGAGCAAGAGGAGTATCCCGATTCTGAGGAAGGTAGGAATCTGAAAATGGAGAACTTAAAAAAAAATCAAGAGGAGAAATTAATTAAATAAATGCTAATATAGAAGTAAAAAACCCACTGCCTGACAGGAGAGCAGCATTTTAATGGCATAACTCGTGAATAATCTTGCTGAAAGGTCTTTGTGCTCGCTGCCCTTTGGTACCTGACTGTGCTTCTGTGCTGCAATGTTTGCTCCTGGTTTCTCCTGCTAAAGTTTATAAAGCCAACTTTAAAAAAAAAAGGGGGAAGTGTTTCCATAATTATCTCCTCACCAATCTACTGCAGTAAATTACCCCCCAGCCCCATGCCTTGGTGCTTAACACAAACCCGATGAGAGAGCCTCATATTTAGTTTAATAAACTGTAATTTCTGACAAAGGTAACTGTCACCTTCTGTTTCATTCTGTGCGTTTATTTTTCAAGCACCAGAGCTGACCTCCGAACTCAATCTGCACTTGCCTATTGATGCATAAATATCTGTAATATCACAGTAAATTAAATTCAGTTTTAAAGGGTTTCTATTTAACAATCTGTCAGAACTTTCACAGCGTTTGATTTCTAGTTTCCTCTGTCCACTGACAGGTTTATCTCGATATGGCTTGATTAATGAAACCTTTTATTTGCAGTAAGCACACCTATTATTACCATAATCTCTTAATGCTTGCTTAGGCAACATTGTACTCTGACAGCAGGGCTCCAAAAACTTCCAGCCCCTTCACTCCTCAGCAGAACAGGCAGCAGGATTTGGGGTTGGAGAAGGGATGGCAGGGGATGGAGAAGTGGAAGTCCTGCTCTCCACTTTTGGGGATCTTTGAAAAATCGATCAGTTCCCCAGTTTAGCAGGTTTGGAAATGTTATTTTAATGGAATAAATGTGTGGCTTATTAGAAAGTATTTTCAGCTAAGATTAACAAATCCACATTTAGTTTTGATTAGTGTTTCCTAGGGAGGAAAGGGATGTCCTCAAGATGAGTTCTTATGGATGATTTGTTGAATTTAGAGAAATACACAACAGGATAGCCTGGAGAAGTTTGTATAGGTTTCGACATCAGAGTTGTTGACTCCAATTCCTGGTTTTCTTAGGAAAACCCTGGGAAAATCACTTCATCTCTCTGTGCAGTAATCCCATCTCACTGATGGTTGTGGGTAATGGAATAAATAGAATTACACCATGTGAGGGACAGAACAAAACTGCTCCAGATGAGAGACAGGCCAAAATATTCCGAATTTCTTTCCTTACTGCACAGGAGGAAGTTGAGTTCCTGATCCCCTACACTTCCAGCATGCAGAGTGTCTGAGGAGAGCTCTGCAGCAGGGACTTGGGTGAAAGATGAGGTGCCTTGGTACCCTGAGCAGGACAGAATGAGGAAGGAACCAGCAAGTCACACCCCTGGAGTAGGAAAAGAGGTGATTTTCATCCCTGAGACAGCTTCATGTTTAGACACATTAAGGAGCACTGCAAATTTGCCTGGGTCCCTGAGGAGTTTCTCTTTGCAGGTGAGGATGAACTTGCAGCCCCAGGGAGAGCAAAGGGAGCTGTGACTCCAAATTCACCACGGCCATGGTTCGCTGGGAGTTTGATTCCATTCCTATTCTTGTTTACAGCTGGGGTTTGGGCTTTTTCCAAGCTGCTCCTGACTGGGAGTTCTTTGTTATAAGCTGATTGTCAGACTCTGTTAGATCCTGAAAATAAAGACCCCACCTCCCAACCTGAGCACCTGAAATGAGACTGAATAATTTAGGTGAGCTCTGATTTTTGGGTTGTCTCCAAATTTCCAGGGACACCCTTTGCTTTTTAGCTCTTCAGGATCTCTCTTCTGTTGAAATCCACATCCCTCTGGAATCAGGCACAAAGTTGCCAGTGAAGATTTGACTGCTTGCATGCCAGCATAAGAATCCCATGTGGAAAATGTCACTCCAAACAGTCACAAATCCCTCTTGTGCAGAAATATCAAGAATTTCCATGTCAGCACTACTAAAAAGGAGAATAATTCTGAAGGTGATTTGTGCACTTGTTTCTTCAGGATGAAAACATTTCAAGAGGTTGATTGCATTAAGATGTTAATCAGCATCAGGAAACACATTCTGAGCTCTGCAGTAAGACCCAGAGAGGCACTGGCACTGCTCAATAAACTCACAAATGAGGATTACATTTGTCTGTACAAAAGCACATGCAAAATCTGTCTACACAAGCACTCTGCACATATAAATCTCATCTCAGAACGTTTTCATGGTATAAAAACTTGGAGAGACTCATTAGAAGCAAATTGTATATTTTGAATCAATAAATGCAATATGGTTCGATGGCCCTGCACCCAGTGTGTGTTTCTGCAGCTCCAGGAGAGGCCCTTGCAATACACAACTGCCTGTCATAAAAGTGTTTATTTGCTCTGAAGTCCACATTCTGCTCCTGCAACCCTGCTGCTAGAATTATTATAATTCTCCAACACGTTTCAGACTTTTTTGGGTTGTTTCACACTCTGCTTTTTAACCTTCAACAACAAATATTGTTGTATCATGAAGACAGCAAATCCAAACAATTACATATGTAGTCCAAAGGCATACACAAGAAAATCAATATTTGACATCTTTGCAACTCCCTCCTTGGAGCAGCGCTCAATAGCTCTTATTCATTATACACTTATATCTCTTTCAGATTCGCCTTTGTCACCAGAAACCCATTTTTTTTTCTCCTTTGACTTCCACATAACTTCTTTGCCCTGTACTTTTACAGATGCCTTCTGGCTATAAATACTAATGAAATCTCTTTGCTTAATTCAATTTTGCTGGTACACTTACAGTTATGACCTAACTTTCCCACGAGAGAGACTGATTGAACATTCCAATACCTTATGGATGGGAGCAAACACTCCACAGAACTGGACTGACAATTTCCATAATTATAGAATTCACAGCCTAATGACCTTAAAAAACAATAAAAAGATCTCTTGTTAATTCCATTTCTGTTACTGACATTCAAGATATTTCATTTTTCACAGGACAACAAATTTACTTTTTATTTTCAAAAGAGCAGTCTATCCTTTTACCCTAGATTAAATTTTCTGAATATTGAAGGATTTCATTGAATATTTAGCATTTCTTTGTCTTTTAAAAGTTAGAATATTTATGATCCTTAGAATGCTCCTGACTGATTTATAGCAATCAATTATAAGAGTGCGTTTTGAAATAGCCCTTTTAAAAATGAAGAATAGAATAATTAAAAAGATCAGAAGTCCTCCCTTGCATATAATTATTTCATTATTTCATTACAGTGCAGAAATTGTTTTTGCTGACTGCGAACAATTTTAATTGAGCAAAAGCTGTATTAATATACGATAGCAAGCAGTTCTTCCTAAGAAATAAGAGCACTAATTGCCTAAATTTTTATTCAGCACAGTGAGCCTTAAAAGCCACATTGTAATATAAACCTAATCACTGCCTACAGTGGATCCTCTTGCCGTGGTGGAGACATTCCCAAAGCACAGCCTTGCTGTGCAGTTGATTTATGCCTTCAACAGGTTTATTGCTGCCTGAAGCATTTGTTTGGGTGCTGATTTGTGGCAGGTGAGAGCAGAGAGCTCTGTGCCAACCCAAGCAGAGCTTGGCCACCCAGGGCCACCTTGTCCCCATGTTTTGGTGGGGACACCAGCAGGGTGGTGCCCACGTTGCTGTGGCTCCTCACTTCCCATCTGCTCCCCTCTCCAGCTGCTCCAGGGTTTCCATCTGAGCAGTGGGGAGGAAGTGAAGCACCACCAGGGAGAAATTAAAAGCAGGAGCTTGGCTTTGGTGTCTTGAATCACCGTGGGAGCGAGGTTTCCCCTCACTGTGAGGATTTGGGGAGCTTGAGCTGTTGCTGGAAGCTCTGAGCTGTACAGACCCCAGCCTGGGTAGGTGTCCCTGCTTTTCCAAGGAAAAGGTGATGGTGTTTGCAGCAGACTGGGGTTTGGGGGGGCTTGCTTTGGCCAGGAGACCTCTTCTCATTCTGCTGTTGATCTCCATGCTGGAAATATTTCACCATCACTGGTGCCACCTCTCTTCAGGGGTCTGGACTCTCTCTCCACCTGCTGAAAACCAACCCTGTGTTGGAACTACTTTGTCCCCATGTGATGTGACAAATTATTGTTGGCTTTGCAAACACACACCAGTACCTTGGCCACAATGGTGCTTCCTTGAAGGGGCTTGCAGAAGGGTGGGATTGGGCTGTCCCAAATTATGGGGGCACCAACAGGGACTCTGTAGGGGCATGGCCATAGGGGCAAGGGCACCCACCAGCTGTTCCTTGCTCCCAAAGCCTCCCCAACCTCTGGGATGTGATATTCCAATGTGCCAGGCACAGGCAGCAGTTGTTATGTCCAGCTCCCAAGCAGAGCTCAACACCCCCACTGACACAAACCAAGAAATGTTGGTGAGGTTGGCTCAGAGTCCTCTAACTCCATCAGAGACAGTTTTTTGGAAGGAAGCAAAGTCTTTTTAATAAATAATAACACCTTAGCTGGCGCTGTGCTGGCAGATGGCTGGTGATAGCTCCTGCCTGAGGTCTCTGAGCTCAACAAGAGGAGTCTGCAAGTCCGTGTCAGAGGCAGTGCAGTGTGGACGAGCAGACATGCAGTTACCAGGGAATAATTGCTGCAGGGGAGATCTGGAGTTTGTCTGATGTCCAAGTTTCTCCTGTCACGGCGTGGTTGCTTCCGGGGTGCTGGGAGAAGTCGCCACTGGGGCTGCTGCTGGTTTGTGAATGAGGCTCTTTGTCAGTGCTCAGCTCTGACCCCCCTCCTCTCAAAACCTGGCTGAAGCCGATCCAAAGAAGCAAAGTGGAAATGAAAGATAAAATTCTGGTCCAATGCAGCAGCATTAATATAATGTCTGAATGGGAGGGAAAAGATTTATAATTACCTCAAAGTGAGACTGGAATTTCCCTCCTGAGCTCGCTGCTTTCCAGTCCCACTGTGAAGCCTCAAATGCAGTTTGGTGCCAAATTAACACTGTAGTGGTTCAGGTAAGAGCAGTGGAAGTACCAGTCCCAACAACAGCCGGCAGCACTCAAACACAGCCACATTAAGGATTGCCTGGCAGCAGATGTGATGTATCCCTCTGCTATTCCATAGTGGCAGCCCTCAGGTACATAGTCATAATTCCTGTGAGAGGCAGGCTCTGAGGATGACAGACTGAATAGTTACAATCTATCATCAAAAATTTTCAAGGATGAGTTAATGATTTTGTGCAATTTCCAGACCAGTTAGCTGAAGCCTGCAAGCTGGAGTTTGCCTGGGCTGCAGCTCACCAGGAACAAGTAACTGTTTGCTCCTTGTGCCTCAGTTTCCACTTCTGTAAAATAAGTGGACATCCTGCCTTTTTCTGTGAAATTATTTAAATCTGCTTCAGAAAAATGATGAGGAAAGAAAGGAGGAGGAAAAGGGGGTTATAATCAACCCAACTTTTCTTGGAGTAAAATCAGGGCTAAAATTAGTCCTGGTTTAACACTTTTGTTTTCCCTCAACTGTTACATCCCATGTTTTCCTGAAGGACGTGCACAGGGCAAGACACAGAACGTGTCTTTCTTTGCCAGGGACCTTAGTGTCTGATATCTGTGCAGAGGGAGGGGGGAACTACTGGAAACTCATTTTGTTGTGCCTGTTCCGAGCTGGAACCTGTGTGCTTGGATTTTGTGCATGTGAAAAAGACTTGCACCTTTCCAGGTGAGCTCTGCCCCGCTGTAGTGAAAGTCATTTACAAACACCAACACCACGAATCCCTGCACTGCACTTTCCTTCCCTGCCTCCACTGAGTTGGTTTCAAAGAATTCCAGAATCCCAGAATAGTTTGGGTTGGAAAGGACTTTAAATCCCATCTTATTCTACCCTCTGCCATGGCGGGGACACCTTCCACTCTCCCAGGGTGCTCTAATCCCCATCCAACCTGGCCTTGGACGCTTCCGGGGATGGGGCATCCTCCTCTGCAGAGGTCTGAAGCCTAGGACTGTAGAATTGTGATAACAGCCTGGCCTTCCAGATGTTGGCTGGAAAGCTAAAAAATTGGGAAAGACCCTCAGTGATTCCACTCCTCCTCCCTGGCGGCTGCAGGCAATGCTGGTCCTCGCTGTGCTCTGGGACTCTGGCAAGGAGAGGAGGTTCCAGCTGTGTCCAGACACAATTTTGCAGCACTGGCCCTTGGCTCACAGCTCTGTCCTTTGCAAACCTTGGCACTTTTTCTCTAGTGAGCCCTCTTGGTGCTCCCTCGGTGCCCAGGGTAATCAGCAAGAGGCCGGTTCCCTGCTTCCCTCGTTGTCCCAGGACAGCTGTGCTGGCAGTGTGGGACACACAGGATTTACGCTGCCATCTGCGTCCTTTGTGCCTGCTCACGGCATTTCCCCCCGTGCCCGGCAAGATGGAGAAGGTTATTTGTCTAAAGAACATTTTCTCCTTCTCTCCCTTTTGTTTTGCGCCAGTGTCAACAAGCAATTTGCACCATAATTCGCTCTTGTTTGGGCCCTAATTGTCCGTCCCGTCCGGAGCTGGCTGCTTGCCCCGCTGTTCCCGGGCTCTCCCCGAGGCTTTCCCAGAGCTCCACCGAGGCAGGGTCAGCCCCGGTGCTGCTCCCAGGGCATCCCGCGGTATTCCATGAGAGCAGGAAAAGGGAGAGCTCCACTTTGGGGCAGTTTAAGGTGTTGTTCCCTCCAGGAGAGCTGCTACTGCTCAATTCCCAGCCCTCCCGTGGAGCCTGAATGAGAAAAAAGCAGCTCTGAAATGATGTGGGATTGGAAGTGGAGAGCATCCTCTGAGCAGGCAGCCACCAGCACCCAAAAAAAGCTCAGTTAAAAACTTAATTTAGTTATACACAGAGTGTACAATCATTAATAAAACACCCAACACAAACCCCCCTCTTTCGCCAGGGTGACATGAGGCTTAATTAATTAGCACTTTAAGGTGCTTGGATAGTCCATTGGTGGGAAATCATAACTTACTCATTTTCCCCTCCAGGTGGTCAGAAAAGAGTTGGCATTTCATTCTCATGGATGCAACAGAGGCATCTCCATTGCATACAAAATTTTGCAAGGGAGAGAAGACCTGGCAGAGGGCTCTCATTTCCTGGAAGTGATTCTGATGGCAGGAATTATTGAGAGGGAGAGAAAACCACGCTGTTGGGTAAAGGACTCTATTGACCAAAACCCAGAACAGGGTAGGAAGACTTGATGACAATCCAGAAGTTTCTATAAGGACAAGAGAACTTTTGTTCTGGCCTTTTCAACCTGTGTCAATCAGGGAAGATGACAGGGAGGTGCAAGGAGATGCTTGGCAAATTCAGAGTGAAAAATGGAGCACACTTTTTAAATGTGGGGAGTAATTCAATTCACCTTCCTCTCTTTAATGGCCAAGAAACTGTAGGAGGGTTTAAAGCTCAGGAATTCCCAGGGGGATTTGGTGACTCCTCCTGAGCTCCCTGTGCAGTTGGTGTGTGCTGCAAAGTCCTTTCTGCCTTGCCAGCACCACACACACACACAGACACATGCCGCACCTCTGATAAAAGCCAGATTGTATCACTTTAAAAGGCTCCCAAAAATCCACTTTTCTTTTATAATAATATTTCCACAGGCCAAGCAATTGATGGCTGGACTAGGGGAAAACATACATCTTTGCTTCCAAGTAATAGGCTGCAGATTTGCAAGACTAAATCCTTTTAAAAGCCCGGAATCACATCCACTCAGTCCGTAAAAGAAAAAGAAGTCTAATTTGATAACATTATACATAAAGCATTTTCTTGACTTAGATATATTTTAGGCATGCCAGTTATATAATACAGAACAAGCAGGGGGAAAGGACTTGATCACATTCAGATGATACTAAATTATCTTATGACACAGGCTGTATCTTTTTTACAACAGAAAATGGAAACAACTGTGTCCTTGACCTTCAAAAAGGAATTGACTTCCCTAGCTTAACTATTCAAACAAACAACTGTGTACTCTCTTCAATTCCTGTGATAATTTTGATTTACTGTAAATGACTGGATTTAATGAACTAAATTATGCTATTTAAATGCATTTTGTGAATGGTATTGTAGTTTGTTACTAAGCATTATGTCTATGCTAAAGTGTGCTGTAAATGATATGATATGGAACATATGTGCTGTATTCATAATTTAACTGTTGCTATGGAGTGCCTTCTTCAATAGGCTCCTTTGAAAAACGAGTTCTTTATTTACCTGCTGAAATGAAGGTGATTTCTCAGCAAACCTCTAGGTCTCACTGACCTTGACAGAATTACAGTGCTAATATTTTCACATGGATGAACTGTTCTTCAATAATTTTTCCCAAATAGATGGCACAAATAGGTTTTCCGTTAATGCCGTGACAGACTGCGTGTTTTCTAATCTCGCTTTCCTTTTGGTTTCAACAAATGTTTATTACAGCTCTTGCAAAACGACTCCCATCCTCATTAGTGATAACAGGTTTGAGTTCAGAGCTGGATCTCAGGGTCTTGGATGTGATTCCCAGAAATGCCTTGAGCCTGATGCTGCAGGGGCAGCCAGTGCCCAGCTCCATTTCCAGCCATGCCATGCAACCTGTGTTATGCTCCTGTGGCTGAAAACCTTTGTATATTTGGATTTCTCTATTCGTAAGGCCACTCATTTGACACAATCTTGCTGATATTGGGATTTTTTTTTATTTTTGCACTTAAAGCCAGGTTCGTCAGAGCTAAATCCTGAAACTCTTCAAATTCCCTTTAGCCAGACACCTTTTTTCTTCCTGTCTCTGCGCCAGCCAGGCACACATAGATATGGTCACAAATTCAGGGACTTATATGTAAAATTATATAAAAATAATTCCAGAGTTTTCAGAAAATGACAGGAAGTTGAGTAAAGCCCCTAGAATTTCAATGGCTACTTTCAAATTTGGAGCCTCATTTCAGATTTTTCTTACTTTCTTCTTCTTTCCAAAGAGAAAATTTCAGTCATTTCTGAGAACAAATAACAATGCAAGAAAATTCTGGCAACAACAGGGAAGGATTTTTACAATATCTCAGAACACATCAGTCTTCATTCAATGTGCATTTAATGGGTCAAATAAGGACACTCTTGATGAAACATTGAGCCATATATAACATCACCTTTTAACTAATTTGGACATCCACAATAAATTATGGCTGCATTTCATAACTGTTCATCAACCATCAGCTCCCAAGGAGAACAGCTGAGTTTTCTGAATGTGGAATCTCTTAGAAAACCTGGCTGGTTCTACCTATGTGAAATGTGCTATCATTGCAAACAAATGCAGCAAACATTGAAGGGGGTTCTTTTTAATAGCCATATTTCCACCCGTGCACAGCTCTGGTGGTGTTTTCAGATGTGCAAAGGCTCCTCCTGGAGGTCACTTGTGTTGTCAAATGCCTCGCTTCATACTCAGGTGGGTTTTTGCAGACCAGCCCTCGTTCTTGCCTGTGCCGGAAAACATAAAACAAACTGCTAAAAATACGAACACCTGTAGCATGGTTAAAAAAATCTTACTGAAGAGCTCATTCCAAAACGCTTCCAAACCTTATAGAAGTGTGCTGTTGGTTTGGATGTGTCTATAGAAGGAGCAAAATTTGAGGGTGAGTTTATATTTTCACTTTCTCTTGAAAAAACAAAGATCTGCTGAAGAAAGGTGCACAAACAGCAAGGCAACAATGCTTCCCCAGACCTCACTAAAGCAGGTGCTCCTGGCACCTCCGGCTCTGGGAGCTTGAGCACATAGCCAAAGTGTCCAGGAGGATGAAAAAGGTTTGGGCTTCAGCGAGTGCCGTGCCAGGAGCAGCATGGGACCCCTGCCCACCTTCCCACCCAGCACAGCTCCATGTGAGGAGCTCCTCCTCTGGCACTTGGTATTTTGGGTAAATCAGCTGCGATCCCAGATGATGTTCAGGGAGTGGATAGCGCCTCCTCTGCCGAGCCAGAGCCGCCTGCCCCGGAACCTGCTCTGCATTGTGCGCCATAATCGTGCGAGAGAAGGAGCTATTTTTCAGCAAGAGGCTATCGGATACTTCCCGTGCTGCATATCAACAACCAGATCTTGACCCAGAAATGTCAGTCCCCGCTCAGAGCAGACAAGGAAGCATAATTAGAGATGCTCTGGCAACGTATTTTAGCACTGACGGTGACAATGTTTAAATTTTTAATCAGGCATGTAACATAAAAAGCACATAACATGAAATGTGAAAAGAAAATTGGCAAATACCAACGTGCTGTTTGACACTTTATTTCACTGAAGGAAGTGAACATCAATAAACATTATTTATCATAAATGACAGAGAGGAAGGCGTGTTTCTAATAAAAACCTTCCCATTGCAAGGGGTGAATCTCATAAAAGCACCCTGATAGTACTGTAAAAGCTGTGCTGGGCCAGAACACAGAAGGAAACATGGAAATATTTATTGGGAAGCTGTGATGTGCACCCAGATGTGTTCCCTCATGACAGCTGGTTTTGGGGGGCAAAGAGGTCCCCCCAGGGTGCAAGGACTTTATCCAGATGTGGTACAGCTCTGAGCACCCCCACAGGAGGGGACACAAATGTACCTGCACATGTGACACAGCAAATGGCCCCAGGTTTGGGGGTTGAGCCTTCAGGAAGTGCATCCCATGGCAAGCTTTGTTCCAAGCTGGCAAACACTGAGCCAGGCATTTCCAGCTGGAAATTAGAGACAAACTGAAGAGGTGGGGTGGGCTGGGTCCAATGTACTGACCCAAGGTACAAATGGGAACTGTTGTGTGACCCCTTCACCCCAAAACTCTTTCTGTTTTGTCAATGCCTTTTAACTTCAGTGTCTTTGTAACCATGGTTGGCATTTTCTCCTGCCTAACCCCCATCCCTCCCACCATCCCTGCTGGATGTGGGCTCTGCTGAGTGAGCCCGTGTTGTTCTGAACTTCCTTTACAGGGTAGATGAATGCACCCAAAAATTACTTGAGGGAAGTGCCAATCCAAGTATGTCCAAGTTAGAAAAAGCCTGATTTAGGGCTATTCTGGTCACTTTAATTTGTCTCTGTCGTGTGCCTGAACAGAGAGCCAGTCTCCAACTGCATGATTCCAGCTGCTGCCACAAAAAGGTACAAATTTAAAGAAAACAACCCCTCTGTGCAGTGCACACTGCAGGCACTGAGGCAAAGAGTGTGTGGCTGCCTCTGAAGCCCCTGTGAGCACACATGCACAGTCTGATAATTTCTGAGCGTCCAAGCTCCTCTCTGCCTTCTCGACAGTTCTCCCTTTCCTTCCACTTGAAAATCCCCCTCTTTTCCAGTCCTATTCCCCAAAATCTGCCTCCCTGATCCAAATCCCTGCCTTTGCTTCCTTACTGCCAGCTCTGGCTCATCTCTGCAGCAGGGCTGTGTTTCCATGGGCTGTGCTGCTGGGATGCTGTGAGGAAGAGCTGGGAGCCTGGGAAGCCCTGCTCCAGTGCCAAAGCCATGGGCTGCTCTTCTCTTGCTTGCTCCAGTGGGATCACGGTGGCCTGAGGAGCAATGTGCTAAAGACAGTTTGCAGAGGATGTTGTGGACAAACTCTAAAGCCTCTAATTTTTTATAAACTTCACCCAATCCAGACAGAGTCAAGAGTTCATTCCCAAAAGCAACAGAAGGCTCCCAGACAAATTTTAAGCACAAACCATACTGAAGTGAGATCTCCTCAATGAGATTGTTGTGAGATTCTTTTTAATGTGGGCAAAAGAAAATATTTTGCCTTTTCTTTGTTCTGAGAAAGATGTGAATCCTTTTTATTTTCCTACTTTCTTTTTTTTTCTTCTGAAATGCAGCAAGAGAATCCAGCTTGAGGCAGACAGCCATCATGGGACATTTCATCTAAAATGGGTAAAGGCTGGCAAAGATTTGGGTAACTGAAGGCAGATTTATACAATGGGGAGTGTCAGAATCTGAACTGTAGGCACTGCTTTGCCCCACTTCTCATGGAATTCACAGTAATGCTTTTCATGGGAGCCTGCCTGGGTTAACTCCTGGATGATCACAAGCCTGTGTGTTGCTAATAATAGCACCATTGGCTAAAATATCTCCACTTTTACTGAGGCTCACACTGCAATTTTGTGCCTCTGTATTGTCCTGCTTGTTCTCTTTTGTTTTCCATCCCCGTCATGCTGTTACACTAATATTTTCCATCTTGGTTCCAAGGGCTGCCACCATTAGCTGCTGCACCACGTGAACATTTGTGTCTCTCCATCAGATTTGTGAGGAGGCTGCGATGGCATGGCCAGCTCTCATGGCAGTGTTTCCTGAGAGCAGATGGTGACAGCTCAGCGCTGTCACCCGAGGCAGCTGGGGTGAGTTCCCTCTCTTGGAAGCATGGACTGTGACCATGGCATGGCTGGAACTGATCAGAAAGTCTGGGGAATTTGGGCAAAGAAAGAGAAAATTGTGGTTTTCATCTAAGATATGTAGTTTTGATTTACTTGAAATTAAGGCAACTGATAAAATGCTGCTGTCAGCCCTCACCACCCAGCAGGAGAAGCTGTTTCTATTATCTAAAGGCATCACTGCACCACCCCAAATTAAGTTCCATCACACTGTGCTTGGTAGCTATGACAAAAAGTACGTCTGAGTCATGGAAGGGAACAAGAGAGTTTTCTACTGGATTGTTAGTACTGCTTTAGACTTCATGGACTTGGTCAGCCCAAGACAGTTTTTTCTGGACTGAAATCATAGTGAAACCGCAGGAACTAATGTTTATCCCAGCTCTCTACTGATTTTGGGGGCACTGGACTTCAGACTCTTCCATTTGGACTTCACAGATCCTCACATTTGGCTTCATGGGGATTTAGATACTGGAGGATTTGGGTCTTAACCTCTGCTCTAGTTTCCCAGCTGAAAGACAGTAGTAATATTTCTCTGCCATACAGCAGGCTCACAGTGAGTAATTATTTCATATTTGTAGAGTACTTTGGGAAGAATGTGCTCCATATTGCTGATATTATTAACTTCTGGAGCCCAAGATGGAACAGTGAAGTGCCTCTGCGCTGTGCAGACCTGATAATCTTGAAATATAAGGAATATTTATAAGTTTTGACAGGAGAAACTCTCAGCAACAAAAAGAAATCCTTTTCCACAGCAAGGATTTGGGGAAATAACGTAGAAGCATCAGTACACAGTCCAACCTCTTGTTGCAAAGTAAGTGTGTTTCCAGCCCACATCAAAGCTCTGTTTACTTCTCCTGTCAGATAATTTTGTGAGTGTTGCTGGGGGCTGCAGCACGTTGGGGTGACAGAGTCAACTCACAGAAAGGACTTACTGAGGCAGCAGATGTGCAAGTAGAGGTCAGAGTTAGCATGGACGGGGCACAGGGTCTGGTGAGGGGATGAGAGATGCAGAACAACAAATAAATGCACTGTAGGACAGACACCCAGCCATGTCCCGGGCTGCATCAAAGGAATTGTGATCAGCAGGTCATGGGAGGTGATTCTTCCCCTCTCTCTGCTCTGGTGAGAGCCCATGTGGGGCACTGAGTCCAGCTCTGGGGTCCCCACCATAGGAGGGACAGGAACTTTTTGGAATGAGTCCAGGGGAGGCCATGGAGCTGCTGCAGGGCTGGAGCCCCTCTGGAGCCAGGCTGGGAGAGCTGGGGGTGCTCACCTGGAGAGGAGAAGGATCCAGGGGGAGCTCAGAGCCCTTTGCAGTGGCTAAAGGGACTCCAGGAGAGCTGGAGAGGGACTGGGGACAAGGCATGGAGGGACAGGACACAGGGAATGGCTTCCACTGCCAGAGGGCAGGGATGGATGGGATACTGGGAAGGAATTCTGGGCTGTGAGGGTGGGCAGGCCCTGGCACAGGGTGCCCAGAGAAGCTGTGGCTGTCCCTGGATCCCTGGAAGTGTCCAAGGCCAGGTTGGAGGGGGCTTGGAGCAGCCTGGGACAGTGGAAATTGTTCCCTGGATTATGGGGGCTTCATTCTGCTCCCCATTCTTGTCTTCCAGTGCAAGGGGCTGGGTGTCTGCAGAACAACTGGCCATGAACAGCTGAGGGAAAGATGCCATTGAGTACCTCAGCCTTTTTCTCAGCCTTTGTAACTATGTCTTTTTCCCACGCCTGCTGGGAAGCCATTAGATATTGAGGTACTTAATACAAAATTTTGAATTTTATTGTTTGCATTGGAAATTGTGACGTGGCTCACTTTGAGGCATTCAAAATGAAGATTGGGGTTTTTTTCCTTTTCTTGGTTTTATAAAAAAATTGATAATTTCCTCTTGCCTTGTGCTATTTTAAGATGTTTAACTTAGTAGCTCCAGAAGAACCATTCACAAATAGTGTTGATCTGTGTTTTGAAAGTTTAACATACACTATCCAATGAACATTTACATACACCACTGAAATCCGGCATTTGGGAAATTAAAACACCAAAACTTGATTGCATATCATGGTTTCATATTTTGCAGATGTTAATATTTAATCATATGCAGAGCCATTTAGCTTAAGTGCATTAATGTAACTCATTTAAAAGAGGCCAGTAATTGTCCTATTAACTCCCAGCCTGGATGTTATCCATGCTGCCCTGCTGGTAAGGCCAGAGGGAGAGTCTCCTACTGGCACCCACAGAGATTGCTCTGATCTGTTGAAAATCCTGTTAAAATCTAATTACTTAGGAGAATAGGCCAGGGAATATCTAATGAGCTTCAGGAAACCCACTGAAAGAAATTCTCTTTTAATACAGACTGAAACATCTTCTGTGTTTCAATTACAGTGGTACCACATGAACATAATTACACTTGTATAGAACGGGACTCGTCTTTGTTGTTTTAATTACATATCACTAGATTTTTCTTAGTCATGGAGAAAAATAATTTGATTCCCCATAAACGTTAAATGCTGATGAAAAGCTGAGTGTTAAAATAAATGTAATCTTTTTTAATGATAATTTCTTCTTTGTTTTGTGATGAAATGTTAGTCAAAGTGGGTCACTGAGGGAAGCTGGCTGACCAAACACACACCGGGGAAGCCCTGGGAAGATAGAGATGTTGTACCGATGAGAAAGATTTCAGAGAAGGTCACTCACTTTGCCAGCATGAAATTTGGCCTTACTTTTGTTATGGTAATTGAAGCTGTTGACATTAAGCTCACAATAAAATCTCATAGCAGCAGCCGCAGCACAACAGACTCCTTGTACCAACAGGGGGGACTATTTGCAATTTCTTCTGCTTGCAGCCTCTTAATTTTTTTAATTTGAAAATTCCGGTGCTAACGTGACCAAAATTATCACTGATGGCTTTTTGCAGTGACACAAAGGGTTCTGTTTCTGCCCAAGATGCTGGAACAGACTCCCCAGAGAATGGACACAGCCTCAAGGCTCCCAGAGCTCAAGGAGTGTCTGGACAAAGCTCTCAGGAATGCACAGGGTGGGATTGTTGGGGTGTCTGTGCAGGGATGGGATTTGGGCTTGATTATCCTTGTGGATCCCTTCCAATTTAGGATATTCTGTGGTTCTGTGGTGTAATCCATGGACCTGCATGGCCTCACTCTGTCGGGGAATGAAGAGCACAGGACTGCTCGTGAGTTTGGCTCCTTTATTGTGGCTGCCAACAACCCTGGAAGCGGAGCAGCAGATCCAGACAGCCCGGAGGGTTCTGCTGCGGCTGCTGTGACTGGGCTTTCTGTGGAGAATCCACTGAATTTCACAGGCTTAAACCCTGAGGAGACAGTGTGGGCACAGAGGACGCCATGTCTGCCTGCCTGCAGGAACAAGCTGGGCATCAAGGAGTATCTCCCATGTTATTTCTACCTCAGTACATGGTCACACTGATCCCGGAGCAGGGATGGCAAAGAAGCCAGTGCAGGAGTAGGTGCGGGATAAACCCTTCACCATCTGCAGGCCCAGGCCCCTCACGCGCTGTGAGGCAGTGGAGAGGCGGCAAAACAGAGAGGCGGGAAAGTGGAGAGGCTGGAAAACAGAGAGGGGGGAAAACGCCTCCTTCACGCACAATCTTCGCCTGCCATCAGTCAGATGAAGCAAGGAGCAGTCCTGTGTGAGAACGTGACTCCCACACAGCCTGGCTGTCCTGAGGAGAGGAGAAAGGCTGAGAGAGGCTGAGGAGGGGCAGGCGCCATGTTGGGCGCCTGAGGGCTCGTGAGGAGACAAGAGGCCATGGCTGTTCCAGGTAGGTTTGCCCACCCTGGCGGAATAAAAGAATCACAGAAACTGATGGGTGGGAAGGGACCCTCAAGGATCATGTAGTCCAACTTCTGAACCTGCACAAACACTCCAACAATCCCACATGGAGCCTAAGAGCAGTGTCCAAATGCCCCAGGGATGAGTCTCCCCTCAGTCTCCTGAACAGACCAAGAGCCCTCAGCCTCTCCTCACACGGCTTCCCCTCACGGCCCCCCGCCATCTTTGTTGCCTTCCTTGGACTCTTTCAAATGGTTTAATGTCTTTCTTGTGGAGCCTGGCTGGCTGTGCAGGTTGGTGCAGTGAAGGCAGGGATGCCCTGAGCTGGGAGATGCTTTGACATTCCCATATGGGGGGCTGACTGTGTGGTCTCACAGAGTGATGGGTGTGAGGGGGGATTCTCCTCAGAAGTGGCACAAAGCTACAAAGAGAAGTAATCCAGACTAAAACCTGCTGTCCACCACTTCAAACTCTCACACAGAGTTTTTACTGTTGCAGTCAGTTTGGTAGAGAGTCAGGGCTGTGGAATAACTTAAAAAAACATAGAAGAGGCTGCTATCAGCAGGAGCAGCCTTTGAGGTTATTCTGACTTCACAGAAAGTTGGACTAAATCTTGCAAAATGAAGGATCCAAGTACAAAACCTTAATTCTGTTTTCCTTGTTTCAGGTTGTGCACAACAACATCAGAACTGTGCTGCTGTTTTTGCTTCAGAGGTCTCCCCAACGTCTTCCTCTCCTGATGGCAGCCCAAGGAAAGCTGACAAAGGTAGTGTACACAATTCCTATCAGATTCATATCTGATATGGAGCTCTATGTTTTAATTTCCTTAATTTTTTAATAACTGAAAGCATTTTACAAGTGTGACTCTCTTGCTTATGAAAATAATTTAATACTGCTACACAGATAGAGAAATGGAAAACGCTATCAAACTCCATTCTGGATGATTCCAATAGTATTTCTAATGAAGACAAAGTAATCTTATTTTCTTAAGATGCTGGGCATTGAATGTGAAGGGTCAGAGAATAAGTTGCAGAGCCACAGTTTTATAAATATGAACTTTTTAAAAAGCTTTCATCTGAAATTTAAGTGATAAATTATTGTCCAACACATTGAAAATATATTTACTGTGTTCCTTCCAGCTATCAAATACAGTTAAGTGGGAATGCATCCATTATATTTGGTGTTAATGGAAGTGAGGTATTTGGTGCTTCATTTGACTGAATCCAGGAGAAAAATGTGCTTCCTCAAGCTGAACTCCCACTCATCTGCCTGGAATTTGAAGGCCAAGTGCCTTGTAAGTCCCATGTAAAATCTATCTGTAATATTTCTCACTGCACCCATTTAAATACTTTTTATACTATTAAGATGCACATTTGGCAGGGAGAAGGAAATGAACTCAGGGAAAAATATTAAGATTTGGCTGAGCTGTAAACTCTATATCAGGAATTGGTCCAAAATTTGATTTTGCCCTTTTTAAACCACAAAACTGGACCTAGATTTTCAAATTCTGAGGCTCAGCTTGGTGTGAAATTACAGAGTTCTCAAAAATCCTACCCACCCCCCCAGGTTGGAAAACCCTTGGAGGTGATCCTGGCACAGCTTGTGTTGGAGTGAGAGATAAAGAACCAGAGGAACTTCCCAGACACTGCAGTCACATTCATTGAGTGATTGTAGTTAAAACTTCTGCAGTCTCTTTCCTGAGCCTCATCCTTAAAAGGTGTCAGATAAAAAAGGTTATTCTACCTACAAATGAGCAAAGGACTTTGGAGACTGCAGAGACTTGGGGAAAGATGAAACTCATAGACAGGAGGGGAAGAAAAAAAAGGTCAAAAGTGGAAAGGAGGGAGGAAAATGGCTACTGTGAAGGACAGAAAAAATCCCTGGAAATGTTCCCACCCCCACCCAGCGTCCTGGCTCCAGCTCTGTGTCAAGTCATTTCTTTGGAAAAAGAGCCAGTCCGAGTACATTGCTGCTCAAGCCCGAGTGAGTGCGTTATAAAAATGGAGAGTAGCATGTAAATCATTCATGGGGACGGGGAAATAAATAACCCTTTATGCCCATATAAATACTTATCAGATGTTCATAAGGGGAATTTACATGGAGTTTTATTCAGTACTGTCAGCCATTCCTCTGTCTTCCATCATTCCTGCCGTGAAGACAATTCAAAATATGGTGGTGGAGAGAGCAACCTCTCCACCAGCAGATCTGCAGCACATCATGAGGAAAGCTCTGAACTTGCCCTCAGTGCTGCTGTGATTTTTATTATGGCTCTCAGCCGAGTGAGATCATTCTTCCTGGTTTGCCTCCCAAGAAATAATGGGAAGCAGTATGTTTAGCCAGTGGATTGATTCAGTGATCTATTAGTATAATCCTGACTTTGCCAATCATCTGCTGGGTGACTGCAGGCGAATCACGTCACTTCTTTTGTCCCTCTGTTTCCTCTCTGACCTTCTGCCTGTCCTGTTTATTTGGACTGTAAGTTATTGAGGGCAAGGGCTGCCTCTCGCTGTTTGTGTGGACCGACCATGTCTGGTGCTCTGGGACCTCTGTGAGGCTCCATCTCCAAGTGGTGCTGCATGTAAATAACAACATCCAGCTCCTCTGGAGGTCACAGAGAGAGAAGCTGGCACTTGTACAAACTGGTGGCAAACTAGAAGGACATCAGGAAAAAGGGCCTCTGCCATGAGCTTATTTTGCTGGTGCTAAACAGACACAGAGCAGAAAGGTGTTCCCTGCCCCACAGTTAATGGTGTGAGGCCACTTTGGCCATCATGAGCTGCCCAGGGGGCTCAGCACCAGGATTCATGGCTTAGGGACACTTCCTGAACATCAGGGAATGAGCCATACACAGCAAAGAGGCAGATCCATGCTGTGGGGCAAATGGAAAGGGACTAATTTGGTCCAAAATCAGCCCAAATTATGTGGTGTTTTATTGCATCTGCTGTGAGCAAGGAACTCCTGTGGGCCAGGTGGAAAACTGGCAGCCCAGCCTTGGGCTGTTCAGCTGAGCCTTTTGGTTACAGCTGTAATTCCCAGAAGGGTTAGGTTGGAAATTCTTTTGGGTTTTGGGAGCTGCTTGTAATGGTGAGACCCACACCTGTCACCAGGACTACACCAGAGGTGTTTGTCATCAATGGCAATGCTGCCTTTTCCCAAGGGCCCTTTAAAGCCCCATTTTGGTTTTAATGCCTCTCTTCTAGGTTCAGGAGTGAAACCAGCATAAGGTAAGTTTTGGTTGTACTTGGACTGTTCCTCATGGATACTGTTGAAAACTTGATAATTTTTTTATATATGGCTTTATTTTTGATAGGCCTGATGTTTTTTTCTGAGCTATTTCAAACAACAGATTCCGGAAATCTCTGAAAGTGTCTCTGTTCTGTTTTGGTGGAGATCAGCAGTGGAGATGGGCTGTGAATCCCACAGTAGTGCCTGGGGTTGTCTTTGCCTGACTGATTCCTTTCCAGTCCCTGCAAAAGGCAGTCTAAAATATAAAAAGAAGGGGATGACCCTGCATTTTCCTCCATAGCTTTTAATATGAATATTTTAATATGATTATTTCATCATGTTGCTGTGTTTATGTAATTCAGTCTAATCTTTCAGAGGCTACTATTAATTCTTAGCTATAACCTAATAGTTAAGGTCAATTTTGTTTTTTGGCTCATCCAATTCAGTTACCATTTACGTGCAATTCTGAAAACGAAATTTGACCCATCAGGAACAAAAACATAACAAATTATGTCCCTATGTTAAAAATGAAATAAGAAACTTGAAATGATAGATGTTGTTTGATATTTTCCTGATGGGATGATTAATTAAAATTGGAGCAAGGGATGTTCAGAGGTAAAGGAATCTTCTGAAATCATAGGGAGTAAGTACATTATAGAGCAATAATTTGGGTAATGTTATAAACCTGCTAAATGGGAATTTATGGAAGCAGATCCTACTAGTTTTAATGGCAGTAACAAGCATAAATTTCTGTGCAAGAAGATGAAACTGAACTCTCCAGTTTTAATTATTGGCGACATCACTTTCTTATTTGTCATGTGTCCTTCTTGGTAAGGGAGCCTCAGTACAACTCTTCAGGCAGATTGGTGAGAAAGGTTTGTGAGAGCAGCCAATGCCTCTCCTTTTTTGAAAACCACCTCCAAATTGCATGTGTTTGTTTTATTATCCATCCTCCATGAGTCCTGCTCAGAGCCTGTATTTGTAATACTAAAAATACTGCAAAATGAGACTGTGGCTGTGGTGTGCTGCCCCATCAATTGCCACAGCCCCTGAGGTCCTGCACAAGGCACCACCAGCTCACAAGGATGCTGTTCACACTGGACTGAGAAAAAAGGACCAACCCAGCTTGTAAACCTGGGCTAGTTCTGTATTTCTAGACTATAATGTGGGGAAACATTCTCAGCTGACATAAATCAGAAATATCCCATGGAAAAACTTCAGTCAGATTATTAATTCACTTGAATTTTATGGTGTTACACTTATTTCTGCCAGATGACAGTCTGCCCCATCATTTCTGCCATTGCCAAAGATTGACAGTAGTTAAAAGCTGACACATTTTTATTACATGTATGTATATATATCTGTGTGTTCTGTAAAGGAAACAGAGTCAAACACTTGGAAAGAACTGATTTCAAAGCTAAAGCAAATTTAAGCCTGAAATCCAAAGACCGATTAAAAGTTAAAAGACTAGATAAATAACTTTTAAATTAATTGTGTGAATATATGCAATGTGTGTCTTTTATTTCTTGATGTGTTTCCTTATAACACCTTTGCCTAATATCTGAGATAATTATTGCCTTTCTCTGAAATCTGTGTATTTTCAGTTTTTGCAGAAAGGTTAATCAGACAGAAACATAAACATAAAATACAGTGGTTAAATGTAAAAAAAATAAGTACCTGGAATCAAAAATAGTAAGATCATTGCTCTGAAATTAGAAGAGATTCATCAAAGTAAAAGTAAAAACTGTGACTAAGGACTATGAAAATATAAAGGGATTGACATATGTGGTAATAGGGCAATTAAATCCTTAGCTTTTTCACTGTGATGATTTTATAGCATCTTCTTGCTGTTGCCAGTTTGGAAGCTGCCAGCAAATATTTTCTTAATTGCAAAAGGAGACAATATGTGTCCCACTGTTTCATTCATAACATTTGATTAAGTTAAAGAGGCTGCAATTCTATCTGGGAGAACAAAGAGTTGGTGATGGAAATAGCAAAGACACATTGTGTGTTTGAAAAAAGATCCCAGGAACAAATGATTAACCAGAAATTTTACAGGGGGAAAAAAAGTCTACTTGTCTTGACAGAATAGCCTGATCCTGTAATAAACCCTCCCAAAGTCAACAGTTCATAAAGTCTTTTGTTCTAGTAAAAGGGTCTTTAATTTTTAACACAAACTCACACTTTGGTATGCATGAGCTTAAGTAAAATTAGAAGACATGTATATAATAGGATTTAATGGATTATCATCTGCATTTTCCAAAGATGTCAGCTTCTCTCGGCTCTGATGGAGTAGCACTTAATGTAAATTTAATTTGAAGTGATGTATGGAGGGCTTGAGGTGGTACTCTGTGATTCCCTAACTGCCTGGAGAGGCTCTGTGGGTAGCATCTGGATTTGGCTGCTCCACATGCCCAGCAGCATCTACTAACTAGGATTAATGAGGTGGCCTGTTCACCAGTGATCCAAAGGAGGTATGCTACATTTACTCCCAACAATATGAATAGGAGGGCCAGTTTCCTTTGGGGGCACACTGTTTGATGAAACTTAATGATGGTCTCGATATTAGCTGTAATAAATATACTGTATAGAAAGCACTTTTGCTTTGTCAGATTTAAATGTTATTTAATCATAAAATGGTGTTTGGCTTAGCGGGGCTGAGTTAAAGCTCATAATGGCCTCAGATGACATCTTTAAAGCTAATATTTTGCCTAAGTTGGGAAATAAAGTACCAACTCAAAAGATCTAATATTTACCTTTGAGACAATTAAATTTTTTTTCAGTTTGGGGAAGAGAGAGAGGAAATGTCTGCTTGCTTGCAAAGTTGCGAGGCGGTCTTTAAAAATATCTTTGCTCTTACCTCGATGTGTTTGTGTAGAAATCAACAGCTATTAACTTTTAGGCAAAACTTCTCTGTGTGGTCTCAGCCTCATTTACGCGTCAGAATTGTATTTTGCCTTTGTGTCTAACTGAGCATTGAATGAATTCTCAGCTAATTTCAAATTCCCTTTGTCATCATGGTTTTCAGCCAAAAGTCTATAATAAATGGTCAGAAGATGAGCTGAGACTGAATGAATAGTGAGTGGTATTCATCAGCCAAACATAGAGTCCAGATCCAATTATATGTATTCATTAAGTGATAATGATATCATGGTCTTTAACTAGGAAGAAAAGAGTGTAATTGAATAATAACAGTTGTACAATCCCAGCGGAACACACTTTCCATCCCAGCACAGCGACCCTCGGGGATGATGCAGAATTGATGGAATTCTATTACTCTTTGATAGATTTATTATGAAGGGCTGAGTGGACTTGCTACTCCACTTTGTCACTCACACTAATCAGTATCGTAAGGCCCCGAGCGTGCAGGCTTTTGTATCCCTTTGACAAAGACAAGGTTAGGGGAGGATGACAGACACCCAGACCTTTACAAACCCATACCGCAAGATGAAATGGGCCAGCTGAGCTCTGAGCTGGGACAGAATTTTAATTTGTTTATCAATGGCTCACATGTGCAACACCATAAGGATATTTGTCAGAGGAGTAACACTGAAGCTAAACTCTTTTGTTTGGCAAGTGGAGCTTGGAAAAATATTTATTGAACTGTAAAAAACAGGGTAAATGAAAGGAAGGTGAAAAGTCTAAATGGAGTGGAAAATAACTTGCATTACTGTGCATAAAGTATGAGGAGGATGGGTATCTTTGTCTATTTTTGTTTGTTGCTGTTGAAGGAAATTTGCTCACAAACTACAGTCTGATCTCTCGTTGATTTAGATTCTGGGGGGGACTCAGACAAAACACAAGTGGGCAAAATGAATTTCAAGTGTTGCTTTTTATTGCTGTTTATTTATAAGTAGCTTCCAGTTCAGACAGATGGATTGCTCTCCTGCTTTTTCACTATTAAAAAACCAGCAAAGTAAATAAAATACCGTGGCCTTAAAAGCTGGAACTTGTAAATACAGTCTTGGATTTATAAAAACAATCTTGTATGTGTTCGAGCGTGGCTGTTTCCCCTATCCATCGTTCCCATTCAAATTCAGGCAATGGGCTCTGTCAGCATGGTCAGTAGCTATCAGAGCCCTCTGGACTCAGGGAAACAGACAATTTGTTGTGCTTCTGATCCCAACAGGAGCCGCAACCAACATTGGCATAAACAAGGCAGTGCATAGGAGCCTGCTGCCAGGGTTTGTTTTTTGTCAGTGTTGTTGAATGATAGATATTTCCATCCTTTTCTTCTCGCTGAATTGCTTTCCCTTGGCTTTTTTTAGCGTGGCATTCTGCATTCTAAGAGGCACTTGACAATTCAGTGTCTGGGTTCAGCGTCCCTGTCCATAAAAACAAGGAAGCTGAGCAGTGCTGCGTCCTGTGTGGAATTGCCATGGCAGTGCCTCTGTCCCTGGCTGGGATTTGTGTCAGAGGCAGCACAGTCAGCTGTGACCACAGCAATGCCTGAGCTGTGGGCAATGAGGAGCAGGGATACCAGTGACCAGAGCAGAAAACACTCAGGACAGCCTTATTTCCCCACATTGTGTGCTGTGTATTCTCTCTGTAGGGCTCTTCTCCCACAGAAGCTCTTTTTTCCCCTCTGCAGCCAGAGGCACAACTGTGGGGACGTGGCTGTGGAGCTTGGTGGCCCTGCTGGGTCCATCTGAGCCAGCCCAAGGTGCATCTGGAGCCTGGGAGCACCCGCCCACGCTGGGAGTTACCTTGCCAACAAAACCGGGGAAGGGAAGAGACCCAGGCCTGACCATATGCAGCAATCACAGCTCAGAGCTGCTGGCTGCCTGGCGCTTGGCTCCTGTGCCCAGGCAAAGCCTGATCTGGTATCAGCACAGCCACTGAGTGTTTTATGGTTTCTCTCTCTTCTTCCCTCCGCATAAGTAATTCTGAGGCCAGGCACTGGATCCTTGCTCTCTTCCAGGACCCGCCACATCCATAAACTCCATGCTTACTGGGGTTCACTGAATTTATTTGGTTAAGGTGCCAGGGAGTGAGTGAATATTTCAGAACTGAAAATGACTGTGCTACAAATCAGACCCCTGTGACAACAGCCCTTCCCCTGCACAGTGCAGCCTTGTGCCTGCTTTTGGGTTGGATGATGACAGCTTTCCCACACAGGCACTTTTTTTACTTCTTCATCTTGCACAGTCATGGGCACGATGAACAGATGGCAGCGTTTTGCATCTGTTTTGCAAGACGAAGCCCTGAAAATTCTGCAAATGGAGCACAAGAAGGGTAATCCTTCCCAGTGCCAAGTGCTGTGATGACAGCACGGAATCTCACAAGCCTCTGCTGCCTCTCCCTGGGGCTGCCACAGCTGCCCGGCAGCAGCCACCGCCTGCCCGGCCCTGCTTTGCTGCCCTTCCTCGCACGTGGTGATCAACAGGCACCACCAGGCACAGGGGCTGTGACCAGCACCGCTCCCGAGGGACACCCCCGCAGAGCAGATGTCACCAGCGGCCTCCTGCTGCCCGCAGGTTTGCCCTCGGTGTCTGCCCAGAGACCCGAGCGCCCTGCACGGGCTCAGCGCCTCCAGCCAGACGGGCACGGCCGCGGGCAGAGCAAGGACCACGTGTGGGCAGGGCAAGAGCAGCAGGAGTGGCACAGCGTCCTTCCCTCGGGGGGCAGGAGCGCATCCAGCCCAGAGGGGAGCTCGCTCTCTGCTGCCGGGAGGAGGGGATGGATTGGGGCTCTTGGCACTCACGCCCCTGAGGTCAGTGAAGCTGCCCTGATACCCGCTGCTGGAGCTGAAGGCAGAATCAGCCCCCTGAGATTTTCAGAGGTTTTGATCCAGGCAGAATTCACCTCTGGAAACAGATGTGCTAATACACAGGCCAACAGGGGTCATTCGGCTGCATGTTCTTTCATAGCAGATACCAAAATAATGATTTTTTTGGACCAGATTTTTGTTATAGATGACATCAAGCTCCTTGAGGAGCAAGGATTTATGCTCCTAGCAGAGTCCAGCTGTAGGGAACAATCTGTTCCTTTGGGATCTCCACAGTGCTGTAGTGGAGGAGCCCCAGCCCTGCTGGCATTGCTGGTCCAGGCTGCTCGTGCTGCAGCTGAGTGAGGTGGATGTCTGCAGTTCTGCCAGCAAAATGGTGTGGAACCTGTTCCTGTGCTTGTCCTGGGATTTACTTCCCACCAGACAGTACAGTGTACACTAGCTGACTTATCTGTGAACCATGGAAACATTTTGAAAAGGTAAAGCAGACAGTACACTGAAGAATCATTTGTCACAAGTAATTGCAGGCAGTCAGAAAGAGCAGGGAGAGTATATGAATCATGACGTAAAAACAGTGAAGGGCAGGCATTTAGTCTGGTCTGTGGCTATAAGTGCAGTGACACAGGTTAGTCCTGGCATGATATACAAATGTTATGTGCAGAGGGACAAGTACAATGAATAAAGAATCCCCGTTTTCTCATTATCTCATGCAGCAGAGAGGTTTTTTACTTCACACATAACTCATAACTTTTAGTAGGCAGGAGATGGCTACATTGAATTAGTGGGAACATTTTGTTTCCTGAATTTAAATATTCTCCCTGTGACAATTTATTTCTAGTGCAAAATCCTGGTAGGATGCAGAGAGGCAGGGAAATTAGCCCAAGCAGCCATTTCAGCTGGCCAGGGCTGGGCATCACAGACCCACCACCACCAGTCTGGCACCTTGACTGTGGCACTCCTGACAGACCATCAGGGAAAAATATTGATCAGCTTTGGCAATTTCCTGGGCTATAAAAGGGGAAGAGCTCTAAATAAGGAGCATTAGGAAAAAAAAAAATGTAAAGAATTACAAACAAACAAGACAAGTTTTTTTTTTTTTTCCGCACTTTTGCTTCATAAATGGGTGTTTCCATTCTGAAATATTAAAAATAACAAAATCCATGCAACTTAAATAAGGAGAGAGGTGTATTTGGATGTAGAGGGAAACCTATGATTGGAAAGGGAACAGCTGAGTGAGTAATCATGTACAACGCTATTGCTTATGAATTTGTTATAAAGGTAGACAGGAGTGGGAACTTCTTAGGTCTGCTTCAGGAATTTATTATTTATGGGCAAACACATGCATGATACATAATAACTTTTAGTCCTTCTGTAATTCTCTCCACTCAGACATCTCAGAATTATCTGTAAATGCAGGTGGAGTTATTAGGTCCTTTTCAGAGGCTGGCCAGCAGCTGTCCATGAGGAATGGCTGGGTTGAGGTGCAAATGTAGGACCTTGAGTTCCAGTGCAGAACTGGAAAAACCATCTGTGAGTGGGGGAAAAAGTGATTTCTCTCATTCCACTTTTGCATCAAGGTAACTCCTGGTTCACAGTCCAATTCGGATTTAATTAAAGCAGTTATCACCAGTGTTTTTCCCCCATGAAAAGGTGACTGACAATTTTCAGCCTAAAAATTTTGCATAATCATGAGAATAACAAAAAATACTTCAAAGCATCCACAACCTATCAAAAATAAATGGTGTTAGGTAGTGGAATAAAAAAATTAATGGCTGAGCTTGATCATGGAACAGTGCATCAGCTTTCCCCTTTCTGCTGACAGCCACTTGTCCTGGTAATTCCTTTAAATGAGCAGCCCAAGCTGAAAGTTCTCATTTTCAAATGAAAATGGGAGGGGAAAAAGTTCTCAGAAAGTTGAAATATCCTGGTTTGACATTTTCAGAGCAAAAAGTGGAAATTTCAAATGTTGAAATTACTTTTCATTTCAAATATTCAAATTCTGTATTATATTTGAATGTTGTTAAGAGATAAAAAGGTCAAATTCTAAAAGGCCATGTTAGAATTATTGTTTCAATTTTGCACTGAAACTATTTCCCATGTTGTACAAATTTTCCTTCATTGAAAATTTCAGGTTTCATTTCTGATCGTAACAAAGACAAATGTTCAAACTTCAAAATCCTCTGCTCAGTTCTTCTCTCTTTTTCCTCAGATTGTTTCTCAGCTTCAGTGAGAAGCCCAGTGGAATCAGCCAGGAATTTGGGAATTTTTAGGAACCAAAAAATGTTCTTAAGGCAAACCATGAATTAGGCTTTTTTGAGATTCACAAACAGAATTGATGAATTAGAACTTTCTGTTGCTGGATAAAATAATAAATAAATAAATAAATCCTAAGCTTCAATGAGCTAGACAGGAAAAAAACCCCCAAACAGTCCCTATTGGTCCTCAAGTTTTTTTCCTATATAAAGAAAAAAAAAAAAGGAGCCAAGGATCTTTCTAGATGTATTTGTGTATGTTTATTTTCTAAAGGTCTATGTATTTATTTTTATTTTTGCTGATTACCAGGTTTCCATTTCCAGTGTTCAGATTACAGACATCAGTCCCTACATTTGTAGCTCCTTTCTTTTTTGTCTGGAGTTGGCTGTTGTCTCACCTGTCCTCTCTCATGGAATGTGGATTTTCCTGGCTCTGATCTTTGCTGTAGTTGGGTTATTGTCTGGTTATTTCTGTCTTGGCTTACTGCAGTGGGGCAAACCAACTCTGAGCTTCAGTGGAACTGAAATCTCACCTTCATGGGGGGCTGCATTCAGCACAAACTTCTGTAATCCATTTGGGTTTTTCACTTCTCCTCCACACCGTGTTTCTCCTTTGTCAGGCAGTTGCAGCAGCCACCTTTGAAGTGAAGGATCAAGCTCCAAATCTTACTGTTTTACAAGGGAAAAGAGATTTGGAATGTCAGGTCTTTTTCAGCCTTAACAATAACATCGGTGCCAGCAACTCTATAACAAGGACTGTTATGCTCCCACTCCTACTTAGTGGCAGAAATTGGGCTGCTTTATGTTCCTGCTCAGGCATTTCCATTCATCTCTGCCTTGCTTTTAATGGCCCAATCTGTACGGCTCTCGTTAGGCAGTGTTTATGTTCATGGTCCATTTGGGTGGAACGATTTCTCACCTGAGAGCTGCACAGCCACTCTTCTGCTTGGCTTTGTGCATTTTGGGCTGGATTTGGCCATGGGTGCCTCGTGTTTTAAGGTATGGGTGGGTGTCTGGGTTTGAACAGACAGGTGTCTGCTAAGGAAAGCAGGAGCCTTCTCTGAAATGGCAAATGTAAACCCTCGCCCTCCAAATTAGTAAGATTTTTAAACTAAGAGGCTCTCTTGAAGATATGGGAAGAGGAATAAGAGTTCTTTATTAGGAAAATTAAAATACAAACACAATAGTACAAACAAATGAAAATAAAACCACTGCCAGAGTCAGAATTCAACCTCACACCCTGTGTGTCAGGGTGGTGGCACAGTCCCATGCCATGGTGGTGGCACAGTCCCATCCCATGGTGGTGGCACAGTCCCATCCCATGGTGGTGGCACAGTCCCATCCCATGGTGGCTCAGCCCTCCTGCAGTGCCAGCTGTGGTTCTGCTGCAGCAGGGATCCTGCACAAGGGGGGAGTTTTCCTCTGCAGCTCCAGGGCTGCTGGAGATGGGCCTGGGCTCCTCTGGGAATGCAGGGAGCAGAAAGCTGCTCCTCTGGGAATGCAGGGGAGAGGAAAGCTGCTCCTCTGGGAACTCAGGGGAGAGGAAAGCTGCTCCTCTGGGAATGCAGGGAGAGGAAAGCTGCTCCTCTGGGAATGCAGGGGAGAGGAAAGCTGCTCCTCTGGGAATGCAGGGAGAGGAAAGCTGCTCCTCTGGGAACTCAGGGGAGAGGAAAGCTGCTCCTCTGGGAACTCAGGGGAGAGGAAAGCTGCTCCTCTGGGAACTCAGGGGAGAGGAAAGCTGCTCCTCTGGGAACTCAGGGGAGAGGAAAGCTGCTCCTCTGGGAATGCAGGGAGAGGAAAGCTGCTCCTCTGGGAACTCAGGGGAGAGGAAAGCTGCTCCTCTGGGAATGCAGGGGAGAGGAAAGCTGCTCCTCTGGGAATGCAGGGGAGAGGAAAGCTGCTCCTCTGGGAATGCAGGGGAGAGGAAAGCTGCTCCTCTGGGAACTCAGGGAGAGGAAAGCTGCTCCTCTGGGAATGCAGGGGAGCAGAAAGCTGCTCCTCTGGGAATGCAGGCAGCACAAAGCTGCTCCTCTGGGAATGCAGTGGGCAAAGGCTGCTGTGGTATCCCCAGGCTCAGATTGTATCCAGGTAGGAATGGGCATGATGAATCAGGCACCCACAACATGCAGGTGTAACTGTAAAAATTGAGCAACTGAGACCATTTTGTTTCAGTTAAAATCTTAGTGAACAGTTGTTCATTCAAAATTATTTGGGTTTGGATTTTATTTGATGTTATTTTTGGGGGGGATAATTTGGCTGTTTTTTTAATTGAAGTTGATTTAAATTGTGCATCTCAGCTGCTGATTTAATTTAAATTTAATAAGAGTTATTATAGAATAATTAGATACCAAGGAACTAATAAGAATGTTTTTAAATTTAACAGTGGTACTACACACTGATAAACACACTCTTAATAATTGATTGATCTTTAATCCCACTGCCTTTTTGTGAAACTTTCATTAACTATGATTCAGATATAATTTAAACTGAATCAAAGAGATACTCAGATATCTATTACTGTAGAACAGCAATTTATCTTGCCAATATGTTCTGGGGAACAGAGGCTTTGCTACATCTATGATTAGCGCTTCACATATTTAATTTTCAGTTCACCATGTCCTTTAAGTGGCTTTATAATGCAAATAAATTATAATGGTGTTATATTTTTTCATGAAGGGTTTGGATACCAAATATCAGCTGGTAAACTGTTTGTAGCTCCAAACCTAAAGCCCATGAACAAATCCCAACTTCAGTTAAGAACTTGGAGCATAGGCCCAGTTTTTAGGGAGCTGTTGATGTATTTGTGAGAGGCAGCTTGAAGGTACAGAGCAGAAAACAATCAAGGAGATCTGAAATTTGAGAATGTTATTATAGTCTGAGGAAAAACCTCCCCTTAGCCTTCTGTTCTCTCATCCTGCAAGCTTTAATATTCCCTGCCAGCTCTGTAAATCCTTGCACCAGCCCCCTGTTACCTTGGGACAGGTGTGGGATCTTCCTGGGAGGTTTTTATGCAGCACAAACTCCCCCAAGCCAGAACAGGTGTCAATGTCTAATTGTGTGTGCTTGTCCCTCTCATGTAACTTAACCTTGCAGCCAGCAAGTATTTGTGTTAGAATCTCTTGGCACGGGGTCAAGGCATTGGGATGTCTTTAAGAATCCCTGGATGTGAATTCCTGTGAGTTTGAGTCATCTCAGGATCAGAGGGGCTGCTCCAAGCAGAGCAGGTCTGGGTTGTGGTCGCTGCTTCCTCAGCAGGTTCAGCTCTCAGCCTCAGCTCTGAGAGCACAACTGCTGCTGTAACGAGTCATTAACCACGCAGTGCTTCAAAGAACCTGCCCCTAAACCTCCTTAGGCTGATCAAATCATCAGCCAGGCCTGCACTAACCAGTGGCTACCTGGACATTTGTGTTGGCTGCTCCAAGGGGGCCAAATCTCCAGAGGCTGTTGTGGGAGCAGGGACGTGGTCCTGTGCCAGGTCACCCTTCCAGCAGCATCCTTACTCCTTCCTTCTGCACAGCACAGAGCAAATGTCCTGACTCAGAGTGTCACACAGGCTGGTTGGTGCTCATCCTGCTCATACACTGCTGCCTGAAGGCTCCATCTATCCCACCCCAAACTGGGATTCCCTGTGCCAGGCTGTTCTGGAAGTGAAGGGATAACCCATGTCCTGTGCTGCACTGTCACACATGATGGAGATGGAATATCAGAGACAACAAAGTATTTGTTGTTCTAAAACTGGGAGGGTCACTGAAATGCAGCAAGGGAAATTTGGAAGGTTTTAGCCTGTTTTCAAAATGAATTTATACATGACAAATGGTGGCATTTATAAGCTATTGGAGAGGGCCCTAAAATAAAGAGAAAAGAGGTCAAGAACATAAAGACGAGCCAGGAAAGAGATCAGGAGGAAAGATATGAATACCAAACCCTTCCCTGAAATGCAGAGAAGCAAGACAAGACAGCCAAGAACATTCCCATTGGTGGATTGGTTTTTGCTCTGACCCATCTCAGAACATTTCATTTACTTCTGCTGCTTCACAAAACTCTGTTGTCACACAGCAAAAAAGGCAAAAGTCTCTGAAGCAGAACCTCACAGCTCAAGGTGAAGTTTTGCCTTCAGAGGGGTTCCTCTGGCTCCCAAGACTGCTCAGCTGTGGATGGAAAACCAATACAGGCTCAGCAAGAGCATCAAGGGATGCACAAGAAGCTGCCACTCCATAAAAAGAATTTGGCCTGTTAGGTTTGGTGGTTTTATATCTAAGCCTTTGGTCTGAGAACCCCCAACATCCAATGAACATTTAGTTTTTACAGAATGACTTTTCAGGAGGGAATTACTGAAATGTCATTGAAATCTAGACATTATTAAGAGTTATTTAGTAAAATAATTTTTACTTTTTAAATTTTTTTTCTACTTAAAAAAAAGCATTTCAGATAGAACTGGCAACCTGATTGTGATTGGAGAAGGGCATTTCTGAGTCAGGGTAGTCAGTACCTTCCTTTCTGCAGCTCTTGTGCCCTGATGTCCTGTAGAAATGCAAATAAACACTGTACAGGTGGCATGTGAGAGCTTGAAGTGTGAAAACAAGGTCTTGAAAACCTGGGGGACTACCTTTTGCTTCTGTTCTAGACAGCCCTGGCATCTTGGCTGCATTATTACTTTCACTGTTGCTGCATTCTTGTTGAGGTCTCAGTGAAATACATTTTTCACTTTCCCTTCGGAATAGCTGACACTATTGTGGTATCACAGTATGCTGCTAAATAGCTGATTCTGCTCTCTGTGTGGGGCAGTGTTCCTCAGGAATCCCAAATAAACCTTCAAATAGAGAATGCTGCCTAATGTCACATTATCATTAGGAATACAGATCTAACAATGTCATAAAATGTCAATAAAATGCCCCAGATCCTTTAAAGCATGAAACAAATCCTTTCACAAAGGGAAATCGCTCTCTGGCACATGAACTGGCTGTGGACAGAGAACCATATCCATATCCCACAGTATTTTATTGTTCTCAAGTGGATCCTATTTCCTCTGAGATTTGAGTGTGGTCTAAATGGCAGCTTTCTGTAGTTTCCAAGACCTATAACAATTTCTTCTGCCACTTTATTTTAACAACTCCAGTAAATCATGGTCTGTTGTGACTGGGAGTGTTACAGCTGTGGGGTTTGTAGGCACAGCAAAACTTTCCTCACTGCTGGTTAGCACAGATGGAGGCAGAAGCAATCCAGGCCATGTCAAGAATTCCTCTCTCTCCTTGCATGGATGAGCTTAATAAGGCAAACTTGTTGTTGAGGGAAGGCACTCAACTGATTCCAAAAACAATTAGGAATTACACCAAACAAATAAGCCTTGGTGATTTGAGTTACTTGGGTGATCCACCTGATTCATCTGCTAAAAAAACATTTCCCTTAGTTATAGACTTGTTATTATCTCACTGAGTTGGAGCAAAAGCTTGCAGAAAATCACTTCTCTTTATTCATTTTAAGTGTTACAGTAGGTGCTCATAAATACAGTAGGACTGTTAGGAGATGTGGGTCAAGGTTATGAAAATCAACAGAGAATTTGGATGCCCAGATGCAGAAGTCCAAAGAAAACTCTGATTTTTACCACAAAGTGTCAAGCTCTTTTTCTGTAAAGTAATTTTAGTGGTGCATGGTGATACTGTGATTTGGCTGTTGGCCAAATCAGCTACTACTTTTTATTCTTCTCTAAAATCAGTTTTCTTTTCCAAGTCCTTTATGGACTACTGCTGCATGAGGTGTGATCATGTAGAAAGAGAAATTCAGAGTAATTTTTGCTTTGTGACCACAGAAATCACCCTGGCTGTGTGTTTTGTTATTAGATCATACCTGCAGTTTTATAAGACATATGATAATAGATTTATGCAGTTATTTTTATTGTAGTTTATTTTTTGTTAAATATATGTTGTATTAATATATATACAAGACAAAGGAAGGGCAAATTAAAATCCTGTTGTCTGGCCAACGGAATTCTGCTGCCAGCTCTGTGAGCATTGCTTGAGAAACCAGAGACCGAAAATGATGTTACTCAGCCATAATTTAACTTTAATCTACTTTAAAGAAACAAGCCACTTGACTTTATATTACAGGAAAATAACCCCCAGCCCTGCATTCAAAGGATATTGTGGTGAGACAGTTCTGCAGGGGAAAAAAAAGAGATAATGATTTTAATTATGTTATCTCTAAGTGCTGTGCTAAATTAGAGTTGTTTGAAGCAAACTTCTTTCTGCTATTCCTGAATGGGAATGTTGGAGTTGATGATTTTAAAGTTGATTTTATTATCTGTGTGATTTCCTGGCTGTTAAATAGACAAACAGAGTCCAACTGGAAAAATCTTGTATGAAACACTGTATAACTACATCCTGCGTGTCCCAAGAGCTGGTACCTTTGGGTTCACCACAGAGACTTGGAATTTGAGTTCATGGCCATGAGTCACACTTTGCCACTGGATTTCACAGATTCTTTCTGTAAGTAGAGGAACTGTGACATTCATGAAGTCTGGATTCCCTCCTGGCTCAAACTATGATCAGTCTTTTCCCAGTTTTCTCATTCCAGTCGTGACCACTTCTCTACCTTAGGTTTTCTTCTTGGATCAGTCTCTCCTAAACGTTTCTTGCTTCTAATCTGCTACTCCCTCCCTCCCCACTCTGCGTTGTCCCAGCTCTTTGTCTTTATGCAGAAATTTCCTCTCATTCAATCTCAGTTTCATCATCTCAGCTAATGAAGCTCCTCATCATCTATCAGTCATCCCCTAATTTCCCACCTGTTTCTTCCAGTCTTGCATTCCCTGGGCCACTCCTTTCTGCCAGCTCCTCCAAGACTTTGACCAGCTCTCTGTCCTTCTCCACGGTGCCCCTCTCTGCCAGCCATGGCTTTTGTCTCCTGGGTGCATCCCTGCTTTTGCTGCCTGGGTGCTGGGAAGCAAATACCTGATTGTAGTGGAAGGAGAGTGAAACTTCTTGGAATTGACTTCATGAAACTGGATTTCAGCTCTTCAGGGTGTCTTTTATTTCTGTGTTTTAGTGTTGGCCTAGCATCCAACATGTAATATTTCTGAGCTCTAAACATAGTTCAGGAGAGGGTAAAAACGCGACCAGTGGGGAGAAGGCTTGGAGGAGATGATGCCTCCCCCGGCCGGAGCTGTGATCTGGGCGCTAACCAGGAGGTGGGGATGTTCCATGGGAGGATGGAGCAGGGAATCGGCGCAGGGACCCCGCTCCGCGCTGCCGCTGCTTCTTCGAGGAGCAGGGGAGGGGGAACAGAGGGCACAGTGGGCAGCAAAGTGAGAAAATCCCCAGTCTGTTCACACCCCCTTGTTTTTCAGTTTCTGGCTCAAAACTTTGGATTGCCGGGCAATGGATAATTAAGTAATTTTGTAGCTTTGTAAGAGTGTCTGCAAAAATGGACACAGAGGTCTATAGGAGTCAGTAATGCCACCAGGATTTCTCAAGGCTTGAGGGCTTCTGTCACCCCTGCAATGTCTGCAATGGTGCTGAGCCTTTCTGGAGAGCAACATCCAGAGCTGTGCGTTCAACCAAAGCACTGGATTCCCTTTTTCCACCTGCAAGGATCCAGAAGTGCACCTGCATGGGGTGCCCTCTTTCAGCCTTGAAGGGACCTACCAGGAAGCCGGAGAGGAATTCTGACCTGGATCTGTAATGACTGGAAAAGGAGAAATGGGTACAAATTGAAAAAGAGGAAATTTAGGTTAGCTATTAGAAGGAAATCTTTTACTGTGGGAGTAGATCAGGTTGCCCAGTGGAAGTCTCATCTCTGGCAGTGTTCAAAGCCAGGCTGGATAAAGCCTTGAGCAACCTGGGAGGTGTCCCCATTCATGGCAGGGGCGTTGGGACTAGATCTTATTTAGGGTCCATCCCAACTCCTTAACAGTCTGTGATTCCATGGATTTGTAGATCAAACCATCACTGAGCACCCTCATGGGCCAACCCTTCACCAGAGGAGTGCTGGCAAACTGGAACAGCTTGGCAGGGGCTGCAGGTGGGGGAGCTGGGCTGGGGGAGCTGGGCAGGCAGGGCTGGTATCATGGGCAGGCAGGGCTGGTATCATGGGCAGGCAGAGCTGGTATCATGGGCAGGCAGGGCTGGGGGAGCTGGGCAGGCAGGGCTGGGGAAGCTGGGCAGGCAGGGCTGGGGGAGCTGGGCAGGCAGGGCTGGTATCATGGGCAGGCAGGGCTGGTATCATGGGCAGGCAGAGCTGGTATCATGGGCAGGCAGGGCTGGGGGAGCTGGGCAGGCAGGGCTGGGGAAGCTGGGCAGGCAGGGCTGGTATCATGGGCAGGCAGGGCTGGGGGAGCTGGGCAGGCAGGGCTGGTATCATGGGCAGGCAGGGCTGGTATCATGGGCAGGCAGGGCTGGGGGAGCTGGGCAGGCAGGGCTGGTATCATGGGCAGGCAGGGCTGGTATCATGGGCAGGCAGGGCTGGTATCATGGGCAGGCAGAGCTGGTATCATGGGCAGGCAGGGCTGGTATCATGGGCAGGCAGGGCTGGTATCATGGGCAGGCAGGGCTGGTATCATGGGCAGGCAGGGCTGGGGGAGCCAGGCAGGCAGGGCTGGTATCATGGGCAGGCAGAGCTGGTATCATGGGCAGGCAGGGCTGGGGGAGCTGGGCAGGCAGGGCTGGGGGAGCTGGGCAGGCAGCCTGCCCTGGTGGAACTTACATCCTGCCCTGGAGCAGTGATAAAATATGCAGGAGGTGGCTGCTGCGTCCAGGGATGTGCTCCATGGAGACAGAGTGATTGGAATCATTCCCACAGCAACCAGAATGCCAAGCACCCCCTTGCTCCTTGGACTTCTTTACCAACCAGATCCATTAAAGCCAAAGATAACCCAATTCCAAAGCAGCTCACCCCCAGTAGCAATTCAGAGAACACATGGGATGAAAAAATAATGTAGCTAAAAAGTCATAAAAATGAAGCCTATTTGATTAGATCCAAACCAGTGGTATCAACTGATTTTGCTCATTTAACCTGTCTCCTGATCGCAGTACAGCCATCATTTAGCTGCAGGGTGGATGTGTTCATACTGAACTATTAATCTGTTTCAAAATGCCATAACATTTCCATGAAGAACTTCCTAATTTTTTTTTCAGAAATTAAATGTCTGTTTAAAGTTCATTCCCTCCTGCTGCAACTAATTGAAATGAGATTTGGTTTATCTTTATGACATGAAAATGAGATTGAGTTTCATAATAATAACAATAATGATAACTCTATAGATTTTAGGACTAGCAGTTAATAATTATAGTAATGTGTGGAGATTAGAAAAGACTAATGCAGCATAAACAGTCCATTGTTATTTGTTGAGATACGGGATTAGATATCGGTTCATACCATTTTTCTGATTTTGAATGTTTTCAGTTCTCATTGAATTTAGAAGTGCATTAATTAATTTCACCCCAGTATCTGGTAGTTTAAGTAACCTTTTGTGAACTGGTGCTCAATCTAAGCCTTTCTAAACATGGATTTTTTAAAAGGCAAAATTCTTGAAAAGCAAAAAGCTGAGGAATATAAACATTAATCAGCCATTTGTCACCTCCCCTCTCCTGGGGGTAAATGATCAGGAATTAGCCTTGTGGAGCAATCTGAAGGTGAACCTGGAGTCCATCATTCCCAGCTGGTGCACTGGGCTGGGAAGGGACAGGAAGGATTTGAGCCTTGCCCAGACTCTGCCTGGTGGTTTGCATGCAGGGCAGGAATCCTGGGGGCACTTCCCAGTTCTCCTTGAGGAAGGGTTTCTGATCCAAAATCTTTCAAACCTGTGCAAGCACTGTAGAATGAGCTCCCTTGAGAATTGCAGTGATTGTGTTGTGCCAAAGTCCACTGCTGGAGAAGAGCAGATTGTTCTGGAAATGTCCTTCTGTATCTATATATGTATGTGCTGACTGTGTCTGCAGGTGCATATATCTATATACATATCTACATATAAAATATGTACATGTATTTTAGTGATCACTCAAATTGTGTTTGTTATCATTTGAATCCTAGAGGTTATTTAATTATTATAACTTTGTTAATTTCACAGCTAATGCTGCTTATTAAAAGGGTAATAATTTGAGGAAGAAAAGCAGCAATATAGCCGTAAAGTTAAAGAGTATATTCCAGAGCTATGTGTTCATTTTCCTCATGAGAGTTTTCTTTTTCTTTTTTTTTTTTTTTGTTTTACCTGCTTTGGTTGTTTTTAGTCATTGAAATTTCAAGTCATATGTGGAAAACTTCCACATATGGAAATATACAACCACCTTGAATAATATTGCCTTTATCCATGGTGAGATTTACCTTATAATATAAATAACCCATTGATTGCAAAGGGCTTTTTGGGGAAGGAAATGTTTAATGCCAGTCCACAAAAATCTGGTCCATAGTGCTTTGAATTGTAACACCACCTTCTGATAGGAGTCTAAGAAAACCAAGGAGCCAGCAAGCACAGCCCCTAGGTTTGTGTTTTAAATTATTTATATTGTCTGTAGAAGACATGAGAGAAAATCTGATTTGAGACTCCTGACACTTCAGGAAGTTCAGATTTCTCAACCAAAACAGGAGCTAAAAAACATCTTACAGCCCTCCATCCGCAGTGGGTACAGGGCAGAACAGTGACGGTAAAAGCTCTCAGCACATTCAGATTTAGGAGGTTTTATACCTTTGGGGCATGCCCTCACCCCCTGTGTGCCTTAGAGGAGGAAGGCTGAAGGTTTGATGGGGATGGGGGTGAGCTGCCCCTGTGGGGTGGGCTTGGGGAGGAAGGGAATTGTTGCCATTGGAAGTGGGGTCTCCAAGGGGGACTCAGCTGAGCCCTTTTGGTGGGAATGGAAGGAATTAGTTGACACAAAGGACAATTGGCTATGATGGCTCTTTCAGAGGGTTAAGTTTTATTGTGTAAATGCATGTTTATCAGCTTTTTTAAAATGCAGATTAAACACCTAGCACTGCATTAAACCTCGGGAAGAAAACACCTCATTGACTCAACAAACCACTGCCTTTTTTTGAGCTGGTGAGTTCCCTTGTGCCAAAAGGTGTTTGGACAGGGTTTAATGTGAGCATTGCATAAACAAGCAGGCAGAGCTGAGGCATCAGAGGAGATGCAGGACAAACAGTGCCCGTGAGGATATAGACCCAAAGATCGCCCCTTTTGTTGTGCTCTGGTCACAGGGTGGCAATGAATGCTCTGCCTTTGAGCTGGAAACCAACCCACTGTTTAATAGGAAGTGCTGCCTCCCAAACTGGGGGTTGGGTTTTGTCTGTGCAAGTTCACTGACTTTAGTGGGACCAAGTAGCTTCAGCAGAATAAGGTTTTGCTTGAGAAAGTCATTTACACATCCTGTTCTGCTTCCAGAGCTGCAATCCATCTGCTCTGGCTTTCCCTGCTGACTCATGGCAGGTTCAGTGAAGAAAAACTGTCTCTGTTTCTTCATTACCCCTGTGATTACCTTATAGCATGGACAGGTTGGCTCCAATCTCCTCTCAGGGTGGTGCAAATGAGAAATGACTCCACTGTAGAGAGAGACACTTCACACCTGTACCAGTGGGGGGAAAGCCAAGTCCCAGAATCACAGAATGCTTTGGGTTGGAGGGGACCATGAAGTTCCAGGCCCTGCCATGGGCAGGGACACCTTCCACTATCCCAGGTTTTTCTAAGCCCTGCCCCAACTGGCCTGAAACGCTGTCAGGGATGGGGAAGCCACAGCTGCTCTGGGCAGTTATTGTCCTGAAGGACAGAAATTAGCTATAAGGAGTTAAAAAGATTTTTAATAAGGAGATAATTTGTTCTTTGCAGCTTAGTTACTAAATAATGAACATTATTTCAGTGGTCTGTAGGCTGAGGAATCAGGTCCAACTATTCCTCTTCAACCCCCCAGTTTAGGGAAACCAGAAGTGCAGTGCCTTCTTCACAGCATTCCACAGCTTCTGTCAGCACTGGAAGAGGCTTTTCAAGGATTGTGCTCAGTATCTTTCTGATGCCTAAAAAGATATTTTCTCTCTTTAAACCTTTCACCCTCATCATCCCAGGAAGTTTAGCAGAAGATGAGATGAAAAGACTCTTGGAAGCCTTCAAGTGGCCAGGCTGGTTTGTGTGGCAGCACTTGGGGACCGCTCTGTCCCCGGCAGCCCCCTCCCACACGGGGCTCTCACAAAGGGAGCACAATCAATAGGCCACAAGGGCAGCCCCAGAATACATTTCCAAAGACATGTTCTTGGCTGTCTCCACAATAGGAGATGTAATGACAGTGCTGACATGGAGTGGCACTGAAAGACTTCTGTAATAGGGCTGGTCAATTTTTTTCTGTGTTTAAAGGAAAATGAGGTTTTCTACTATGAATATTTTTCATGACAGGTGCCCACTTTCCTCTGAGCATGACAGTGTCTTGTTAAAACACAACACTTCCAAAGTGATGTTTTTAATTTGAAAAGTAATGTTTTTCATTTTTTGTTACCTGACAAGAAGAAGGAATTTTGCCAGGAGAAGACACTGATGTAGATAGGAAAAAAAGACATCATTTTCTTAGGAAACAAATTACTGTTTTCTGTTTCACTCTGCCTTATACCTACACTTGTAGGGACACACTTAGATCCTGGGCATCAGTGATAACAATTTGAAAATGATGCCACTTTTAGGGAGACTGTTAGAATATATATTCTTAAAACAAGTGGTACTACCCTCCTGCAGATCAACAACCTCCTCAGGCCCAGTTTAGTGTCTTCTGTGAACTTACAGAGGGTCCACTTGATCCCTTCACTGATAAACATATTAAACAGGGCTGAAGGTCTGTATTAAGTATTTTTGATATCTCCTGAGGAAAGAAAGTTTGTTAAAAAAGGGGAAAATGGTGCCATTAGAATGACACTTGTCCCTAGTAGGTGATGAACAGATTTGATATTTATGAAGAGATTTGTTGAGACATACAGGACTCAAACTATGTGGTAAAGCTTTCAAATAATGTTGAAACAGAGAAAATGCTAATCTCCATTACCTGAGGAGCCTGGCCTGGTCCTGTAACATGGTTTCTTGTCTCACAGTTTTAATATATTTAGACATGTTAAAGCTGTAGGACAAAGAAAGAAATCTCTTTGGTGGCATTGCAAATACTCATCCACTAAACGAGTACTTCTGGCACTTATTTAATAAGCCTTTGATCAACATGCCCTGGAACTACTAAGAATTTCCTAAAGGACAAAAATCCCATTATAGTATTAATTTTTTAATGCTGAGATCCTCATATTCACCGAGATAAACATATTGTATTCTTTTAACACACAGTTGAATTACCATAAATGTTTTTAAAGGATGACACCCCAGATAATTCATTGGATTTTAATTTCTCTTGTGATGTCTCACAAAAAAGGAGGCCTTTGTTTTTGCTGGTGAGCCGAGTGCAGGCAGGAGGATTCTTTGATTTAGTGGCAGTACCTCAGGAGGCGTCGCAGCGTCAGTTAAATGTGCAAGGTAGCCCTTGGGGATGAATACAGCACTTATCCCTACCCAGCAAACCATGTCCTGCTTGGCAGCAACTGCCCCCTGACTGACGGGGAGAAGCTTTTGATGTGTGAGCCCAAGGTGGGGCTCCCCGGCCCCGCTCCCCTCCCGGCGTGGGGCGGTGTCCGGGGAGCCGCGCCGACCCCGCGCGATGGCAGCAGCCACTTCAAACATGGCCTCATGAATAGGGGCTCGCTTGACCCTTGACCACGGGCAGCCTCGAAATTGGCAGACAGAGAATCAGAGTAATTTGTATCATTTCAATTAGTTACTAGCTGCATAACAGGGAGGTCATGACTTTTTTGGGATGATTATTGCCCATGGCAACCAAACTTCAATGTACCATCAGTTTCCAAATACTTTCACTTAATAAATGTAAGTTCATAAACAAGGCCCGATTGTTGGGGACACAACAAAGCCAATTATCTGCGCTGCTGCCGAGGGAGCGGAAGATGACATAACTTTGTCGGCAAAATCCTTTTTATTAGCAACAAGAGAAAAAAGTCCCTGATAAATGGCTTTAATAATGTTGGCTGAATGAACAGTATTGATCTTTGACTATGCAAAATGGCGAGGAAAGGCAAGTTTATATAAGAGCACTGTTGTTGTACTATTGAGAGCAGGCCGGTTTTGTTTCACAGTTTGTTCTATGCACCAAAATTCTGAAATTCTAAAATCAATGTTGCCATTGTTGGGCCAAAACAGCACACCCTTACCACAGACAATGCAAAGAATTTCAAAATATAGATAGCTCCCTGATACATACAGATCGGATTGTAAGAAACATTGGGTTGTTTTTCCTTTCTGAAGAAAGGGCAGCTTGTTCCAGGGTGCAGACAATGGTGTGTCTACATGCCTGTGAAACTTCATGAACCCAGTGCAATAATTCAAGCCTTTGATTTGAAAAATGTTTTGTATGTCTTCCTCCACATCTGCAAATACCTCCACTTTCCCTTGATGCCAGCCAAGAGTTGTTAGCAGGCGAATGTTTTCCACTTGAGGAAGAAAAAAAAAAGTTAGGCACGTACATAAGTTTTGCTATTTGGCTTTTGTTTTTTGAATTAAAATAAAGGTTTCCTTCTTCCATGTCACAATCTATTAGCCACTGGGATACCTGGTATCACAGTTCTTTCCCCTTCACCCCTGCATTTGTAGCAGATTTGACGGTGTGTGGAAACCAACACAGGCACTGCGCTGTGACTGCGTCACCTGCAATCAGCCGGAGATGCTGCTGAGATTAATCATGACAGTAGGCAATATTTCCAACATTATTAGAAGAGAAACCTAATATTTTGGGACATCAGGGATCTCTGAGCTGTTGTCCATCAAACTGAGAACCTTCATTTTCTACTCCTTGGATGGGTAACCTTAAGTTTTAACCATTTCACAGGCGGCAGGTTCACACACACAAACACAGGCACGCTCTAGGCTGTGCCACATGCAGGGAGTAAATCCTGAGCTCTCTTTGGAGCTGCCCTCAGACATTTGCACAAACAGGGATACCGTGGTCACACCAAACCTCTGGGTCCTCTTTAAGTTGTAGTGAGCTGCTGCTCACTGCCTTAACTCACCCTTTGGGTCACCTGTTTGTAAATCTGTGGGCCTTGGCAAGACACAAATGCAGGCACTGGTATTTGGCAAACATCTGTCCATGCCACTGCATGGCTGCTAAGGGGAATTAATTCACTCTGCCGATGGTCTCTCAAATACAATTTTAATGAATTGTATTTGAAGAATGCTTAAAGTTTGGGGCTTTAGGTTGTACAAAGAGCCCACTGCAATGTTTAATGACTCTGGATGAGCTGCTTGGACTGCATCATTTTGAAGGATAGAGTTAATGCAGCTTTTGTCTGAGGCTGAAGCAGTGCAATATCCGCGTTAATGGGCTGGGAATTTTCATCACAGTTATACTTTTTTCTTGCAGCTGTTGGTTGTAGGTCAGTGACATAAATTTTATTTAAGGCTTCATCCTACAAAACTTTATTATGGATGGTAGAGATTATTGTCAGTGATACTGGGCACAGCAGTAAGTGCAACCTTTCATGCTAAGGGCTTGCAGGGTCAAGCTGTGCTCTATTTGCAGGAGTAAGCAGTGCCTCAGGTTAAAAGATATGGGGGATCTGGCTCCTACACTTTGGGAAAATCTCTAAGACCACGCACAGCACTAGGCACATTTAGTTCCTCATGAATGCAGTGGGAGTTGAAGGCACTCAGCACCTTCTGGGATTTGGCCCAGAATAATTGTTTTCAAATGGGACTGCAATATTTGATTTTAGTTTTGAAACAACTGCAGTCCTCGTCAGAAGGGAAGGCTGACATTGTTATGAAAAAAAAAATTCAGGGATTTTGTCCTCCCTCAGCAGAGAGCCTGAACAATTGCCCTTTGATTTAGAAAGAAAGCTCAGAGCCCAAGTGAGCTGGACACTGCAGATTTGAGATGGATTTGCATGTTTACTTTCAGTCTGTGCCTGAGAAGTTGGTGGGAAAGAATCTGTTTTAAAATCACCACACCTTCAGCAGAACTTTTCTGCAGAATGATTTGGGAGCTCCTCTTTACACCTCACTCGTTGCTTCTGGAATAAACCAGCAGATCCTGTGCAGCTGTAACCAGCAAATTTCTTCTGTTCTCATTTGAAACATTGTCCTGAGAGACACTGAGCTTCCTTGCTCTCCCCAGAGCTGCTAAGTGAGGGGCTGTGACAGAGACCTCCATGCCATCTCCTCCTCAGCTCTGTTCCTCTGCATTTCAGGGGCACCCAGCCACACTTGGAGCCCCTGAAGCAACCCAGGCTTCCAAGTTTGGCCCATTTTGGAACTCAGCACCCTGCAAGAACAGCATGTACACACCCAGAGACAGTGCATCTCATCTGGGATGGAGCCCTCGATATTCTCCCAGCATTCCCACACTCTGAAAGTATCAGCAAACTCCACAAAGTGAAATGAGTGGTGAGACAGCAAATAAAATCCATTCTCTTGTGTTCCATAATACCTTCCAAGGAAACCAACAACTCCTTCCTGTACCCTTTCCCCCCTCCCCCCCATGATACATTTCTGAATATTTCTAGAACCTTTTCACACTCCTTTGGCAGCTGATCCTATCCCACCTTATCCATCATCATTGCTGCCTTGAGAGCTGATTCATTTATCTCATTGCTTTAGAGCTGTCACCCAGAGCTTTGGATACATGGACCCAATTTCTTGGATTTGGTCTTTCATGTGGCCTCTTCCCTGCTGGCATTCACTCAATCATCCCCTGTGCCAGCTGATCTCCTGAGCTCCTCATATGTCATACACTTCTCAACCACCTGGTGGTTGCACACAGGATCTACTTTTAGACCTTTTTTCCCCCCACATCCCTTGTTTACTGACATATGATGCAGGATTCGTCTTTTTGTGCCTTTGCAAGGTTGTTTTTTCTTAATTACAGGCAGAGCACAGCAATGCAGACAAATGATGGGTTTGTGTCCATTCTTTCTGTTAAGAGGGTTTTTCTCCTGTGGAAATGCTGCTTGTGAAATTCAGTTTTATTCTACGCCTCCTTTTCCTTATTTCTTGCTGCCTTGGCCCTAAATAAATTGCTTACACTTAAAAATAATGTAGTTATTTACATACTCTGCTCCCCACCATCCCCACAGGGCCTGCCCTGCCATGTACACCTGGATGCTATATTGGAATCACCTTTGTTTTTCACTGCCCACAGACTCTGGCTTTGTCAGATGAGGCTCTGCCATTCCAAGTTCCTTTCATCTGCTCTCCTTTCCACCAGCTCCAATTAATATTCCTTGCTGCAGGAAGCATCTTCGGCATATTCCAGCACCTTTTGCTCTCTGAACATAATTCTTATCTAACTCTTGATATGATAAGTCATACTGGCCAGAGTTAACCTTATTACTAGAGATGTACTGAGCAATCTTGCAGTCATGAGATACCAGGGATATTTCAGTAATGGGAAATCTGCTTCCCATACAAGATTGATTTTGGTGATGACCTTTAGCTGGAATGATACCTGTAAATTCTTATCTGCATGAATTTCTTGTTTTCTCTCGTCACATGCTGTCAGTGTATGTGTATCTTGCAGACATGAAGTATTAAGAGCCAGCCCTGTAACAGAGTGTCTGTGAGGACCTGGAGTTATTGCAATGCACTCACCTTTACTGGAGTGAAGTACCTGGGCTCCTGTACTGCCCCTAGGACACAGTCCTTAAGAAAAATGCAAATCCTAATACTGACTTTTCTGTTCCTTACAGACTGAGAATTATTTCAGAGCACCTTCATGTTTTCTTAATGTGACTTAGTCAGAAATACATGGCCACAGGACTCAGTTTGCTAAAATCAGGGTTTGAAGAAACAAAATTAAATTGTAAGATTAAAATATGGGGTTTAATTTTCTAACATCACCTTTGCTTCCAATGTGCCTTTTGTGGCATCTTGGTGATACAGGATAGCTGGGATTCTGTTTTCCTCCTTCTGCTACACTTTGCTGTCATTGCTGGTAAGTCTGAGTTCATTAAACTGTAAAAATGATCCATGAATTGGGGTGGAATATTCCCCCCAAAGATGGATTACAGCTCACAGACTAAGGTATGCCTGTTAGAGAAATCAGTGGGGAGGGCCTGTGGCCATTGTTATGCAAGGGGACAGTCCCCTTTGACCCTAAAATATGTGTGTGTGTAGAGATGAGAGGACCCTTACTGTGTCTCACAGAATCTTTGCAGCATTCATTAATTTTGGAGACCTTATGTGACAATCAGCTCCCTAGTGCTCCTTTCTGTTTGCTGTGGATGATATTTGTATGATGCCCACTTAAACAAATTAACTATTTAAACTTCTGCTCCCTTATAGATGATCAACATTTGAGTGTCTTTTTGTCTATAACTAGGAGATAAATGGCAATACAGATAATTTAGTAAAGCAGACACCCCATTTCCTTATTGCTGAAATCATTGCAAAGGGATTCCCCATTCCACAAGATGATCATCCATGAAGAAATCTGTCCCTTCCATCCTTTAAACTTTTAGGGTCAGAGACTTTTTTATAAAGCATCTGATGGCCTTCTCTTACAGAATGGAAAAAAGGGCTCACAGAGAGGACCTAACAAATAGTGTGGACATGCTGTAGTAAAAATGTTTGCTCACTGCCCAAGATTGGTTAAAAAATATCTAGAAGGGAATGGAGAATTATCCTCAACATTCTGTCAATGCTGGGAGCTCTTCTTGTCTTTGACCTTCTGGTCAGTCCTGGTTGCTGTGCTTTGAAAAAGATACAGCAGAAATATCAGAGCTCCAAAAGAGCAATAAATACTAGTGGAAGCTTGAAAAGCTCATATATTGTAGGAACTAAACTGTGGTTTCTGTGCTCAGTTCACCAAGGAGGTTTGATGTTATTTGTGGTGTCAAGTGCAGCACAGCAGAAGAAATGGGTTAACTTTTGTCCCAGTACCCAAACCAGTGCAATCCACTGCATGAATGTAATATTTTTAAAATATAATAAATTAGGTTATGGAGTTCCCTGTCACTGGACAGTGAGGCAGAAACAGGACAAAAACAAAAGTTTAGGCCATAGTGTGAAGAAAAGAACATCTGTGGATACCTGAGGTAAGGAAGAAATACAGAAACCCTCTAATTCAGAATAAAATCGGCTGGTATCAGGAACATGCCCAACGGGTGTCTTATTGCATAACTGCCCATTATAGGGGTTTTATATCTAGCACTAGATGGACCATTGGTCTGATTTAGTATTGAAACTCCTCTCCTTCTTCCATCATTTTCTCCTAGGGATACTTCCCATCAAAGTCTGCAATGTCATTTGAGTTAATTCATTAATTTTCATTGGCTTCTCCCTGTCTTAGGCTGGGTGCACTGACAAATCAATTACAGTTTCCTGCCATGGCTGAAGCTCCTTCTGGATGCCCCAGGAAGGTGTTTGTCACTGAGCCACCTCCAGCCTGGGCTCTGGGCTGAGCAGCCACACTTGTCCATGCAGGACCCTCTCTGCTGGTGGCTGCAGCAGCTGGATTCCCTTTCCCACCTGATTCTGTCTGGTTTTAATCAGGTTCTACTTCTGTTTATTTCTCCTGTAGCCTGCAAGGGACTTAGCTCCTCCTTTTCTGTTTATCCTTTAATAAGGTCAATAGGAGAGTTTATGTTATCTTTTTCATTCTCTTACCTCTTCTGCTTCATTTCTGTCTCCTAATTTCACCAGTTATATGAAATCCCTTTCTCCACTGACTATTTTTAACAGATCACAGAGTGAATATCAGAGAATTTTTTCCTGGGAAACCTATTTGTCTCCAATAGGAACTTCCAAAATTACATCAAAATACACAACTATGTCCTTATGTATTTTGTTGTATTTAATTTTTGAAGTTTTGCATTAAATCCCCAGACTTACTGCCAGTATGGGACAATAGACAATGCAGCAAAACTTCAGTGAAGATAAATTGCAGTCTAGTGACAAAATTCCTGACACATTTTTTCCTAGATTTGCCAAGATCATCTTTATAATTTTACGTTGATAAAATAATTGGGAGAGAAAGTAAAAGTAGAAAGTGAGGGAAAAGGAATTGGGTGTAGAAGTGGAGAAATAGGGCTTGTTATGGCCAAAAGGGATTGTGAGAACATCATCACCTAAACCCAGCTCCTTGTGACCCTATGAATTTTTCCTCCAGCTTTTCTCAAAGCCTGGGTCCTACCCTGCAGAGTGATCCTGTGCAAGCAATGAAAGGTCTCTGCTCTGATACATCTTTAATCATCAGGGATTGCTTTCCCTCTCCTTAGGCAGCCAGGCTCCCTCACTGCCAGTTTCTTACCATGTTTCTCCTGGATCTCTTTGTTTTATGTCTCTGGAATTTTAGGAATGGCAGGAGTGACCATGGCCACCAATGCAAGCTTCTGTTGACTCCAGGTCTTCCTTAGCCTCACAAACTTTGCCCCAGGTCCTTGAGTGCCCTGTGATACAGACAGATTCAAGATTTTTTGGTAATGGAAAGCATCTTCTTAAACTGCTCAGAACACAGTGAGGACTGAGTTTTTAAACTGTCTTCAGTGCATTCTCTCCAGCTGTGGGTGGTGGCCAGCCCTCTGCCTCCTTTCATCAGCCAGCCTGATGTGACATCATGAGAATGTGCTGACTTCAAGTGCTGACCCCCAGAGCATAAATCTCATGGGTGTCACAGCAGAGCCAAGAGTGAGGAGCTGGGGGACACGGCCCAGGTCATGTGGCCAGGTCACATTGCCCAGGGCTACAGGAAAGGTCTCAGCCCTCTGAGATTTGCTTACCCAGCTACAGTGGAGCCATAGAAAACACAGGTGCAGGCACTGGGCTGCTGAGGCAAAGCTCCCATGTGGGAGTGTGGAAATTGTGCCTTCAGAGCTTATCCCTGATTGGCTGCCAAAGAGACAGGGGCCCAAAAAGTGCCTTCAGAGGGTAATCTGGGGAAGCATGGAAGATCACAGCACTCTTGGGATGTGATCTTTCAGCTTCCACCTGCCACTCAATCTCCCTGACTCACGCAGCAGCACAAAGCCTACCTTGGGTTGAGTTGTTCTGTGTGTTGGGAAACACCAGGACCAGGTCAGCCCCCATACCCGACCCTGATGGAACAGTGCAGGGAAAACAGGGCTCTAGCTTTTCTCACACTGCTTTCAGGCAATAAAGGAATCTCAAACACTGTGAGGAGCCCAGAATATCCAGGTTTCTGTGTCAGATCTACAGGCAGCTTGAGACCTACTAATAATCCTTGGTGTTAAGATGGCAATATATACCTGCTGCACAGTACCTCTTCTCTTTCTTTTCCTGTTCTTGGATCTCTAACTTGAGCACACTCAGTCTCTGAGCCCTAACCCAGCCTTCAGAATCTTGAAGGCTGCCTGTTATCAAGGCAATTTTATCACAATTTACTGGCCAGTATTTGAGAAATAAAGGGAAAAACTCCAAAGCAATAGGCAAAGAATTACTTTGAGCTATTTTTTAATCTCTTTGAATGTTTTAGGCTTTCTTCACATTGCTTTTGCTTAATTGCTGCCACCAGCTGCATTTGGAGCCTACAATTTGATGGCCAGATCAATTTAACACCTCTGGAAGACTCCTCGCTTTGTGCAGTGGTGCTGGGAGTCCTCCTTACTATCACACAACCAGTTTGAGCCTTCCTTTAGCAAGCTTTGTGTGGTTTTTGTGCCATGCATTGTGTAATTCACAGAGGGGCAGAGCTGTGGCTGCCCAGGTGCTGCAGGCTCCATCACCCCGTACTGCGATTAATAGTTTGCTGCTCTTCCAGCAAAATTGTGGCTCTGGGCTTTGTTCTATTTTTGAGCTCATCCTATATGCATCTGTTCTCACTTTATTCTACATCCTGTTGCCATCCTCCTGCTCATCTGTCTCTGCCATCTTTAGACATCTTCCACTATCAGGTTGACACCACTGTAAATTCAGTGCCATCAAAGGAATTACTTCTGAGTTATGTCAGTGAGTAAAGACTTCGGGCCTTTGTTTTTCTCTCACACCCACCTTTCTTTTCTTGCCATGTGCAATTGGACCTCCTCTCAAGTGTGGATGTGCACTGGTCATCAAAATTCTTTGCCATCAAATGCCACTGTCAAGCCATTAATGGCCTTATCACTCTTTGTCTGGGCATTCTTTTCCTGAGGGCCAGGGCAGTACAGGATGGAGAGGACGATCTGAGGAGGGCATGTCTGACAGAAAGTGCTGCTTGGTCCTAAGTCCCAGCCTGGCCCTCAGATGGCTCAGGAAAATAATATTCCATGGAATTCTGTGGGGCAGGGTCAGCCCTCACTCCTTTCAGTCATTTTTGCTCTAGCATGTATTGGCCTTGTGTAAAATTTGGTCAAATAATAAAAATGTTCCACTTAGATAAATGCTTGATAAATCAGCAGCTCTTAAGGCGGTATTTCCTTGTGCCTGCTACGAGTTTATGATGTAGTCACATGAAAAAAAAGAAACAGAATATAAAATGTGAAAACTCTGTCTGAAGAAGGTCCAATCTGTCATCACGGGATATGCTAAAATTTCCTTAACTCTTGCCACGATCACAAAATCCTCTCTCTAAAATCCTGACATTTTCTCTCCAACAGCAAACAAAGGAGAGCAATATGCACGAGAAGGCAGTAGGAAGCCTGAAGCTATTAGCATGTCATTGTCAAAGGCAGAAATAAAAAACACAAAAGTTAAAGGATTCTGGAATATAGCAGAAATCTCCAGACATGAGTCAGACACTAAAAATGCCCAAACTCATTTAAAAAGCTCTTTGTCACAGTCCAAAAAAACAACATTTTCAGTGTTTTTCCTTTTGCTTTCCATCCCGCTATTGCAAGTACATGGCTAATTATGATCTGAATGATATCTATTATTCCTGTGTCCTTCTAGATCGAGCCGGATGTGTTCCAAATATGGCCACAAACATATTCCAGTGTCCAGTAAAATCAAAAGAATAAGATAATTCTGTTTTAAGAGTTAATGGTATTCACTCCCACTCTGTTTGACTCACTGGACAAAAGCTCCAGTGTGCCTATTCTAGGCAGCTGTGCTGAACAGTAAAGATTTGGAGTCCTTTGTAGGCAGGAGAAAAAGAAAGCCTTTGTAAACTTTTTATTTAGTATATTCTACCAAACACCCATGTGTAACAGTTAAAACATTTGGAGTTGCAACAGGCTAAGGAAAGTTTGCACAGATAAACAGAGTTATTCTAAATTTTGTGCCTACTAAGGTCTGAATCACAAAGTCTCATTGCATTTCATTTAAAGTGTATGTGCAAGGAATCAGTTTTCTTAGCAGGGCCATTGTGCCCTTTGGGCTTTGTTTAATCATGTTAAAAATGTTCTACAAAATTGAAAATCATGCACTGTTTGAATCACGATGTTTGCAGCAGTCTGGGAGTGCTCACGCTGCAGAGCAGCACGGTTTTTATGCTGGTATAATTCTCTTTCCTTCAGTGCTGTTGTTCTTGGGTTGTACTGGTGAAGAGTCAGGCCCACAGGCACTAAAAAGCAAACACATCCAGGCATATTCCTCCATCATCTGGATATATCCCTCTGAAACAAAATCAGCTTTTACAATACTCTCTCAGCCTTTGCGTGCCTCAGCACTTCCCCAAAATCCTGGCTAGGAAGGCACTGAGGTACTTAAACCAGAGACAGCACAGCAGATCTACAGGAGCCCAGCTCAGGGGGATTATGAACCCCCATGTGTTGATCCAGCTTTGCTCCCTCTACCACAACCTCAAGAAGCTACAGCCAGGACCTGTTTTAAAGCAAAAAAAAAAAAAAAAACCAAAAAAAAAAAAACCAAAAAAAGTCATTTTCATCACTCAGTCACAAAATAACTAGGGACACAAAGAGTTGGGAGGCTGGAAAAGGTCTGCTCAGCCCACCACAACCTCCACCTCCTTCAGGAGGTCTCTGCTCCCGGCAGGAGCTCCCGGGGCTGCCTGGCCTGGGTCAGCTGTGGGGTCAGTCCCTTCACTTCTCTCTCCAGCCTCTCGCTATTTCACAGCCATTTTACCTGCTGGACTATTATTTCTATTGCAAAATGTTTCCCTTCCAGCAGCTGCCTGCTCACTAGGAACTGGGTTGTGACTTTTCCTGTCCCAAGGAAGGCTGTGTTCCACTGGGATCCAAGGGTTATTTCCCACTCTTTAAGGTGTCTTGAGGAATAAAGATATCCCAGAAGTAGTTTCCCCAGGAATGAAAAGTGAGGAGACTGGCTGTGCATTGGGGTGATGATCAAATCCTCAAGTTCTTACTCTATTTTCTGTCAGTAAAATTCTGATAACTGGAACAGGAGTTTATTTCATCAGGAATGTCAGTTGTTCAGAATTCATGATTCAGGCCATAACTGAAATAAATGCTTAAGCACATCCCATGGGAATAATGGAGCTCTCTTGCTTTAACTCAAATGTGTGTTTAACATAAAATACATCCCTGAATTTGGGCACTTCTCAAGTTCATCTGATTGATACAACAGTTAAACCAGAGCTTTTGAAGTAAAACTGCATTTTTAACAAGCTGCCAAATATTTGCTAATTTGTGAAGGAAAACCCCTCGTATTTTCTTTGGGTATTGAATAATCTCTATCTTATTGAAGATTTTCTACTTTCACAGATATAAAACTTGCCTCTTCCAGATATTTCAGTCCATATATAATGCCCTTCTTCAGTGTGCTTATTAAAAGTACAGAAGCTGAAGGCACTTACCTAAAAACCATGTTCAAAGCATATGTGGTGTTATTCTAGCTGCAATTATCTGAGGAAGAGTTGTGCTTCCTTTTCAAACTGATCTTGATGTACACATTTGCCAAACTATGTGAAAGCTGCAGACACTTTTGCATTCATGGCACTATTATTCACGGCCATAAATCTAGATCAGATATGTGCTGTCTGAATTGATAGTGGGTATTCTGCCTGAGAAAAATGTGTTCCCCTTTAACTTTTAGCAGTGACATTGCTTATGTTACATCGCTTTTCATGTTACTATGCATCACATTGGTCAAAGATGTCATTATTTATAGTGCAGAGATGGTGTCACTGTAATTAAGGTTGTGTTAGGGTTTATATTACCTTATAAAAGCTCTATTTTCAGGAGCTTCCATCCAACTCCATAAGGAAATCAATTTTGGATGTGAAGCTTTCAGTTGGGGAGTGGAAGAAAAAAAATGTTTGTGGTTTCAGTGATGGCCTCTTGTCTTCCACTTTGGTCCCTGCTTGTGTGAACTGGAGTCACTGCACATTCTGGGTGGTTTTGCTTTCGTCTGGCATCCATTAGCAGATTCTTGCTTCTTTAAATTTTCAGACTAACAGACAACAGGGACAGTGCAGGTACACTTTGTGAATCAGGGAAATCCCTGTTCTTGTATTTAAGACCTGTGCCAGCAGGCTCAGGAGCTGATCAAAATCAGGTCCTCTGCGTGCTGCCACTGTGCAAATAAAAATATGGGATGAAAGAGAAGTTTTTTTTAGTAAAGATATAGCTACAGCTTATTTAAGACAACTCTCAGCTTGGGGTGATTCATCACAAACCAGCTTAAAGTCATAAATGTGTTGACTAAAAAGCTCAGATATTTTCTTTATAGACTAAGTGCAGAGCCAATGTTTGAGTAATCCCTTTTATTGGACTAACTGCACACTATTGACAAAGCACCTTCCAGGGTATAGGAATCCATTCTGGGAGTCAACCCCTTGCTGACCTGCAGGGGAGTTTTGTGTATCCCCAACGCCAGACTGTCAATATTGCTGCATTAGTCCAATAAAAGGGATTACTTGAAACTTGACTCTAAATTTTGTCTCACTAGTAAAGGCAAGTAATTAAAAATATTGAGTTGTGTAAGAAGACACACTGTGTGCTGTGATGTGCTAATAACCAACTCCTTCCACAATGATTTGCTGTATTGGTTCCAGTGTACACAGTGGATAAAAACAAGCAGGAAATTTCCAAAAAACCCATCAAACTACAGCCCATTTCTGATTTCCATGTGATTAACCAAGATGAATATGCAAATAGGCAAAAAGAGCAAAGAGTTAAACTTTTCTCCTTCCAGGAATGGACAGATCAGATGACATTTCCCACAAGGCTTTCAAGCAAAATTCTTACTCATATACTCGTGCCGTGTAGTGGGCTGCTCCCTGACCATTCCCTGTGGAAACCTCAAAACTGCTCACACAGGAGAAGGCTCCTCAGCAGAAATAAAGGGATTAGAGCACGTGGCCCCTAAACTTATGGGTTTGGTTACCACAGTGCTGTAAACAAGACAAAGTTAGTACAGAAATTACTCTTGTGTTTTGAGCCCTGCAGCACTGAGCCTGTCCTTTTTTTCTTGCTACTGTAATATCCCAGACCTCTGTATCAGGAGCTGAAAGACCTTTACAGAACCCTTGTTTCCTAAGGACACTTGTAAAGCTGGGAAAAAACTGCTCCTCTGCTCAGCAGAGAATTTTCAGCGTGAACCTTTTACTTTATAGCACATTACACTGCCCTGGCAGATTGGGTCAGTGTTCCACCCAAGGCCAAGCCTGAATTTTCCCAAGGAGACAGATGAGTTTGGACTTCCCAGATCCCTCCCCAGTTCTGTCAGCCACAGTCCTGGGGGGCACTGTGGTGGCATTTCCAGAGCCCCTCTGGAAAGGTGCCGAGGCAATGCCTGGGATTTGTGCCATCCACCCCGGTGTCTCTCCTATGCTCTCCCAGAGGGCTGCTGCCATCACAAGATGCCCAATTTGGTCTGGGAAGGGGCTGGGAGGTCTCAGCCCCCCAGTTCATCCAGGGGACACACCCCGAGGGTCTGGTGGCCACTGCCTGGGCATGGCCAGTAGCCCAATCCCACCTGAGGGTGCCAAGTTCCCGCTGTGGCAGGGAGCCCATCCTGGGTGTGTGTTGAAAACCACAGGTTGGAACTCCCTGAAAACAGAACCACAAACTGAAAGCTGTCAAACTTGGGGAAAGCTGGATTTGATTAGAGCTTCACATCTCAGGCCATTTTCTTCCAACATCCCAAAGAAAAGCCAGCCTTGTTTGTGGCACTCTCGCTCACTGTGCAGCAGAAAATGCTCTTTCACACGGAATCCCCGACTGACAATTTTTGGCACCCAGTTCATTCCTGTTGGCAGCGGTGCAGGAATGGGAGAGCATCAGAGTAAGGGCTGCACTGCAGTGGGCTGTGATTGAAGGAGGACAAAATATTTAGATTCACCCTTTTGTTTTATTACACATGACTTAATCTGTGTTGTTCCCCCCTTCCCCATTGCTCTTGGAAGGTGAGGAAAGTGCACATATTTTTTTTTACTGGCTTTATTTACTTGGATGCTTCAGGATACTAAGTTATGACAAATTCTTCTCCACAGTAGCTTTTGGCTTCCTTTTTCTTGGAGCTCTTTAGACCTTTGAACTGCTGCCATTACAGCTGCCTCCGAGCCTGTCATGTGGCTGTTGAATTGAGCTTTTGAGTGTGCCTCTGCACTGCTCTCATTCCTGCCTGGTGTACTTCGAACAGGATCATTGTTTTGAATGAAATAGCACTTCTGTGCCAAAAATGGAGGTTATTTCTCCACAGCACATTCTGGGCAGGCAGGCATTCAGTCTGCCTGCTCTCCAAGCCAGCTGAGAGCTCTGCAACCACATGAACACAGTATTGAGCCTGACTAAATAAACTGGATTTGTGTTTGGGCAAAAGTTGTCTTGAAGCACTTGGCTGATTCATGGCACAGTCAGAAGCAGCTGGTCTCTTCTGAGGATGTGCAGGATGGGTAGATTTTAACCAGTGGAGCATCATCATCATCATCATCATCATCATCATCATCATCATCATCATCATCATCTTATTATTATTATTATTATTATTATTATTATTATTATTATTATTATTATTATTATTATTATTATCGTTATCATTATCATCACTGTCACCATGAAATACTTTGATGCCATTAACAACTCTGATGGAATTATCATTTCACTGTGCATCCCCATCGATTGGGAACCCAAATGCTAACACACTTTAATCTTGCAGATGTTTACTCACATTTTTAAGTTTTTACAAAAAGCAATTGGCTGGATGTGTATTTTATACAGGTGTGTGACAGTTTTGTAGATGGGGACATTCAGAGCTCGCTGAGGTTGGGCTTTGTTTCCAGCACACACATATATAAAGGCAGTAAGTAGAGCCTGAATTAATGCAATAGCAGCATTGTCTACAGCCAAAAAACACTCATAAAAGATCATTTGGTTGCAAAAACCTATTAACAAAATTTTTTATTGTTTAGGTAGGGCCTCTCATCAGTATAACTTGAGCAAATATCCTTGGGAAAAAGCAGCAAAAATGTGTCTTGAGTGCAGTGAGTTAAACACACAAAGGCTGTGCTGCAGCAGTTCTCAGTAGGACAAATTTCAGAGACAGAGCTGGGGGAAACAATTACTACCTGATGTTTTCTACAAATGCCACTTCAGAGATGAATCCAATGGCCTACGAGACTGTGCTTTTTTGTTCTCTTTGAAGTAGGAGCATTAAATTAAAACTGAAGCAACAGAACACTTAGCACTCAAGCTGGAGAACACATGATGAGCTTAAAAATAATGTTGAGGGAAAGACAACAGAGAATAGAAGAGGCTTTGTATCATGTTTGACTTTGTTTTCAAGCAAAACTAAACATCAAAATATTAGAACACAAGCACAAACCCTCATTGTCAGTAAAACTAATTAGTGTTCTGCTGCTTAATGCAAAAGCCTACATGATGTCTTGACCTTTTTTACACATTGTGTCTGAGGGTGTGCAATAAAACAGAGGGAAGCACAGAGTGCCTCCAGCCAGCCCCAGAGGTTTTCTTCCTCACGGAGTTCAAGGGATGCCAACAATACCGGCTGTGTACGAGCCCCTTTTTAAAGCCTGGTGATTTCTTAGAGCTCGAGCCGGTGAATTAGCGCTGCCCCGCTGGCAAGGGCTGCTCCCCAGGCTGATTGCCATTCCACAGCCCTGGGCTCTAACAGCACTCATGGAACAAAGATTCAAACAGCTTGGAGAGGGAACTGCCTATGGGGCATTGCCACAAACACCTCGAGTCTGTATCCAGCCCCTCTAGGAATCTGATAGCCAAATCTGTTTTATTGTGGCCAGATCTCGCAGAAATGCTGACCTCAGTACTTTGCTACAGGCTCATACAGCATCTTCCCTGACAGCAAAGAGAGACAAAAAACCTGTCAGAATGTGGGAAACATGGTTTTCTGCTCTCTTCTCTGTAAAACAGAAGTTTGAGTCAGTCAAAAGTCACTCACACGAGCTCCTTGCTGGCAGCACAAAATCCTTAACTTCAGTCAAAGCCACTGTTGGATATGCAGGTCCCTGAACTCTGGATATTTCCATTAAAAGCACTTAGGCAGATTGTAGCAAGCTTAGGGTAAAATTTCCATTAATATTTGGTGTTGACCCAAATGGGCTTCTGTTGAAATAATTAAAATTCCCAACCAAGCACAAAACTCCCATTACTCCACTGCCATTCACAAGAGTTACGACTCTTAGTTTATAAAACACAAAGCAAGTAAATGTGGAACAAGTAACAGTGATTTTGAAAGAAAAGAAAGAAAGAAAGAAGATGAAGACAAGATGAAAATTAGTTATTTTTTCTCATCACATAGAAGAGAGACTGGAACTCATTTCCAGAACTGAGAATGTGTTTCTTGTACTAATACAAAATTTGGTACAAGAAATCAGAAATGTCCTACAGAGACCAACTTTTCAAATTGGAGTGAGCAAATTGCCCATTTATTTGAGTGAAGCACCCCAGAAAAACTGTCAGGATGCCTGTAAGTCAGGCTGGGAAAGGCACAGGGATTTTCCCTGCTTGGACTACTGAAATATTCCACTAGAGGGGATGGCTCTGTGTCTGGGAGAAAGGGGACGCAGGAAGGAGGCTCATCCCACAGAAACAGAAAAGGTTAAAATTCAGGGGCTGCTGTGTGAGTTACAAAGCACACAGAGCCCCTTCCCAAATTCCCAAATTCCCTGTACCGTATTTCAGAGCACAGATTATGGTTGAATGAAAATAAAGCAGGGCAGGGAGATGTGGGGAAAAGGAGAGGCTGATCAGGCAGAACAGAGTGGGAGATGCAGGAGTGCTTTGGTGTGACCGACCACCTACAAAAAAATACAAGTGTCCAACCACCAGGGTTACACTGACAATTCTAGCCTGAGTTAAATATTCCTTCTCACCCATGTGCTCTTGCTGTCACTAAATCCTTCCTTGTAGCTTTTCCTTGCCTGGCAGGATCTGATTGTTCAAAGGGGGGATTCAGGTGTCATCTGAAGCACCCAGATTTGAGAAGGGAGCTGGAGCTGTTGTTGTATTGAGTGACAAACACAACCTCAGGCTTCTCCTTTCTCAGAATTAACACCCCAGGTCACAGAGACTGAAACTGACCTCCACAGAAGATAATATTTTAAATTTTATGATCTGCTGGGTTGAAATTAAACATTTGCTAATTACAAAGGTACTGCAAGTAATGCCAAAACCTCTTTTTGTTGTCTGGAGAGTTATAACAATCCTTTTCTGGCAGTTAGTTTTAAGATCATTAAATGATCCTCATTTGCAATATATTTGCAGAAGATTACAGCCCATCTAAATTGACCCTGAAGGAAGACTTATTTCATTAATGGGCTGTCCTGTGCTAATGCATAAAGCTAGAAAAATATATCTATTAAATTCTTAATGTGTAAATGATGTTTCTGGCTTTCTTCTTAATTACAAAGCAAAATGAGCCTGAAGTGCACTCCGTCTAGGAAAAAATGATCAATTTAATCCATCTTCCAAGAGAAAACTTTTTCAGCCAGTTCCAAAATCCCAGCTATTCTCATGTAAGGCTGGAGCCTTATTGCTCTGTTCAGAAACACAATAAAATGTGCCAACACAATTTATTTTTTCCCTGGATTCCAATGAACAGAGCTTTCTCACATCAGTTTGGTTTACTCGCTATCTGTTAAGTTTTTGAGGAAAAAGCCAAGGCAGAGCGTGGCTGAGCGGTGCTTTGGAGATGAGTAATGCCAGCAGATGATGGGCTGGTGGGGTATATGCAGAATATGAATAGAGCCCACAGAAGCAGATTTACAGTACCAATGGCTGTGCAAGGTACTCTCTGCACAGAACCACCTCGTGTGCTCTGCCTCTCACCACAGCACAACTCCCAGGCAAAAAAACCTTATTAAAGGGAAGGAAGGTTGTAAATCCATATCAGGAATTTGGATGGGGAGAGGGAGGTAACAGGAGACTGGGTTTAAGGGAACGTGGGGAAATGAATTCTGAGTTAGTGTTACACTTCCACCAAGCAAACAAAGGCAAGTGTGGGAGTGAGGGACAGCACTCCTGAGCACCCCGGGGTCCCAGTGACAAGGGGCATGTTTCATCTCACTTATGGCTGCTTTGGCCACAGCCCTCAATGGCTCAGCACCTTTCAGATCCTGTGTTATATGCTGGCATTTCACTCTGGGCTGGTGACATTTAAATGTCCAGTTTACACTGCAGAATAGCCATATTGTAATGAGGGGCTTTAAAAAGTCTGCAGAAGCAAGTAAACAGCAGGAGAATGTTTTAGTGCATGTCCTGCAAGAAGCTGATTCCACCTTCTTTAGGTTTTTAATATGTAAAACTGCTTCCTGTAGCTGACCATGAAAGATTAAAAACAGATCCTGGGTCTGGGAATATCTGCTGTGTCCATCCCAGTGTGCTCAGGAGCCAGGGAAGACTAAAAAATCTCTTCCTAATGTGTTGGGGCTTCTTGGACAAGGCCCCACTGATGAGTCCTTCCTTCCTTCCTTCCTTCCTTCCTTCCTTCCTTCCTTCCTTCCTTCCTTCCTTCCTTCCTTCCTTCCTTCCTTCCTTCCTTCCTTCCTTCCTTCCTTCCTTCCTTCCTTCCTTCCTTCCTTCCTTCCTTCCTTCCTTCCTTCCTTCCTTCCTTCCTTCCTTCCTTCCTTCCTTCCTTCCTTCCTTCCTTCCTTCCTTCCTTCCTTCCTTCCTTCCTTCCTTCCTTCCTTCCTTCCTTCCTTCCTTCCTTCCTTCCTTCCTTCCTTCCTTCCTTCCTTCCTTCCTTCCTTCCTTCCTTCCTTCCTTCCTTCCTTCCTTCCTTCCTTCCTTCCTTCCTTCCTTCCTTCCTTCCTTCCTTCCTTCCTTCCTTCCTTCCTTCCTTCCTTCCTTCCTTCCTTCCTTCCTTCCTTCCTTCCTTCCTTCCTTCCTTCCTTCCTTCCTTCCTTCCTTCCTTCCTTCCTTCCTTCCTTCCTTCCTTCCTTCCTTCCTTCCTTCCTTCCTTCCTTCCTTCCTTCCTTCCTTCCTTCCTTCCTTCCTTCCTTCCTTCCTTCCTTCCTTCCTTCCTTCCTTCCTTCCTTCCTTCCTTCCTTCCTTCCTTCCTTCCTTCCTTCCTTCCTTCCTTCCTTCCTTCCTTCCTTCCTTCCTTCCTTCCTTCCTTCCTTCCTTCCTTCCTTCCTTCCTTCCTTCCTTCCTTCCTTCCTTCCTTCCTTCCTTCCTTCCTTCCTTCCTTCCTTCCTTCCTTCCTTCCTTCCTTCCTTCCTTCCTTCCTTCCTTCCTTCCTTCCTTCCTTCCTTCCTTCCTTCCTTCCTTCCTTCCTTCCTTCCTTCCTTCCTTCCTTCCTTCCTTCCCATAGATCTGCCAGGCTTTAGTTCTTTCCATAAAAGCAGATATTTGAGGAATTTTTTCCTTCACTTCAGTATTTATGTGATATTCAGCACCTTCAATATGTAATTATAAAACAAAACCAAAGTTCTATTATTTCAGAGAGCAAAATCTACTCCTGCTTTGAATTTAGGCCTCCTGAAATCCTAGTTTTATTTCCAATTTATTCCCACTTATTATTGCTACCATTCCACTTAATGAATTTGATATTTAATACTTTATTCACACATTTTATTTTTGCACCAATTACAGGGAAGACAGATACATTGTTCTTACAGATTTCTACAACCTTCAAGGCATTTTTTCCTCTTGCATTTTTTTATTTCTTAAAAAATAACAATCATCTTGGTATTTAAAGAGAAAAGCAGCAGGAGCAACATTCTTTTAATGCTTAGGGTGTATTTAAATGAATGTTTTCACTTCCATTTGCTAGAAAAACAAAAAGGGTGAGAGAATATCTCCAGTTTATGTCCTTGATAGGTCAAATGAAGTGTGTGTGAAACTGAAGAAGTCCTGCTATAACCATGCCAGCGGAAATGAAAATTATACCACTCATGCTAACAAGTACATTTCCAAAGGGGCTGGAGGTATTAGGAGACTCTAAACAGATGCCTCTGAACTTAAAATACACTTAATTCCAAAGGCTTGTCTCGTAATTAATGTAGCCAGCGCAGAACCTCTGAAGAGAATGCAGGGCATAGCACAACATTACTCAGCATCCCCAGACTTCAAGGACCATAAGGACAAATCATTTAATTAAAAACAAACAAACAAAAATTCACATTCATTTTTCATATTCATTTCCATTTCATATTTTTCATTTCCATCAGGACCACAGTGGCAAACATCAAGGAAAACATTCTCCAATTTACAGCTTAATCTCCTGCAAGAAAAATATCCTTCTGCTATAAAAGGAAAGAGCACACATAAGCCACATCAAAAGGATATCACTCATAGTTTAGTTTCAGTTTTTATTCCCATTAACTGGGGCTGCTGGTATGTAAGTCTGTAAACAGCCCATGGAGCACGTGGAGCTTGCTCTGACACTTTTAGTAACACACTGGAAGCACAGCTTTTCCATGCCCGTGTTCCCACAGCTTGGATTTCAGTGGGAACCCCCAAATCTCAGCTGTTCCCTGAGAGCTGACACCTGTGCTTTCCTGCCATGGGCTGGTGTGGGAGCAGGGACACGCTGGGGGTCTCTGCACCTCAGGGCAGAGGCATGAACCCCCTGGAGCTTGTGGGGCAGCTTGGGCTGGGGCTGTGCTGCTCCGAGAAGGTGTTTGGTGCTGTTAATGGACCCTTTAGCCTCCCCACATCTTCAGCACTCTTTTCTTTTTTCCAGGGAAAATGTAGCTTTCAAAATTCTAACAATTATTTATTTATTTGAATAAATATTGAATAATTTTTATTATATTTCTTTATTTTAAATTGCAATTTAATTTTTTAAATGTAGATTTTAAACATATTTTTGTTCAGCAAAACAGAGCAGCAGATAATTCCAGGAGGCTTTGAGGTGTGGTTACCATCCCAGAGTATTTAGTATTTAGTATTTGGAATTTAGTATTCAGTATTTAGTACTTAGGGTTAATTCTCTGCCACAGTTTGAGTCTGACCTGTACAAGTGACACCAAGAGAAAACTCCCTGGTCTTCTCTTTGCTTATATTGTAACATCAGGAGAGCCATCAATGCAAAGCTGCACTGAAAGACTGGTCTGCAGTGAAGACATAACTTTAGACAGCCATGTAATTTCCTTTTCATGTTGGTCCCTGACAAGAGACAATATGTTATAGTTCCAGGAATGGATAACAGGGGAAAGAGGGGAAAGTACAATAGCTTTATTTAAAAGTCTGCACAATCCTGCTTCGCTTTACAAATAGCTTTTTGGACTCAGCTTGGTACTGTGCTCAATAAATTATCTGATTTTTCCAGGTTTGCTATCAGTTAAGTGACTGGTCCAGGGTGTTTTGAGACATCTGGTCTGGTTTCCTGGAGGATTATGATTAATAAATGCTGGCATACAAAAGCAGTTAAACACTTGTGCTCTGCCTTCCTTATAATCTCATATTTAAGATCCATTATGCCAAATCCTTCGGTGCTCATGGACCCTCTGCAGCTGCAGTGACGAGTTTCCCCTTGCTGCTGGTGAAAAATGGATCTATCTGTTACAATCAGTTGTATTCAGATCAATAACAGAGCACCACACACTTCATTCAGCCTTCTTAAATTAATAATTTCCAGATTGCCTTTTGAAATTGGTTCTTGCATTGGTTTAGGGAAATTCTGAGTTATGCATGTGTTAGCTCAGGGTTGAAGTGTGCAATTGGTTTCCAGCAAGTGGTGAGGGACAATGTATATCCAATTTTGAGCATCGCTTGGAAAACTCATCTTGGGGATTTGATGAGGAATTTTACCCCATTTGTATTGTACCACCACTCACCTGTTAAATTTCTCACTAGGCTACATTTCCGTCTGATTTTTTAACTTTTTTTTTTTTATAAAAACCTTAAATAAAAATTCAGATTTTTGAGTGATTTAGATTGGGGAAATATTGCTCAGATATTTATAGTAATATTACCTTGTATTTTAACTACCTCTGTGTTCACTTTTCCCTGTAAAATACATAATTTACTTCAGTTTTGCTGCTTCTCCTGAAAACCTTTGTGCTTGTTCTAAGGACAAACATTTTGAGGAAGTCTTAGAGATCCTGTACAGATGGTGGTGTTTGGATACCACAGTGAGTGAGAAGTGATAACAGAAAAATTCCCTTGTAGGGACCTCGTGTGAGGATTATTCCCTTCCCTCCTGCCCACGTGGGAATGCTCCCTGTGATGTCAGACATTTCTGAAGTTCATTAGGTAACCCAGCATCCCATCTTCTCTCCAGATTAAGACTTAACTCTGTTCAGGTGTTTAGGATGACACAACTCCTTGCCATCCTTGGGGGTGTTTGAGCACAAAAAGCAGCTTAAATATGATCTCTGATCCAGCACTGCCTCCCATCCTTCAGGCTGCACCTCCCTGCAGCCAGGAACAGGAAATAAAATCCCAACCTGACTCTTTGCACTGGGTTACCCCAACAGAACAACTGGGGAATATGGAAGTGTTTCATGCCTTCAGGAAAGTCAGGGGGAGAATTGCCACTCTCTGGGTGTGCAGGGAACCCTGCAGAGCCCAGAGCTCTGCCCCTGTCAGAGGAATCTCCCAAAACTGCCTCAGCATCCAATGGAAGCTTTGGGAAATCCCATTGCTGTGGTGCATGTCTGTGTGTGTGTGCACACCTCTGATATCCAGCCCTAAATACACAGAGAGCGAGGAATGTTCTCATTTCAGAGATGGCAAGAGGATTTTTACTGGATTGGTGTTCATGTGATAAATCTTCTATTGCTGCACTCCTGAAATTAGCAGATGAAATGGCATTCCACACTGAGAGGCACAATATTGAGAAATTAAATTTATTGATAAACATAGCCTTGTTTATTATTTTATTTTTCCTAACCAGATCTTTTGCAGGGAAATATACATCTTGTGTTTACTTCTGTTTGTTAATGCCTTGATAAATCAGACATTTTTAGTATTCTATCAATGGCAAAAGTCTAATTGCCTTATTGTATTCTGATTTATTTCTTTCCTTACTTTCTTTGCATCCGCAGCCCAACAAATGAGTCTCCAAAGAGATATATGTTATGATACAGTGTCAGTGAAATTAATCCTGATCAATTTTAAAGTTCACATTTTTATTTGATGACTTTCCTGGGAATCACTGAAAGCGAGATTGACTCGGCCTCTTTTTGTTGGTTAAATATTGTTGTTTGAGAACACTGGATACAGCAGCAGAAATCTCATTATGATTTACCAGTTCTGTGGGAGGGAAAAGTCAGATAAGCAATGATTTTTGCTAATTAATAGCCACCAAATCCTGCTCTTTGCTGACACCAGTGAAGGGCCCCCAGTAAGGGTTTAATGGTGAAAAGTGTTCCTTGCCTGGGAGCACCTTTACCTGGGAGAGGTCCCTGGATGCAAGAAATGGAGCAAGATAAATTCTTATGGCTTTCTAAAAACCAGGCTCTCTGTTTCCATCAGGGTTTCAGTTCTGCAGGTCTTATGAGCACACATGATCTCTAGAAGAAATTGGAATTTTAGGTTATTGTGGGAAAACAGAGATGAGTTTATTCCCATTTTTCCATTTTCTGTTAGACAATAGGTTTTTTCTCAGTTTGTAAATGCTTCCATATTCAAAAATATAGTCCAGGCTATGCATGTAGGTAATTTTTCGAGGGGGTTTTGCTTATTTCTGTGTTTGATTTGTCAACAGAACTCAGGTTTTTTTCAGATCTTCGTGGTGGGCAATGTTTTTGACCCAAAAGAAACAAAAGACTTTTTGTTTTGCTTCTGTGATTCCTGCCTTTTCTGAATCAAAGGAGATGGGGACATGCAAGAGTTATTGCTATCAAAAGGAAATAATTATAACATCCACGGCGCCCAACAAATCAGATCTTAAACCATTCTCCCCACTCTACCCCTACCTTGGAGAAGTTTAAACAGCATAACCAGTTTCTGTGAGCAACCCAGATTTTTATTTTTTTTATCGTTAATGTCAAACAAACATTTATTTCAGGTGCAAAGCCTCGGGATATGTTAGTGGAAACAGTGGCACTGCTGTTCTATTGCTTACTGCCCACTAAGTGGGTGGGAAAAGGGTACCGTGACCCTTTTACCCTTCCCACCAGTCTCCCTAACAGCTTTGGCCTTCGGGTCAGCTCAATTTCCCCTGCACTGAGTGGCCATTACGGAGCGAGGATGTGATAAATGCTTTTTGGAGGGGCCGGCGGCGAGCGCCGCCAAGGAGGGAGCGGGTCCAGAGCGGGAGCCCAGGCACAGCCCGGCTGCCGAGCCGCCGCCTGTTCCCTAGCAACACGGCCGACATCGCCAAAAATGAATAGACCCACAAACAAAAATGAAAAGGAGATAAAAAAGAGTAAAAGTCTATGGGGCTCAAAGGTTAATATTCCTCTATCTAATAACTTAGTTTCAGAAAATTGCATTTTAACCTTTTCCGAGCATCCGGGAGAGAGATTTCTTTGAAATTAAATTAGATCGCATTTGTATGAAATGGGGGGTGAGAAATTAAATGCAGAATTTATTATTTTTTCTATCTTCCTACCCGGTATTTCTGCAATTCCTTGTATTTTCCGTTGACTTCTCCTGCTCTGCTCCCCAGCTGTGTGCAGCCTGCAGCCTGCTGGGGAGCTGCTGATGGCTCCAGAGCGGAGTGCTCTGGTCTCGTTTTGTGTTTGGTGGAATTCTCTCTTAGAGAAACAGAAAACCTTGCCCAGCATGGCATAAGCAGACCTTGTATCCGCTCTATGTTCTCATCCATCTGGCACCTCTTGAATCACAGCATTCACAGAATCACTGGGTTGGAAAAGACCTTCAAGATCATCAAGTTGATCCCATGCCCTAAACACCTCAACTAAACCACGGCACCAAGTGCCATATCCAGTTGCTTTTTTCTTAACACACCCAGGGATGGTGACTCCACCACCTCCCCAGGCAGGCCATTCCAATATTTTATCACTATTTCTGTGAAAAACTTCCTCCTAATATCCAACCTATATTTCCCCTGATGCAGCTTGAGACTGCTTTGGCGAGAAGGAGCAGCAAGTGACACCCTGGGAGGAGCAAAGGCCTGGCAGGAGCAAGAATGAGCCCTGGGACCGGTGGTTTGCACCTTGGCATCCTCAGTGCTCTTGCTGCCTTTTCATCAACCTGGAAATGAAACTTGAGATCATCTTAGTAACGAAGCAATATAAGAGTGGGTCCTCATTTGAAGGCTTTCAGAGGCAGTTATGGAAAAATGCCCACAAAAGCTCACTCCCACAAGGGTGAGTACATTTTTATAGGTTTTAGGAAATTAGCAGAATTGATATAAAGCAACAATTAGGAGGACAAGTGGTGATGCAATTCCCTCCCAGGTCAAGCCCCTTTTCTGGAGCCTCCCCCTTGGCACTGGCTGTGCTTTGTCCATCAAATATATCTCAAAGAGTTGTTCTCAATTTTGGTATCCAGGAAATACCAAGAGAGCAGGTGGGCCCTGCACCTCTCAGGGCTTGAAGCTCTGGATTTGTCTTTGCTTAGGGAAAGGCCATGGAAAATTACTGGGAAAACTTGCCACTAATACATTAGGTTACAGAGCTACAAATGGATGTGTGAAAAACACAGAGAGAAATAAAAGACAAAAAGGCAAAACCCAAAATGGCATCACTTCCTGCGCCATTCCCTATACATCCACATCCCCCCAGACCTGGAGCTGTGGTCCAGCCCTCCTGACCAGCCAGCCCCACCCTGGGCACCAGTGCTCTAAAAGCTGGAATGCAACAGGAACTGACTGGAAATGGAGAAGCCCATGGCAGGGTTGGCTGGTACTCCCAGGGGTGCCTCCTTTAGTAAATAGTTTTGCTTGCTCTGATCTGTTTTCATTTAAACAAACAAAACTACTTCAGATCAAATAACTTGTGAGGAGCTGAAGTCCATTTCTGTTAACTCCCTCTCTAAGCAGATGCAGCTTTCACTTTGCCTTCCTTCCTTCCCCACAGGGGACCATTAGAAATTCCCTTTTTATTACATAAGCCTTATTTAAACCTCTGGATCCAAATTCCTGCTCCAGCTACCGTGGTGTAAATCTGGAGTAACTGTGTGTTTCTCTGGGGTTATTTTCAGGCTGCAGCAGCTCTGCTGGGGCAGGATCCAGCCCCTGAATTCCTTGGCTGCCAGGGAAATCCGGGGAAAGCGATTGTTCTATTTGTGTCATGGCTGTTATATTTAACTTCACAACAGAATGCCTTTAAACTTTACTGCCATCTTTAAACCAATGAGCTGTATGGTTAACTAATTTTCCTGTGCACTGTATAATACAGGATCGATAATGCTGTTTCCTCACATAATATATTTGCTCTCTTCCACTCACTCTCTTCATATATATCGTATAATTACAAATACTGAAATTTATGGGGCATGTAAACCCGTGTTTTAAATACAGGAGATCACTGCAGTTGGGATGGTTGCTGTTACTTAGCATATTCCAATCAACAGCTCCCACTGGAGCCGGGGAATCTGTGGGTGCACAGCAGGTGAAATGGTCCCACACTGGGTGTTCTGCTGGCTGAGTCTCCCACCAGCCCCTCAGCCAAGCAGCACAGCAACTCCTGAGAGGCTGAGAGATGGGAGGAACCACTGGAGGCTTTCCTGGTGGCAGGGGAATGATGCTTCAGAATGGTTTGAGTCAGAAGGATCCTTTAAGATCATCCCATTCCACCCCATGCCATGGCAGGGACATCATCCTCTACGCCAGGATCCTCCAAACCCCATCCAAACTGGCCTTGAACACTTCCAGAAATGGGACAGCCACAGCTTCTCCTCGACATGATCCTTATACCCCTGGAAGAGGAACCAGGACACATATCCAGGCTCTCCTTTGTTAAGGAAAAAAATGAGTTTGCTGTATCACAGAGGCCATGATTTTATATGAGCCTGTTCTAATCCCTTATTGCTGGCTGCAGAAGGGGCAATCAGATACTTGGTTGGAGCTGTTTCCCTATTTCTTTCTCTGCAATGATACAGACAGTAATGAAAGAGCTAGAGCTAATTAAAAGACAATAATTTCATGAAGGGGTGGTGATGGTGATGAGGCAATAAACTGTGAGAACAAAGCTTGAGGGGTTTTAATGACTCATCAACCCCTTGATGGGAATTTAGCCTTACAATCACTATCCATTTATAATGATCAGTGATATACCTTCCTTAAGAGCAGGAAAAACACTCTGCTGGTGGTGCCTGTCCCTGGTGCCAACACCTTGTGTCACAGTGTCCCCAGCACTGCCACAGTGCCTTGTCAGAGTGCTCCAGGTATCCCGAGGAATTCCTGGCACTTTGCACTCTCGCCGTTCAGGTGACAATGTCAGATCGGTTGTGTCTGGATGGATACGAGGAGGAGGAGGAGGAGGAGGAGGAGGCAGAGCAGTGCCCAGGATGTGGTGATGGCTGCAGGGGGGGTTGTGCTGCACACAACCAGACCTCCAGGACAGTCTGGGGGCTCCTCTCTGAGCCCAACTGCAGAATGTGCTGACAGAGCCAGGAGGTAAATTAGATTAAATTCATCCATGAGAAAAACCTCCAGTCTTCCTCTCTGGTGTGGGGTCGCACCCAGCTGGGGCTCTGGGCAGTGGGACTCGGGGTTGTGCCACGTTCCCAATGTGCTGCAGCTTCAGCTTTGCAGGAGCAACACGGGGGAACCTGCTCAGGTGGGAGCAGCGAGGAAAACGCCGAGAAAATTCCAGATGAAATGAAAGCAGCAGGGAGAGCATGGAAAAAAGGCCACAGGCAGACGGTTTTAGTCCTATTTATCTTCAGTGACATGATCCCAAAAGCCTGGGCAAAAAATACACAATGAGTTGGTGAAGGAAACCCCCACATTTTATGATCTCTTTCCTTGTGCAAGCTCTGTTTGGTTCTCTTCCTCCAGAATTCCCTGATGCCTCTAAGACACATTTGTGCAAGGGAAGGAGTATTTCTCTGACCTTGCCATCTCGAAACTGAAAACACAACAACATGTATATTAAGAAAGAAGAAAAGGAATCTCTCCATACCCCCTGAACACACATCTTTCTCCAGAGAAATGACCAGGGGACAGATAACACATACTTCATGTGCCATTGGAGGCCCCTGGATCCTAATGATTAATAGAACAGAATAGGTTACGTTACTGTCCACAGCAAATCCACCCAGGTGTAATTAACAACTGCTCCTCCTGGCATCGGGCTGCTTCCATCTCTCTTTCCTCTGTCATTCTTCCCTGTTGTTTATGCCTTTCCCTTATTCTTTTTCTTCCCATTCTCTCGTTGTTACCCAAGTGCCAACCCCTAATGACCAAGTATTTCACACTTACAAACCCTGCCGACCCTTTTTTTCAGTGTTTTTTTTCCCTCAACAACTGCCTGTCTCCTATCTCTTCCACCATTTCATCACTTTCCTCTTTTCCTTTATTATTTCACCTAGAATGACAAGTATATTTCTCTGTAATTTTTATAGGCATGAGACAGATCTATATTGTGGATTTTGATAGGGAGTAAGAGACTTGTGTCTTGCTGGAATTGTGTTGTAGCTTGTGCTTTGTATTATGGCTCTTTAATGCCTCAGAGCCCTCTGATACTGCCCCGGGCTCTGTCAGCCTCTTGGGCCAATTTTATTTACCATTCTTTTCACTGGCTTTTTAAATCAGCACTGAGGGCAGCCTGGAACTCTCTGCTCGGATTTCTTGGCCCCAGTGAGGTGGTGAGGTCTGGAGGAGCCAGAATCTGGGGCAGAGTAATAAAATAAAGATATGTCCTAGTGGTAATTTAGGGAGATTTTGGATGGCTGCCTTCCCAAAAGTTTTCTAAAAGGATCCTTCCATATCCATCATGTCAGATACATGGAGAAAAAGGTAGGGCCATTCTGGAAAGTCATAATGGAGTTATTTGTATTCTGTTCTGAAAGTGAGAGTCCGAGATTTAAAGCACATTTCTCTATGTGAGATGTACAGAAATGCTTCCAATCCTAATGTTTGCATCAAAGTGAGATCATTATCTTCACTCCTACTTTCTAATATTAATTAAGAGTAAGGATCCAAACTGCCCAGAGGTTCAGGTGCTTGTGAAACCCAGCTCTGTGTCTCTATCCACGCAGTGCAGCAGCTTGAAGGAGCAATTATTGCAAATGGCAAACAAATTTACTCCACGTGTCTGCTTTTGGAAGGCAGGCTTGTTCAAACTCTGGGTAAGAACTCCACTTTCCTTGGTGCATCTTAAGGCTTTTACTCACAGTCCAGCTCTGAGTGGTTCTGTTTGTTAAATTGGTGCCGTCCCCATGCAAATGAAACTGTACCTGCCTTGCCTGCACAGACAAAGGGGCCATGAGAGGAAATTAGTGCTCATCCTTGATTATTTCATTAAAGCACATTCTCCTATGTTACAAGGGGGAAAAAACACACACAAAAATGCTTCCAAGTGTGTTATTTTGCCTTCATTATCATTCATAATTTGCCTTTGCTATAATTCACATCCCTTCACAAAATAGCAACATATTAGTTGGAGTTTTTAATTAAACCCCCAACACCTGCAGGTGAGAAAACACAGATGGATTCGCTCCTCCATGGAAACACTCAGTTCCATGTGAACTGGCCACAGAGCCAGAGAGAGAATAGGTGTTAAAATAACACTCAGCTGCTCACAGTGACTCCATTCATTCCTGCAGAAACAAACATACCTGGAGTGAGGCCACAGCTTAACCCTTTGCTCTCCCTGTGCCAGCTGCATCTGCTGCCCCCACCAGAGCCAGCTTTGGGGCTCAAAATGGCATCCAAAAGCCCCTTTGTGGTTAGATGGGAGCTTTGGGTTCCTCACTGTACCAAAAAAGGAGATTTTGTAGTTCCTAAATGGATCTCCCTGTGCTGGATCTCTGATTGGCTTTTCCTTTTGTCCCCCTGCTGTTGCAGAACCATGAAGCAAACTCAGATTGAGAATTTGCTAATCTCATTCTGAGCTCTGCAACACAACACAGGGCAGGATGCACTAGAGGTGCTCACTGCTGTGTGCACAGATCCCGGACCTGCATAAACCCATCTACATTTGTGCTCCTACATCCCATGGATTTATCCATAAATTCTGTTTGGAGAAATCCTGCTCAGCAGCGTCCCTGCTGGACAGGCTCTGCACGCTGGCTCCTATTCCCGGGAGCCCCACGGCTCTGAGTACTGGGCTGACACCGTGCTATCCCACAATATCAACTTTTTCCATTACTGTTATCAGCTGCAATTAAGAACTACAATTAATGTCTGTATTACTGAGGAGTTTGGGGGAGCAGATGAGAACAAAGTTTTATTTTAGGCAAGTGAAGCTGGTTAAATGTTAATTGTCCATACATACTTGTCCACACCATAACATTCTGCCTTGCTAAAACTGACTTAATTTATTAAAACTGACTTAATTTATTTTTCTGTTTAAACTATTTTAATAATTGTTGCAAATGATGATGAATGTAAGGAAAAATGCATTTTTATGTGCTCCATCAGGAAACAGTGTGAACTGAGCATTGTTTGAGTTGCAAAATCAAACACCTGAAGAACAACTAGTAGCAGAAATTCCATGGGAGTTTTCCCATTTAATCTAAGAAGATTTAGATCAAGATCAGTATTTCACATGTTATAGGTGAACTTTAAACATGCTGCATAACCACATGCCAATTAAAAGTAGATTTGCAGTGCACTGAGAAAACAACTTCCTTTCTATACGCTTATAAGTTATATTTGAATTATGACTGACACAGTTTATGGTAATTTTTAATGTAAAAATGATGAAAGTATTGTAGCATTACCTTTCCCGCATTTTGCAAAAGAGAAGCTCAGGGCATGATTCCCACTCTAAGGATCAGGAGGAAGAGGAGATGGGGAGGAAGGAGGCTGGGCCTGGTGGAACAAAGGGCTGGATGAGACCCTGAGTGAGGCACAGAACCAGTCGTGTTTCACGTGCCTGGCCAAAGGGACAGGGCCAGACAGGGCTGAAAAGCTGAGCTGTGTGTTCAGTGTTTTAGCGTGAGAGGCTGCCCACAAGTGAGGAACCTGGGGGAACTGAGGCACAGCATCTGCCAGAGTCCAGGCTTAAAGGAAGAGTTTCTTTCCACCTGAGCTCCAGAGCCCCAGCTCATCCCCCAGGGGCAGAAGCCTCCAAGGCTGCTTTGGAAGAAGAGGAGTTTCACTCCGTAAAAGTTGAACCTTTTGCGACAAGAGAGGGACCAGAGCTCTGCTCTTTACTCAAAAAGCTGAACTCAATCCCTCTCCAAACTCTTGGATTCTGTCTTGAACCCCTGCCTGGACAGCAGTTTTCCAGTCCAGATCTCAAACTGGAGAGTTTCTGGTATTTATCAAAGGAGACATGAACACATGGGTGCCGCTGTGCAGAGGATTCCTCACCTGGCTGACCCACAGCCCATCACCCTGGGCACGCTCAGGGATGGCAGCGTTTGAGGCAGCTTCAGGTGCTCCAAAGCAGCACAAACCTGAAAGCTCTGCTCGCTGATCAGTTCATATTTCACTCTGACCATCCTCCCCTCCTGTCCCCTCTGAGCACTGTCATCTTTCACTTGCACCCGAATTTCCCCACGGTGGCTGTACATTAAATTGCTGACACTCCTCTCCCCATCCTGGTATGAACTTGCATTTCCCTGTTTCAATCACAATTCTCATTAGATGCTGAGAGATGATGTTTGGTGTCTGAAAACGTTAATGAGACAGGTTGAGCGCCTTCAAACAAGCGCATGAAGGAGGGGGAAATGAGGTGTGAATCCAGGCTGAAATTGGGACTGCTGGAGGAGCTGACACATTCACTACCCAATTGCAAACAAAAGGGGGAAAAATTTGTTTTCCAAGCATGGCTTTGTCATTTTTAATTCACTTTTCTAGCTAATTACAAAAAGCTTGCACGGCAAGGACTTCCAGGAGAGGATGAGGGTGTTTGAGCTGTGCTGGGCTAGGAGTGAACTCTGGCCTGCTCACTCTATTTAGCAAGCTCTGAGATGTGTAAGTATATTATCTGCTAGGCTGCTAAAGAGCGCTTAGGGAGGATTTGTGGGTCTGTGGGAAGGACAAAGAAAAATGTTTTCTAATAAATTATTCACAGCCTCACAATCCCTTTTGGGCAGATTGTTGCTCTGTTTGCCCCAGCGCTTCCCGGCTTCTCTCTCGGCGTTCGCACGCAGAGTTTCTCACCTCCAGAGAGCAGCAGAGATCTCAGGCAGGCTGCTGCAGCTAATGGTGGCAATTAATAACTTGTCATAATCCCGAGGATGAAAGGGAGGGCTCGCCATCAGCAGTCAGGTCATGGCGCCTCTCTAAAGCAAATGAGGTGCAGGTGTTGTCCAGATTTAAGAGCTTTGCTCCGCTCTCGGTGCACTGCGGCGCCAAGCCCCAGCCCCAGCAGCACCCTCAGGTACAGAACTTGCTGCAGGAGTTGTCATGCTCCAGGCGCACAGGCGTGTTCCAGCCTTCCCCCCTCCACCGCTGTTCATTAGCGGCGGAGAGGAATCCTCGGAACGTTTCAATAAATCATAACGCGGCACAGTTCATCCCAAACCTGCAATTGCAGCGCGCCCAGGTACCTGCACACACCAGGCAGAGCAGGAAGCTTTATTTTGCATTTGTAAACAGAAATGGGTTTGGAAGGGGACGTGTTATCTTTGTCTTTTAATTGAACGTTGTGGATAAATGGCTTGGCTACCTAACAGAGGCTCGGGTCCACGAGCTCTGCTCAAGCTTGAGAAAATGAAACCTCATTATGCCTCTGGTTAAACAACAAACTAGAGAATCACTTCTTTCCTAGACAGCTCCGTTGGCTTCTCCTTTTTCCGTTGCTGTGGGTCAGTTCTGCTTGAAATGAACCAAGTTTACAAATCTCTGCTGGTTTGTACACTCCTATTATGCAGACTAGGTTATGCATTTGTAACTGTCACGCGAGTCAGGGTGATCCAGCGTTCTCATCTGACCCTATTCATTTAAATGGGTGCGTCTTGTTGACATTGATTCATGTTATAACTTATATCGATGCATTATAATCCCTTTGTGTCACCCCACTGGTTATTTCTGCTCAAATGTTGTGAATAAATGCTGGCAATAGCGGTCAGTAGGATTTGGAGCTGTTTTAAGGGATGTGGAGCCCACCTGAAGTCCCGGGTTGGTGCCTGGTTCTGGCTGTTTCTCTGGAAGACAATTAACATGCAAAGTATCCCATTCCTGTGCATTTGCATGGCAAAGTGTCTCCTGGCTTATTAATAATTTGGGGCTGTGCATTCCAAATGTACATTGCACTCAACTAAAGGGATAAGTAAACACCATTATGCATGCATGTAGGTCTTTATCAAGGTGTGGTTGATAATGTTTTAAAGCAGAACTATTTCTCATGGAAATAGCTCCTCTTAATAGCCTCTGTCTCTCTATTGTGCTTCTTAGTGAAACATAAATCACTAATATGTTTTCAGCTGCAAACTACTCTCTTTTTCCATTGTATTCACAGATTTAGTGGCATTTCAAATAGATAAACACAAGCAACATCTATCAACACTACAAAAAGGGGGCCTTAATCAAAGCTCCAGGTCCCAGGTCTCAGCATCTCCATTTACCTTGAGATAAATCCATTGGTGTGACCACCACTGCACAGGGTGACAAATCACCCCAGTCAGCTGAGCAGTGCAAGGGCTTATTGGCCTTTCTTTAAGTGGTCTTACCCTTCAATGAAAAGGATGGTGCTTGTCAAGCAGGGCCAGATTAAAGTTAGACAAAAAGAAATGATCTGTTATTAGAAAACTCCGATTGAGAATCACAAAACAGGAAAGAAATATGAATAAGAATTTACAGTGAGGATGTTCCCCCCACCTTTCCTCATCCTCCCCCAAGCAGAAATTAACTTTAATTACTTTCCCAGCTTAGCACATGATGAATGTCAAGACAACGAGGCATTAACATTAAATAAATATGTGGCTCTGGGAACGTGCCTGGTGGAGCAGAGGACAAGGGCAGCCTGAGCCTGGTGGGGCCTGGGCTGGAGAGCATCACTCAGAGCTTCCTGCAGGGATGGCAGGGCTGGATCCACAGCAGGGAATGGCTCTGGAGAGATCCATGGCACCACCTTTGGGAGTAGCCATGGCCTGCTTGGTCTAGGGCCTCGGTGCCAAGGGCAGCTTGGAAAGGCTCCTGATGCTTCCAGGAGCACATTCCCACCTTGTTTGCAATGGCGCAGCTGCAGGAGCATCAAAACCTCCTGTCAAAGTTGGCCTTTACTATTTTAGTTCACATAATTCCTAAAAAGAAACTTGAGATTAAAAAAAAACCACATGCAGATAAGGTAAAGCCTCCTGAATGTCATTAAATTCTCCCAGTAAATAATGGGAAAATTCTTCCCTCAAAGAGTACCCACAGGCTCTGCTTTGTGTTCTGGTGAGCCACACAAATGTAAGAGTGTGTTTTAAAGTCTCTCCAAAAAATCCTGCTTTTATAAAAGAAATAAGAAATTTCTTATAAAAGAAATGACTGAGCAGGCAGCAACTGAAAAATTTCAGAGCAAACCTACTTAGAAAACTGAGCAAATATTTGCCCACCCAATCAGTTTGCTTGCTAAAGAAATTCACATTGAGGGTCTACTGAGTTAGTAAGAGGAAAAAGAAGGAAATTATCCATGTTTAGTTTTTTTCATAGGACCAGTGTATATGGCTGGGTGCATGGTCATGGGTTTTTGTTGTTTTTTTCCCCCATACCAGTGAGATTCATGCATTTAAAATGCACTTGGTTTCTCCTGACTTCATAGAGCACTATAGAAAGATTAATTTTCTGTAATCATTTGATTTGATAAATGTCTACACAGCCCAGCACAAGTTTATTTTCTACTTATCCTGATCCTGAAATTAGTTGCTAAGGGTACTCCAGGGAAACACTTCCATAATTATAAATAGGGCCTGACAACAGACATTTACAATTGCAATAATGTAAAATGGTTATATTTCACCTCAGAACAGAAAATGCACTGGTAGGGACACACAAAGGAAGAGTGTGCAGCTTCCCTGGGCTTAAATAGCCATGGCCTGACCTGGCAAAAATGTCAATAGTGGCGGCTCTTCATGAGTTATTTCAGATTTGAAGGTATAGGCAGTGAGATACAGAGAAATTAAAGGACTTGCATGAGATGACAGCAGAAGCAAACAGCAGAGATAGGGAAAGGTCAAAGAGAGAACATCGTGCTCTGCCAGTTTGTGAATGAATGTTTGGATCGGTACCTCCAGAGCTGTGCCCAAACCCCGGTGCCACCCTGGGGAGGAAGGGCTGGGTTCACATTGCTGGCTGGGAATTATCTGCCCATGCAGCAGCAGCTTTGTGCCTCAGCATCAGGAGGGTGTGAGGGGACCTCTGAGCTGACCTGTGAGCTGCCAGCAGAGCTGAGGCACAGCCCAGCGCAGCAGCACAGGAAAATACACAGAAAAATACCATTCCTAAGCCTTTAGGGCTGTAAAGTGCTTTGAAGAGGCCCAGAACATCCTGTAGGTGGAGAATTGTTGGCCACAGTCCTTAGGTAGGCCGAGCAGCAGGAAGAGATGGACTGAAGCCAGTTTGTCCTTGCTTGTGCCAGCACCCAGGGGCTGTGGGACACCTGCAGCTGCAGCAGGGAGGAGCCCTGGGCTCTGTTACTGCAGACCCCGTCTGCTCTTCTATGGGGCACCCCCACCAAAAGGCACAGCACAGACAATTACAAAGGGTCATCCCTAACTGCCCTTTAATGCAGTCCCTGTTATTGTGGCAGTCCAGACAGAATAAAATATCCACTTAAAGATACCGGTTGTACAATATAAAATATCAAGTTTAGGGAACATAATAATTATCTGATAAAATGTCTAATATACATAGGCATAGCCTTAAACTGCCATGGTGATTGCATAGTAATTTAATATAAATTGATTAAGTACATTTTTACTGATGCCTAAAGACTAGTCATAGCATGGGAAATGATGTTTTGTTATCTGCTGTTGCTAAATGCACAGGATTTGCTGGAATAAATCCAACAGCTGGCTTTCAGGCACAATATTTAAACATTTTCCAGCTGCTGTTCCTGCACTCCAGGTTGAATAAATTTACCAAACACCCCACAAAGACTTTCCCAGTCCAGGGGTTCTGTCACCCACAAGGACAGGGCACACCAAGGTACAACAGAGCAGCAGAGTTGTCCCAGCCTTCAGAAGAAAACCAGTTGCTTTCACCAGCACAACAGAGGAGAACCCTCACATTCCTCATTCATGTAGGAAAAAATCTTTTGCCTGGTGGATGATTAAAGGCAGCATCTCATTTGAGGCAGAATACGGAAATAAAGATCACTTCAATTTACACCTCTTAGTTGCTAAGAAATTTCTTCTTGATCTGCAGAAAAGGAACCCCTGGACAAGCACAACTTGCCGGATCATTAGGTTATTTCCTATTAGGAAAATGGCATGAATATTATTAAAATGTAACTATAAATATTTATGCTGATAGAAAGCCCACTATTGCTGCTATTATTTTTATTGTAATGCCTTAGAAGAGATGCCAGATAATGGCAGGATTCAAGAGGTCACTGGAGGTAAAGAGGGGAATTTTTCTGGAGTTATCATTGCTGAATACAAACTGCCAGGGAAGGTACAAGGATTTTTTCACATCTGAAAAGTCACAATTTCTCTTTTAAGAAGAGAACATATTCTCTTTTAAATCTTTAAAGATCATCTGTTCTGCAGTGCCTGCAAATCATTACAGTTTCATACTGGTTTGCCAAGCAGAGAGCTCAGCTATCCATTTTCCTGCTGAGCTCTTCCCATCTTGGCTCCAACCCTCACCTTCCCTGCCTTGCTCACCCCAACCTCCGTGCAATATTCTGTGAGCAAAAGTGGAATTTGGAAGGGCTGATGTAAAAGAAAGTGGTGATAATTGCAAATTTTGTGTTCTGAGTTTGAGTCAAGGGTCCTGTCTGAGCTGAATCTGAAGAGGGGGAGATTCTGGCAAACTCCCACAGAAAATGTGGACCATGGAGAAATGCCACTTCCATGGACCCAGCCCGAGGTTTCTGAGCTAATGAAGGAATTATTGCTTCAAAGACAGACTCAGAAATTAGCAATGCTGAGTGGATTCATTAACTCAGGGGGTTTTCTGTTCATGGGCAAAAGAAATGTTCACTCTTTACAGAATTCCTAAAGAAGGACATTTTCTCTGAATGTCGACCCTTCTGTTCTGCCTAACTGCTTTAAAATGCAATTAAGAATTTTTGGTAGTTATAGGAATAGAATCTAATTATTTCAAACAAAAAATACTAGCACGGCCTCAGAGTCAAACCCACAGTTTTATACAACACAAGATATATTGCAACTGTAGGGTTTGGGTTCTCTGTAGGACCAGAGTGAACAAAGCACCTTCCAAGGTCTTCTGTCAAATAATCAAATCTGAGAGACCAGAGTCATAAATACAACTGTGAGACACCTCAGGGAGAATTTTGGGGCCTTTTACTCGCTAGGATTTTTTGATTGTTGCTCTGTGAAATGCGGGTTAAACTCTCACTTTTGTAATGAACAGCTCTCTAATTCATGTTTGTAAAGTGCTGTGACCTTAAAAGTATTTTCCAATCCAAAGGAATCCATGAAAACACATGATTGGGTAGCAAAATGTTGTATTACAAATAGGAGTGTGAAGACAATTTCATAGTTAACCTGGTAAACGCGTTTATTAAACCTGGTAAATTCTTTATTTTGTGCCTGAATTTCAGTTTCTTCCCAAGAGGAATGGACAGCTCCTGTTTTTCCTCCCTCCTTTGCTGGGTGTTTGAGTGGGGTGGAACTTTACCAGCAGATTATTCCAGCTGCTGTTGTAAACCACAGATTGCCAACAAACTCTTGAGTCCAGAATTTCTTCCTCTTAAAATTCCTTTATGTGTCCGTGTCCCATCCAAGGCGAGCAGCCAGTCTCGGCTTTTAGTGCTCTTTGCAGTGCAAGCAGCACAAACTCCAGGGCCATCGATGGGGATTTTAACCCGTCTCTCAGGAGAGCTGGGGATTTGTGGGTTATTCTCACACCTCATTCGCAGGAAAGATGCTCTTTGCTTTTGTCTGCTAAATCTCACAATTTATATAAACTGCGCCGGAGGTGGGGAAACTGAGTCAGCAAAAACCCAGCGAGCAGCCAAAGCCGAGGAACGGCCAAATTTCTGTGAGCTCAGTGCAAACTTGTTTTATTGAATTTTACTTTTATATGCCATATTAACATCTCATTTGCATACAGATTGCGCTCCATCTTTACTGTTAAAGCGCACACTCAGCAGTTCTCCGCGGCCGAGGAGTGGCACAGCAGCTTTTAAACACTCCTGGTAAATTCTAGAGCAGGATGCAGGAGCTTTGGGTCAGTCTGCTTCCTCGGTTCTCAGATATTTTTGTCTTTCCTTCCCAGTGCAGCGGTGGCTGGGATGGAAGTGATTTTATTTATTCCTTTTAGGATTGTTGGAATGCTTCAGTTACTCCAGGAGAGCTCAGGAAATCCAAGTTTCCCTGCTCCTGCAGTCCTCCTTGTGGGAGCAGCAGCACAGGAGCAGCTCTGCCAGGCCAGAGTTGGCCACAACGTTCTGTTTACCAGAGGAGGTGAACACTTCATCTCTTCTTGCTGTAACCAGTGGTAGAATTGCATTAGAGCCAAGCAGAGGGCCCAGAATGAAATGAAATGTAAATAACCCAGCACAAGCACTGGAGCAGCTGGGTATGATCCATTACCATAACACAGATTTTTCTACACGTACATAGATAATTCCCAGCTGCCCTTATATTTTTTTTTCAACAATCAGCTCTTCATTGATGAGTTCTAATAATTCTATTTGGAGGCTAAGGAAATAAATACACCTCGCAGGCATTAGAGCACAGGACAGAAATGACTGTGTGGAATTAACAGTTGGTATCTGCCATGCCGGAATAATAGACATGAGAGGGGCAATACATAAATACAAACGGTGAAAATCACTTGGCAGCTATTGATGGTCTAACTGCCCTTATGTTGCCATGCAGAGATGCCTTTTTTTTTCTTGTGAAAATACTGGAGTTTTTTGGATGTTGTAATTAGTGCTGGCAGGCAGCAATGCAAGCCAAGTCCCAAATAAAGTGGATGTGCTGAGGAAGTTTCAGAGCTGCATCCCCAAAATCTGAGCCTGTGGAGGCTCCATTCAGCCCTTCAGTTGGAATTTGGTTTTGTTAAATGCACCCAAGGCTTGGGCCGGCCAGAGCCGCACTCTGTGGCACCAGTGCTTCAAACGCAGGATAACAACCAACCGCTAATGGCACTAATTAGGAGCCGTGGGGCTGATTTATACCTTTTGTCACTGTACAAGCAGTGGAAGTGCTGAGGTTTGCAAGGATAACAATTATTGGTTCGGGTGATGATCATTTCATCAAAGGCAGACAACTGATTTTTAACTGTCAGGAGTCAGAACTGGGCTGAGGGAAAACATTCCAGCGAGTGCAGCCAACATTCCAAACACTTGTTCATAATTCAGCTTTGAAAATAAATCCATAACCAAAAAATGACAAAGTGGGAAGGTTGTGTGGCAGATTAAAAGTCCAGTTTGATGATTATTTATGCTATCTAAATGTATATATGATATTATTTATATACTATAGAATTTATCTTTCAGAGACAGAAGTACCATTAATAGCACTAAGTGCTTCTCATCTGAGAATCTCAAATATTAGTGAATGAAATTTCTTTGTACTCTCAGCAGAGGCAATGAGAAGCAGCTGATAATATTCTCAACACAAGTCTGTACCAAGATTATCCCTAAATTCTGTAGTTATGGGAACAACTGGACACATTCCTCTCAGCCAGCCAGTTGTTTATTCTGAATTAGAGATGTGCACACAAGGAATATTACTGGGAGCGCTGGCACAGCTGGGATTTGAATCCTGATTTCCCCCTTTCCTAAGATCTGAATTTTTCCACCTCATGTTTGGAAGCGTCAGTGAGTGTCCCCTGAGGTGGCCAGGAGCTTCCCCTGACAAACAGGAACAGCTTCACAACCATGGGAGAGAAGGAAAACACATCCACAGCTCAAACATATCCTACAAACACCTGCCTTGGCTGAAAGATGAAAATCCCCAGCCTTCAGTTCCTTGCTCTGCCCTGTTTGTGTGCAAGGCAGGATGACCTCCAGGAAAGCAGCAGGATGTGTTTGAGGAGAGGCAGGAAATGTGATAGTCTGGAAGCTCCGAGTACAAGATCCAATCTCTCTCCATGGATGGCAAGAGCATGTCAGATGTAATGGAATATTAAGAGAAGGAACCTATTGCAGGCTCAGGGGACTTGAGTGAGGCAGCATTAAAAACTTTACTGCTATTAAATCTCGGGGAGCTGGAGATAATTTTGCTTTAGAGGAGCGTGGCTGCTGGTGTGGTTAAAAATGCTATCGAAAAATCCACTCAGGAGGAATCCCTCAATAAAACAGAAACAATTGGGGCTACATTGGAAGTTCCTGCTAAGGAAAACATCATTTGGCAGAGAAGATTGGAGAGGCTGCAGAGTGACAGCAGAAGTGGAGTTTTAGGACTGCAAACGGGAGCTGAGGGAAATGGTGGGAAGACTATTGAGACTTTATTAACTGCTACATTGGGGATCAGAAAAAGTGCTCCCCACAGAGAGGGAAAAGCCTTTCCCAGAGCTCTGAAACATTTGGCATCAGCTGCTGTGCTAGGGAGAAGGATGAAACCATTCTTTCTTTACCTGGAAACCTGCAAATTGCACTCACAGAGCAGGTAATCAACAACAAAAAGACATTTCCTGCCAGCAAATGTTTTCATACAGGAGGTTTTATGCTCCGAGAAAATTGTGACATGTACAAATATCAAAGAAACTGAAAATTGGGTCATATATAAATTCTTTAAAGCTGCCTTCTGGTTTGATTACTGGGGAGCTAATGACACCACATTCCCTGACTCCCCCTGGATTCTGGCACTCAGCCACCAGCCTTAGTTAATCCTTCATCCAGTACATCTTCCTCGCTAAGGACAAGGGAGGGAAATCAGTATATTCAGAAGAAAATAGAAATATTTGGATATATTTGGATTCCTTTTTTCCTAAATTAAGACATGGTTGAAGTCACAAAAGGCTGTAATTTTATTCCACAGAAAATTGGCACTGACTGGATACTTTTGTTAAAGGACAGGGATGTGGAATTCCTCTTTTTATTTGTTTGTCTTTTATTTTTGTGGAACTACTCAGGTTACAAAATACCCCAAAATGGGGTAAATATATGCTGAGCAGCCAGAGAGGAGAGAAACACTCAGTGGTGAGAGGCAGTGAGGGAATTGGGAAGGAAAACCTGAGTTTTCTAAGAACTTTTTAAATATAATGACTTAGATCTCCTCTCTAAAAGCAGGAAATGCTGCTGGCACAGTGGGTCTGGGGGATTTCTGTGGTTTGCTCTTCTCTGAGGTGTTGCTGTTCCTGGACATCCCAATCCCTTCCTTGGCTCTGTCTGGGAGGAGTTTGGGGCTGTCCCCAAAGCCCTGCAGGGTCCCCTTGAGGGGCCTCCTTCCCTCGAGGCTGAGCTGAGCCAAGAACTCCTCATGGATGTCTCCTCCCATGGCTCATCCAGTGGAGATTCCCATTTTTGGGCACTGGGGAGCTGCTGACAAGGCAGAAAATGGTACAAATTTCCCATTTTTAGATTCATTTTTCATCTCATCTGCTGTCCTCAAAGTGTTACTGAGAATAAAGGAAAAGTGTCCTTGTCCTGTGCCTAGAACCAACAATTCTGCTTTTTTAAAGATATTTTCTTTGAATTTTAGCAGGAAGAATGATGTTTCATTACTTCACATTGAAGATAAAGGTAAAGAAAGGACAGGATTTTTATCAAAATCCTCCTTCAGGGCAACCCTGCCCCTTTCCTGCTCCAGCTGTGAGATCCATAACACAAAGTATAAGCAGGGGACCCCATAACAGCTGTCACAGCATCTGAAGATTTTCCTTCCTCAAAAGAAACCTACTCTGCTGTGGAAACATAAAAAAGCTCAGAAAGGCAATTTTAACAAAAAGAAAAGTCCTTTAATGAATTGCAAATAGACTGTAAATGAGCCCAGAAAAAAACTGATGGGGTGAACAAAGTACATAAAAATCCCCTGTGCATTCACTGTTTATAAATCAAGCTCTCACCCACCACGCCTGGAAAAGACATCCAAAGGAACAGATCAAATTACATAAAAGGTCAGGGAATGTAAAATACTGAACAGACTGTTATGGGATCATCTTTAATCTTCTCCACCACCTAAAAACTTGTGGGAAGGGGTAAATTATAGTAAATGAATTGAGGAAGCTAATGAGAATTTTGGATTGTAAAGCCAAAATCAGGATGCATCTTGTTCATTCAGGAGCTCTGGCACTTGCTGGAAATTCTGTCCTGTTACTGAAGACACTTGGGAAAGTAAATTTTCTGCTTAATTTTTCTTAATGTACTATTGACTTAAAAAAACCCAACAAAGTTTGAAAGCGTTGGTGACATTATTTCACAGCCAGAACTGCTGATTTGGTTGTTACACAACTCCTTTGGGATGCTGTTAGCACCATTTTAGGGTCACAAATCCCATTTTATTCCTGCAGCCTGCCTACTCCAGGCAACAGTGAGGTAGGGGATTCTCAAATCAGAAGTTAGAGGAAGATATCCCATTTCCCATTCTGGCTGAATATTTTATTTCTCTCTGTTTGGACACAAGAAAATATGGTTTGATCCCCAAGTCTGAGTACTTGGAGTAGAGGAGTTGTAGAAGAGGATCCCTCCTTCTCTCTGCTTTGCTCTTTCTCTTTGTTTTCTCACTTGTCATCACTAAAAACAAATTCTTAATTTGAGCTTATGGAGCCTTGTACAGTTGTAGAGAATCAGGAGCTGGGAGGTTTTATGTGCTGAGTTTCTATTGATGGAATGAGAGTCTCTGGGAGGTGACACTTGGTTTTGGTTTAATTTATTTGGGGTTATTTCCCTTAGGTCTTCTCAAAAACAAACCCACCTCTAATGAACCTTTTCTTTTATATTTTACACATATTTTACATGTATTTTTAGATTTTACATGAAAGAAAATAAAAATTACCTCTTTCATCCCAATCCACCTTTTTTTTTTTTTTTTTTTTTTTTTTTTTGTGAGCTAGGTAAGGGTGAGATTTCCTTTGTTACCTGTGTCTAAATGTAACATCTCTAAGCTGTCACTTTATGATCACTTAGATGAAAAATGATTGAATCACTTGATTCTAAAACCCATGGAATCAGAAGTGTCCCATTGCAATCTAAAGCATCAGGCCTGGGGTTGTGACAAGGTGGGAGGTGTCACATGCCATACATGCCAGGAAACAGAAGTACCTAAAAAAGAAACCCTTTTCTTTGAAACCTGGATAATTCAAAGAGACTCAAGATTCAGCATCATCATTTTATGATGATGAGTTCAGCAAAACCACGATCTTAATCTAAAATTTGTTACTTAGGTGCATCCTTCCACTGGATTTTTCTTTCTTAGAAATCTCTTTAATTTGTCTGTTATTTATCTCATTTTTCTTATTTATTTTCTTAATTAAAAATTAACAAAACCAGCTCAAAGAGAAACTCTGGCTTGGTTCTGCTGTGATAGGATGAGGTCTCTGAATTGCCCTCCAAAGGGGACCTGAACTCCCCTGCAGTCCCCTTCCAGTGTCCCAGTGTCCCTGCAGGCTGTGATAGGTGATCCCAGCCACGCCTCCAGCAGCAGAATTCCAAAGGCACGTTCAGGACAAGCCTGGCTTGCCAAGCACTCCTTCTTGAATATTTTAATTGGGATTTTCCCCCAGGAATTCCTTGTCCATACACATTTTTATTTATGTATTATTTGTGGGTGTGTTGTTATCCATCTGCATGCACAGCCCTGGATTTGCTCTGTGGGTGTCACATGTTTTGCACTTAGTGCTGGGAGCTTTTCATATTTTCTCTCTGGGAACATGCTGTGATAGCTCCAGTATTTCAAAGAGCATGCAATCCAAAATCTGTCAGGAGGAAATATTTCTTTAAGGAAGAAAATGTGTTTTTTGTTAACTTTCTCAATCTCTCATCCATTCAGCTCAGTGGTAAATGTACATCAAAGCTGTTGCTGGGCTTGGGGTGGAACTTCTGTTGATTCCACCTTTTTAAACAAGAGCTAACAAGAGGGATGTCAAAGTTTGGAGAGGTTCCTTCCCCAAAAATAAAGTTTTAAAAGTTACAAATCGGACAACTGATTTATAACCATCCTTAATGATTCACTCTTGGCCTTGCAAGGAAACAACATTGATTGTCTTGTCATATCAGTCTGCAGTGATTCTGCATGCCACAGGAAGACACTCAGGGAGAGGAATCCATGCCATTTCTATGGCATCAAAGCCTCCTGGGGGTTTCCAGGTGACTGAATTCAGATTTATTGTTGGTGAACTTGGCTCCCAGTGACCTATTTAATTCTAAATTAGCATCTCTATTGCAACACTCAGCTCTTCCCCGTGCTTCCCAAACATTCACTAATTTGGTCTCACACCGTGCCTCAAACAGGAAACGGGATAATGAGGTGTGGGATCTTCTCTCTGTCCTTTCAGCTGTACCGTTATTAATGCCTGCGCTATTCCGGGGCCATAGAGCAAAAGACAAAGCCCATCAGTTCATTGGGAGAGAAATGCGGCTGAGAGCAGCCCTGCCTCAGCCTTCACTCTGGGCACACAAACCCAACTGAGCAAAACCATCCACAGGCACCAATGAGCTACAATCTGTCGAGTTTTATCTTCTTTTTTTCTGCCAAGGTGGGGATTAAATGCACAAGATGGAATTTCTTGTTGGGACTCAGATGTTTGTCAGTTCTTATCTCTGTCACAGTCTCACAAACCCTGAGTTCTGCAGCACTTCACTCTCACAAACTGAAAATGGAGCCCCATCTCTCTCTGCAAGGCCTTTCAAGGATAAACTGTCCAATTAAGAAATGACACCTGAATTGTTTTTACTTTTAACCCAATAACCCACCACTCATACCTGCAATGGGGACTTTTTTACCCAATTACACAAAACCACCCAAACCCATGGAGAAGAAGGTGAAGAACAAGGAGAAGAAGAAGGAGCAGCCTCCACCCTAAAACCTCCATCTTGCCTTATATATATTGATATATTCTAAAATCCTAAACCCTTAAACTCTAAGTTTCCCACCATGTGATGTTGCACACTTCTATTCAAACTGCACACCCACAATCCCAGTTCCATCATTCCATTCTGGAAGCTTCTCCACACCTCAGGTCAGTGCAGGGTTCTCTTGGGGGTCAGTGCCTGGCAGCACAGAAATCTGAAATTCTCAGTAACCTGGGTTCCAATAACAATCAACAGATTCTTCTCAACTGCTCTGAGTTGGTTGTGTTCCTTGAACCAAATTTTGATCCATTTAATAAAATCCCTGCTGCTCCTCACCTTCTGCAGCTTAAAAAATAGTTTCTAAAGTGAACTTAACCCTGTGCTGAATATATGGAATATATCCACATTTCATCTGACAGTGCTTTGCAGCCCATCTGTACCTGACTCCAAATTATCCTGTGTGTCTTGTATCGTGTCTGGTGCACAATGAGGAGATGTTTGCACTATTTTCAGATAAAAAAAACTCCATCATTAATAACAGATCTTGAACTGTGAGAAGTGTTAAAGATGAATAATTGCTTCCAGTCAAAAATGTTTTGGAACACCTTGATTTTAAAATATCAGTTACCTTACCACCAAAAAAAAAAAAAAAATCTTTTTGGTGTGTCCTAATCCCTTTGGTAAGTTCAAAGTGTAATTTTTCTATGTTCTCTTTATCTTCATTCCTGTTTAAAAATTTGAATACCATTAAGGTCATGCTTCAGTCCAGAGAGGCTTGGATCTCCATTTTCTCCTCTCTGACTTCTTAGAGGAACAGTAAGTACTATAAAATATTCTGTGCCATTCTAACTAATCACCCCTCTGGCATTCTGAGCAAATGCAGGTTAATGGTGAATCTTTTAATATTTCTATTAATTACATATATTATCCTAATAACTCTATTGTCAATTTTTCATTGCTAGGTAATGACTAGAGCTGGGTTAGGTGTTCACAACTACCCATGGATTTAAATGGGAGGAGGGGGTTTTGTTTGGTTGTGAATTTCCTGCTGGCAAAGCCTGATTCCTACAAACATATTTGTTACATGAAATTAATTTAGGGATGTTCTGTGCAGGTGTGATTAAGCACAGACAAATTCATCACTGCTGCTCTGGACAGGGGCATTTACACAGGGTATGGAAAAAGGGCTGTGGTTACAGGAATTAATATTTGAAGTAGTTTTCAACCTGAGCATTTTATGAAACATGAGAGGAGTATGGATGGAAACGAGAATTCAGCTGGAGTATTGGGGGCTTTAGGCAGCCACTGAGCATTTGCTTAAACACACAACGGGAAGTTCAGAGGAGGATGTCTGGGAAGGCTTCAGATTTGAGCACCAGAGAGGGGAGGCAGGAGATGGAATAATTCAATTAGCCACAGTGATCCTTATTCTAATAAAGTCCCTGTTTGGAGGGGCAGGGAAGGGCTCCTGCCACAATTGTCCGTGTGTTCCGGTGCCTCCCACCATAACGAGCTGCAACCAGAACTGCAGCCAATTCAACAGGACCTGTGCTTTGATGAGCCCACAGAAAGATCTGAACATAAGGATTGTTTCACAGAACCTGGGCAGCAATGAAGCTGAAAATATCGATTCATAAATTTCCCAGAAAGATGAGAGAAACTCTGCGGTCGTTCCCGAGAAGTTGATGAACATTTCCAGCCCCAAATACAATTCACTAATGGGAGTGTTTGTATGGAAAGGCAAAGAGACACAGAAAGGTTTTAATGTGGCAGTGTGTGAATAAGCAGAGGAAAATGTCCTCAAGGAAACACTAAGAGGAAAATTTTAAAGGAGGAATCCTAGGAAAAATCACAATACTTGGTTTGACTTTGAAAAAGCCAGTGCAGCTGTCAGCACAGTCCGGGGGAGTGAGAAGTTACCCCAGGAATGTGCTGAAAGACTGATGCAAGGAGAGCTGCAGGAACTCCCAGGTGTGAAAGGAAGGCTGTTAAAATGCCTTTTTTCCCTCTGAATTTAATTTCTCAGCCAGAAATGTACCAGGTAGATGAGGCAAAACAAAACTGGGAGGTTGGCTGGAGTGTGAGGCAGCAGTGCTGGGAGCTGAATGTGGATGTTGGATGATTTTAAGGTCCCTTCAACCCAAGCACTCTGTGACTCCCTGATTCTCTGCTGCAGAGCTGCAGTTGGATTTTAGATGCTCTGATTGTGGGTTAGAAGTGGACAAACACATCTCAGACAGCTCCAGCTCGGCTGTCCCTGGATCTGGGGATGAGGAAGCAGAGAGACACCAGCCCATGGATTGTCCTGAACAACGCCATGAGCCCAGGTGTTCCAGGCTCACTGGACATATCAGTCATTTTCCTCATGGACAAGAGTTTGCCAGGCTGCCATGGCTACTGGAAATCCCAAACAAATGTCAGCAGAAGCAGTAGGGCACTGGCTGAAGTGTGAAGGCAATAGAAAAGGGAAGAATCACAGTTCTTTCATATTTAAAATCGATTCAAATAGAGAAGTGGCGGTGATTTATAAACTTGAGGAAGGTTAGCCTTAATCTCCAGCTAGACATTTTCATTGCCTGAGTAAACTTTGAGCTCATCTGAGCTACAGAGGCAGGAATTTGGTATTAATAGAGACACTTGAGGCAGTTTTCTTAACTGAGCCACCCACGGTGTCAAGGGGCTTTGCCAATGAGGCCTCACAAAGTGGTTTGGCAGCTTAGGACAGCTCCAGTCCTGAGGGACCCTCTGTGCTGACAATTCAGCTGCTTCCCAAAATACAGGGAGAGTGCAGAAGGAAATACAATAAAGCTGAAAAGTAGAACAGCAAATGTGAATAATCACCAGAACTGTACCCCAGAGCTGAAGGAAATCACTGCAGACTTGGAGGTGCTGTGGAAAGCTCCCAGTGCCCAGAGGTGGAACTAATAAACAAATATTTTTATTTTGCTTTACATATCTTTACAGTCACACCCAGTGGGTTAAAAAAAAAAATTATAAATGATTCTGCATCTAGATTTTGGGTGAACTCTCCCCCAAAGTACATGCAGCAGATTTTTTCTTAGCAGCAACTTTCTTAGAGAGCCAAGTAACATAAATGACTTTTAAAAAGCCAATTAATTGTATGATTGAATGTCATCCTTGCTGACTGCAGCCTTCATAAGGAACTGGAAATGTGAGGTATTTTTTTGCCTAATATTGAACACAGTTAATTAAAAAGGTAAAGATTACATTTTGCTTCAGTTAATTTCAAATAGAGAACCTCCATTTAAACAATAAATTTCAGATTTTAGTTCTAGCAATTAATAGACCAAACTGTGTACTTAAGGTTTTATTATATTGATTCTAAAATAATTAGATTAGCAAACACATTGCAAATATATTATCTAAAACAAATAAGATTATCACCACGCTTTTTGTTATACAGCACAGCAATAAAACATATCACAGTGTAATCTAAGGCAATCTCATAAAGTTAATATCATGGAGCATAGATTACATTCTTGCACTAAATGACAAAAGGCACCATGAGCATCATGTGGACAGAGTTAAATAATTTGTAAAAGTTGTGACATATCTCTGATGTTCAGCAGATAATTTCAGCCCCATGTGTATTTACAGGAGCATTTGGAAGCAGCCCTGACGGTCTCTGCTAAACTCGTTTTGTCTCCCAGCACACTTTCACATTCCTCCTTGCCAAGCAAATTGTAAAAAGTGTTCCAGCAGCAGCCTGAAAAGCCTTGGGGCTGTTTGAGAGGCCCTTTAAAAAGCATGACATTCAATCAGAGTTCAGCGAGGAAAGTTTTAATGAATAAACTTGGTAAATTAGAGAGCACCGCAGCAGAGTGATTAACTCTCATTTGTGCATCAGTGTTAAAATTAATGGAAATGTTGAAGCCGTAGGAGGCAGGGTCCCTCCTCCAGACCCGCCTTTGCCCTCGGAGCCAGGCCGGGCCCGGGCGCGATTCATCTCCCCGGGATGGAGGAGAGGAAAGCGCGGCCGGGACAAACGCGTTTGCCACGGTGCTGCAGTGCGGGGCCTCCCGGCTGTGACACCGCACTGCACACCCGGGGACAGCGCTGCCTCTGGGGACACCCCCTGCCCGGGCTTTGTGCCACCGCAGGGCGCAGAGGTGGCTCCAGCACCTGGGGCGCGCTGGGCTGTGCTGCAGCGCCCAACGGGCTCTCCGTGCTCGCTCCTGTAAACTGGTCACTGGGACTTTGGCAAGTGTTCGATACAACAATTTCATTGTATACTCACCTTTACTAACAGCCTTTCTCTGCATCAATTAATTACATGAGAATTAGCTGAACTCTCTGAATATTAAAGAAAAAGGATTTATCTGAGGGCTTTGGTGGCCATACATTTTAGCAAGCAATTTTGTGTGAAATCGTAACATTACAATCTTACTTAAGAGAAGAAGAAAACTTGTTCTCTTTATAAAATCCTTTTAGATCCATTTCCTTCAAATACCAGGAGCCAGTATTTCTTCCTAGCCAGACCTTTTATGAGGTGGCTGTTTAACAAATCTGTGCTGGTTTGGAATTATAAATGACAGCCTATTTTATAAAGGGAAAAGTCTTCTTTGACAGCAGAACAATATCACACGAGTAACAAATGGCAAATTGTGTCATACAGCTGAACAGTTGTTTTCCCATGTTCACCAAGGGCCAGTTATTAATTTTACATTGGTCAGAATTAAGGATTTTGGAGAAATCCATCTGAAACAGAAAGTATGAAAAATTCCTGCTCAATGAAAATTACCATGATTTGCTGTAGATCTATATTCATAACTTTAAAACCTGGCAGTCTTTCCTATTTTTTTCCTCTATAGATTTCTTGTCAACAAGAGTGTCAGAGGTCAAAGTCAGAATACCCCTCTGGCACCCATTAACTATAACCAGAAAACTTGTTCACTATTGATCTACAATGTCTAAATATCTATTATGTTGGATATAAAAGGTGGTTTCACATCTTTCTAAAACAGATAATTCATACAGGCCAAGGGGTCAGGCCTGGTGATATATTATTGTTTCACTGTATCAGTGAAGTGCAGGAGGGGAGCAGGCCGGGAGAATGTCACTGACCTCTTGGGGACATGTCCACCTTCCCCATCAACACCTGGGGAGGTGTTGTGGCTTTCTCAGTGCTCTGAACTCATTAACAAGTTGTGTTTAAAACTTTATTGAACAGTATCATTAGGTGTCTTTTCATTCCCTGGGTATTTAGGTTTAATCCTGGTTTCCTTAGGAAAGTAGGAAATGCTCTTGGGCCAAAATTTGGCTGGAGTCAAATATTTCCAGTTTCTAGAGGGAATCTCCTCAAGGACTTTTCTCATGGACTGTTCCTGTCATGGCAGCCAGAGCTGGTGTGAATCTCAAATCTGGGTGGAAGCCTCTGTCCCTGTCCCTGTCCCTGTCCTGTGGTGCAGCTCGGTGTCCATGGAACTCTTCCCACCATGATGGCCACACTGCCCTTAACTGTGGCAACAACAAAACCACCCAGGGCTCTGGGTGTGCTGCAAAGGGAGTTTTACAGGAGCTGAGCACAAAAAGGGCACTGCCCCGTGCGTTTCAGTTGTCACAGCTCCGGTGACTTCGGCAGAGCGATGGCACTCGCTGTCCACAGAGCCTCTGCCCCAGAACTTGTGTCAGGCTGTGGCCATAGCTCCAAAATCATGTGTTTTCTGCACAGACACTTGTGTAATATCACATGAATGATTTTGTTTGCTCATATCAACCCATCAAATTTATTGAGGCTCTTTTAATCTCCTCATTGTTTAACTGCTGAGGTGCCTCTGCTCTGCTCAAGGCTCGATGCAGAGCAGGCACAGCTGCATTTCTTTGTTCTGCTCTTCCTAGAGCAGAGCACAGAACACTGTGAGGGTGCAGGACACAATCCAGGGCTTGGATCCCCCCCCAGTCCTGTGAATTCAGCCTTTGAGGCTCCATGGCATTTCCCAGCAGGCACCTATTCCTTCTGCAGGATGAGCCCCATAACAAGCAAACCCTCTTTGGAAGGCAGCTGATACTCTACTCTTTAATAGAGTTTATGGCCTTCTAGCAAACCCTCAAAAATGGTTCATATTCTTCCAGGCTACATTTTTGAAGAAAGTAAATTGAGATGAATCATGCTAAGATGAGATAGTTAAAATGTCAGGCTCCATAAGTTTCAATGCATCCTTATAGCTCTGAACACTAAAATGCAACTGAACATTGGAATAAGGGAAACAAAAGAGAATCAGATAACTAGTTCTTATAGCGGGGAAAAAAGTAATTTCTGTCTGCACTGCTACACCATGAAAATCCACATAGTACAGTTTTAGAGCTGTACCTTAAAAAAAACAATTGCAGTTTTTTTTTATCACTGGCCTTGGTTACACATCACTGCCTGCTCTACGGCACACTGGAATTGCAGAGTTTCTGAGGCAAACAATACAGCAGCAGCTTTATTTCTGTTTACAAATGTTACCTGGGGGAAATGTGCCTGTACCTGTTGGATAAATTACAAATCATCAGCACTAAATATGACCCACAACGGTGACATAGAGGGGAAGAGGGACTGTGGTCTGTACATATTTGGTGTTAGAGAGGAGGGAAGTGCCTGGTCAGGGCTGCTGGGTTAATCAGGTAATGAAATGAGGCTGCTGGACTCTTTTAACTTGAGTGTGTGGTGCTTCTTCATTCCTTTGCTGCACAACAGCCACTTCTTCATTTCTACTTTATCATAATATTTACAATCAGTTGAATTAACTACCATTATTAAGTGACTCACTGTAGGTGTTGAGCACCAGAAATGCAAACCACCAGATTTGTGTCCAAAGGGCCTTCTGGGTTTATAGGATGCAGAGAAGCCTCCCAGGCTGTGAGACACCTCTTAGTCCAAGCCCAGAGGTGACGTTCAGCTGAGCTGAGTGAAGGAAACCTTTGATAAGAACCAAGAACAAGGTGCTGTTTCTAAATCAGGAGCAAGCCCCTGCCCCAAACCCTCTGTTCACGTTCCTTTCCCGGGGCTTGGCTGGGACGGCTTTCCCTGCCCAGCTGGTGACATCAGGATGGGTTTCATCCTGCACCTAAACCCCTAGTCCTGATCACAACATGACCTTGAGCTGCTCCCAAGGCCATCAAAGCCTGGGGCAGGGTTTGGGTTTGTTGTAAGCAGATCCCAGAGCTGGGCATGCCAAGGCTTTAGGGATAACAGCAGGCACCAAATAGGGTCAGGAGAGACAACTGGGGTGTAACTGGAGCCCCTCACGCCGCTCTGGCTGCAACACAGATGGGCCAGAATGAAGGCTATCACTCCTAGTTTATAGCCATTAGCAATCATGATCTCCCTAATATGAAACAGAAATAATAGTATTATTAATAATAATATCAAACTGGCCATTATTAGCCTCTACAGATGGCTCTATTCCTCCTAATAATTTTTATTTTTATTTAATGTTTGGAGATGCTGTAAAAAGGGACTAGTGCTTCCAAATGTGACCTCTGTGGGGTTTAAAACCTACTGAATCAGATGAGATATTAAAGCATTCAATGTAATGTATGACTTAAAGCTATGTTTTTAAAACTTTAATAGGAAATGTCTGATGCTTTAGATTACTATTTCTTGAAGCACAGTAGGCTGAAGAATTTGCTTCAGAGGGTCTCTTTATATCCAAGAAGAGGCACGGTGAGAATACACAGTATGTTCTTCCTTCACCATGCCTCTAATTGGATGTAAAGGAATGAACGTGTATTAATAATACATCATGTTTCTACTTTGTTTTATACTATTGTACATATGTTCTCACACCACAATCAACACCACCCTATTTAAATATCTCCAAGCAGTTCATTAAAGGAGGTGATTAACATCTGTCATGTGTTTTTTCCCTCCTCCTGTCCCCAAGGAATGGAGGATGTTCAGTGGCAGACCTGATTTTGGTTGGGATTTATTGTTTTTATGGGAGGCTTTTTAATTTTGCTGAGGTTTTATTTTATGACACACAACTACCTATTGGGATAAATGTTTGCAAAGACAACTCCAAAAAAAAAAAAGTCTGCTGAGCAGCTGAAGTGAAAGGGGGTGAAGTTTTAGTGGAGTGGATGAGGCTGAACACTAGGGCTGGTGTGTGGTGGGAGTTCTGCCACATCCTCACCTGGCCACTGGGAGATGGGAGAAAGCCTTTGCCTGGGGATGATCTTTAAGGCCCCTTCCAACCTAAACCATTCCAGGATTCCGACCCAAACCATTCCAGGATGACATGAGGCAGTGAAAGAGTGGCTGCTGTAGGAACACTGTGCCCCAAGAGCTTGGGGGGTATCAGGGTATTGCCTGAGGTGAGGCTGTGCTAAGTTTTCTGTGAGCTTTCAAATATGTGAAGATGTGATGTAGGCCAATATTTTCATGGGTATTTTACCCTCAGCCAGATCATTGTGTGGGCAAGAGCAGAAATCAGATTAGTTACAGCATTTTTCCTCACAGGATATCCGAGCCTGGAATGGCTGTGGTCTCCATTAGAGTCATTTTGCAGCATCATCTCCAGTGAGTTAAATTTTCCTAAGTTTTGCTTTTGGTTTTGCTGACCCATGGTAGCTGTCCGGGAAAAGCACATTCAGAGATTTCCTGAATGTCTGCACCATCCCTGCAAGTTTTCATATGAACCATGAGACCACTGGTAGCTGTGAATCATAAATTTACATCTGTCATAATATTTACTGATGCACCTGGCTGGCATTGATTGTATTCTGTGTGCTTTTCCAAGGAGAATTGGATGGCTTCTCCTTGCCAGTGTGGGTTTGTACCAGCTGCTTTCCAGGGACAAGCTGGTTGTTACTGTCTTTGCTGGCTTTGTGTTTCCAGTTTCCATCCCAGGAGGGAATTGTGAAGCCAGTTCTGTTCAGCACTGAGGGGAGATAGGGAGGTCTGATCCTTTCATTGGCTTCCCCAGTGCACAAACCCTTGGATTGTGGAAGTTTTCTGCACCTCAGATACATCTGTGTATGGGAGAGATCCATATCCAGCCGTGTATGGATCTGCCAGGGGAGGATGGGGGATTCAAGGAGAGGGAGAAGGTCTGTGTGTGCACACAAGCCATGAACACACACACAGAGTCTCACAAAGGTCCCAGTGGGGAACCCACACTAAAGGTTAATGCAGCCCCAGGCTGTAATTAGCCTTTTGCACAGAGTCTCCTTGTTGTGGAATCTCTCTTTATGAGGGTTTCAGGGCAATGAGCCACCAGTCCCCTCCCCCAGTGCCCCCAGTAAAGCCCAGTGGCAGGAAGCTGGTGGGGATGCTGCACTTTGGGAGCATTGCTCAGGAGCCCCTCCAATGGCTCAGGGTCCCCTTGAGATCTCAGGGATTCCCAAAGGTAGAGAGAAGGAAAATGCCCCACTTCATCTTTTTATTTCCCCTGAGAAAAGGCTGGGGGGAAAACCTGCCCTCCAGTTTAGGATCTCATTGTCACATCAGTTGGTGACAGCAAATTTGCCTCTTCATCAGCTGTATCTGATACCAGAGAGAGGACTGGCACTGCCCTGTTGTAGTTCACACAAGAAAGGGTCCTCTTCACTGAAGTGCAAGAAATTAAAGGAATTAAAGAACACAGCAAATATTACAAACTCAATTCCATGCTGCTCATCCAAGTTCATCTTCCAAAAATGTGTTGTTTGCTATTTGGGGGTGGCTGATGGTTGCAAGGCCCAGTGAGGGTTTATTGCAGCCATCAACTCTGTGGTGGCTGCTGGAGTCAACTCCTGGGGTCAGTGACTTGGGCATGAAATTACATTGAGATATTTTGTTATGACCTGGGTTTGCAGATCTTGCATGTGTTGAAGTCAATACCACTATTGAATTTTCCCAAATGATTGCCATTTATTTTGAAAATTCAAACAAAATATCTCCTCTACTGAGCATGACCCGTTCAGGAATCTGTGTAACACCAGTGCACCACTAATGAATCCCGGCAACAGCTCAAAGAGGCCAATATTTAGGGCAAAATCTGTAATAGGGCAATGCAAAAACTAGAAGGGAGTCAAAGTCCATTTGATTTGGTTTGGTGCTCTTGGTGCGTGGAGGAGACAGGGAATCCCCAACCCCATGGCAGAGTGGAGGGCTCTGTCCTGTCAGTGCTGAGTGGAGTGACATTGGGCTGATAAACTGAGATAACGTTTTCAAAAGGCAAATCCCACAATACATTGAAGCCTCCTGGGAGCAAGGGTAGGTGTTGTCAGCTCCACTGCAGGCACAAATGCGAACTCCCACCACTGGGATATGTAACAATTTGTAATGCAACAATTAACAGAAATATTGACATAAGTATGTGCTCAGCAGGGAGCTGGTATCTCATAGACTCTGCGGAGTGACTGTAACACAATGTATACAATGCCACATCAATTCTTAATGCAGCCTGGGCTCCTGGATCAATTACAGCTACCTAGATGTGTACCCAGCTCCTCGCACGGCGTGGCATAAAAAATAAACCTTCCCTTTCACATCAGCTCCTTTTACTTGCTTGTGGGGAAAGTATGTTATAAAAATGCATATTTTTTAACATGAAATACCCGTCAAATTGTATTACCGTCATTGCCAATTTCACAACTGGCAAACCGTGTTAAACATAAATCTGCAAAATTATAATTAGGAAAACATTTTGCGAGCTGTCCTCCTGGGGATTTGGAGGTTAGTGGCATTATAAATGCTGTGGGGTTTATAGTGTGTGTGATTCCCACTCCCCCAAAGCACACACACACACGTCCACACGCGCTCTCCTCTTGTCCTCCAGCTCAACCAAAGTAAATAAGATATCCTCTGGCTGATGGAAACTCCACCAGCACTCTGTTAGTGCCTTTTCATGCCAATTAAACACATTTTATACAGTCATAGTAGATGCTCCAGTGCCTGCGTAGTAGACTCCAGTAGAGCTCAACCAAACAACAGCCCAGCAAATGTGATGTGAGATACTTCGTGCAAGTTTCCCTCCTGGCTCTGTTTATAGCCACTTGAAAATTATTCCAATGGAAAGGGTTCATTGTGAGCGAGTAGGATTTATAAATAGAGAAGTGGAATTAGCCAACTTGCTTGCAGCTGATTGCTTTGGTAATAGAGATCTCACTCTGCTTAATTTAAATTAATCCTTCCTGATTTAATGAAAACCCAGAAATGCTGACAGATACACTTAATGCATAAATATACATTTATTTATTAATGATAAGACATTTTAGTTTGGTGTTGAGCTCATCCCTTCTCATTCTCCACGAAGTCAGTGTTTACATTTGAGTTTTTACATGAGGAATTTTTGCATTTCCTTTTGATTAATTTTGAAGGGACTTCATGGGGGAAATCTTCTTTCCCCTCACCCTGCGCACACCGACAGATTACAGGACGGGATTTCATTCGAACACCTCGTTCTCATCGGGCGATAAATCTGAATTTACGACGGGGCCAAACCGAAGCGGGATCAAACGGGGCCCTTGAAAGGCAGCGCTGGGTTATCGATTAACCCCGGGCTCTGCAGAGGGAGCACAGAAAGGCCCCGGCCCCTTTGAGCTCAGCCGTGCGGGGCCGGCAGCGCCCGGCCCGCTCCAGCCCCGGCTCCGCGTCTGGAGGCCCCACTGAGTTGTGAAATGAGCCCGGCTCCAGCACCTGCTCAGCCCCATTAGAGCCCCGAGGCTCCCCCAAGCCTCGTCTCCCCTTCCTAAAGAGGTGACATATATCCTGCCTTAAAGACAAGAGCACTATTACAAATCCCGGAATATAAATTACACTTTCATCTTTCTTTGGTTTTTCTTTCTTTTGCTTCAGTTTTCATTCCAGTATAAACTTTCCTGTCAAAAGGACATTTCTGATGTGTCAAATTCACCACTGTAATGAACAGGTTGACAAATGTTGAAGGTGAGCAGACATTTGGGTCTGCTGCAGCTGCCTGCAGCCAAGAGGAAACCATGACTTTCACAAGGATAACGAGGCTTTGAAAGATGGCTAAAATGTCGCCATCAACCTGCCCTTCTGCTACTTAGTAATTAGATAATTAGTCAGGCCCTAATTAGGGGATCAAGGTGCAGGAAAACAATTAGCTGGAAGAATTACCGCATAAATCCGAAACTCCGAGTCTGGCAAACAATATTTGATTTTATGGGACTCGCCCTCGCAGAATCCATTTTGAGTCCTGGCAGGGATCAGCCGTGGAGCAGGGTCTCCCTTTGTTTATGGATTTTACCTTCTGAGCCTCAGGTTGGAGAGGTGCTGAGGAAAGGGCTGGTAAAATGCTTCACTCTTGTGCACAGGCGTGTTGTTTGTGTGTGTGTAAATATGTGTT